>NC_052147.1:135216109-135557676 GCF_902713615.1 Scyliorhinus canicula
AATACACTATCAATTGGCACTCAGTTAGGTAGGGGCCTCAGCGGGGAAAGTGCGGCCAAGGCTGTACATAGCCCTATTTTCTGCACTGACGAGCTCCATTTACCGGAACCCCTCAGTGTAGCAAGAAATCAGGGTGCCATTTTAAATGGCATCTTGATCTATGGAGCCCCCGATCCAACTACCCCCAAAGCTCCAGCTCACCGTATCGGGGGGGAGGGGGTGGGGGGGGGGGGGTCCTGGGCCTCCGCACTCCCCAACACCTGCGCAGGGAACCACCTGCCCTATCATCACTGTGTGAAAAATGCCAGCTTGGCACTGTTAACCTGATACCCTGACAGTGTCCCTGCCAGCCGACCATGTCACCTGGTCACCTTGACAGTGCCAGAGTGCCAGGTTTGGCATTGTCAGGGTGACCAGGTGGCACCAGCAGGGTCAGGGTGCGACCCTGCCCAAAGGGCTGACCCCCACGAGTGCGGTTCCATCTGGAACCCATTTGTGAAAACCAGTACTGGGCGGCGCTCGCCCAAGGTCTCCAAGGTGAGGGGGATAGATCCCAATGCCTCATCTGCCTCGGAAACTGCATGTTACAGTCAGATTAGCTGTCTCACTCTAATATGCAGATTTGCCAAAAATTATCCTGCCCACAATGAGCGGGATTTACATCACAACGATGCGCTGATTTTTGTGGCCACAATATTAATATGGCTAGTCCAGTTCAATTTCTGGTCAAAGGTAAAACCCAAGATGTTGAGATTACTTTTGCGGTGAGGTCATTGTTAAAATGTGGAAGGTATGGTAGCCATTTTGCATGCAATGAGGTCCCACAAACAGCAATATTTGGTGGTGATGCTAATGGGTGAGAAAATTACTTGTAGCAGCATGAAATTGAATTGGCATTGATGTGACAGAGATTTAAATTTGATCAACCTTATTACAGACTTTCTCCAAAGTCTCCTCATCAGTTGTCATGAGATCTCTTCCCCAAATAAGCTGTAGAGGTATATCAACATTGATCAAGGATTGAGTTATAGATCAGTGTAACATCTAACAGCAGGAGAAAGCTAACTTTGATTTAAGATCATGTTGCTGGATTGAAGTTGTCAATGTAGAAAGAGGAACAAGCTCAAGTGATTATTACCTCAATAAGCCAAATGCTTCCGTTGGGGATGCCTGTAAAATGAGGATTTATCAAGGTTAAAAGCAGTTGGCAATTGCTGAGATGACATTAGTTTGTGCCCCCGAGACAATGATGGAACACATATAGTCTGGTCTGATGCCAGCTGAGAAAGTAAGTGAAAGACAAATGATTAGACAAATCTGGGTTAGCCCGAATAAGTGACTTCGGGAGAGCATGCCAGGGAGCTGAGGCAGCCTGAACAGACCTCACAAGCAAGATATAGTGTGAAAAGCTGCAGTTTAAGGAACATAATAAATGATTGGGGCCATAGGAGGACAGCAACATGCTTCAAAATCATTCTAAATGCAATCCCTTTAGGCTCGAGAGCAGTAAATGGTCCAATTATTCTGCCCAAAAATATAGGCACAAATTAAGAAGAGTGAGTTTAACCTTTTTCCTTTGGGAGGGAGTTCTGCAAAGTGTTATACACAACTTTTCATATGTTCAAATACATTTAGAGATGCACATATTGATTTACGACAGTAAGAAAGCTAATGGGAGAGTAGGCTAACAATTCATCATTTTAACAATGTTCAGTTTACCTGTGAGGTAATAGTATAAAGAGAATTCAGCCACTTTAGTTTGTATATATTAAACAAAAGGATAATTAAATTTGTATAATCCTCAGATTGAGTTGGTAACCTTGACAACTCAACATTCCAATGGCCATTGCAATGAATGCACTAAGTGGGCAGCTTTTCCTGTTGTGGACGGATGATGGTGTGACTGTCAGGAGGTGGGGGGAAATGATGAAAGGATCAGTACCAAGCCTGATTTATCAACATTGATCTTGCAACCAGATTCGACATTCTCTGTTCAATAATCTAGAGTGTCTGGGGAATAGAAGTCTGGGGCTTTGTTAATATATTGTACAATCCCATTTACAGAGTGATAATTCACAGGAAATCACTTCTGTATCAATCACAAAAAGGGACAGTGAAGGGCTGTACAACCGAACAAGGGATAACATTAAGAGGATCGCTGCAGTGTGCAGATGGAATTCAGCAGCAAAAGGACATTCGCCACCTACCTGACCATGTTTCTCAAGTCACATGCCAAAGCATCAACTTCCATTTATCACTGCAAATGTCCTAAAGTGCTTCAACAATGATGCTGCAGAGGGCAGCGCAGTGGCTCAGTGGTTAGCACTGCTTCCTCACGCTGCCAAGGACCCGGGTACGATCCCGGCCCCGGGTCACTATACATGTAGAGTTTGCACATTCTCCCTGTGTCTGCGTAGGTCTCACTCCCACAACCAAAAAGATGTGCAGGGTAGATGAATTGCCTACGCTAAATTGCCCCTTAATTGAACAAAAAGAATTGTGTACACTAAATTTATTGAAAAAGAAAAAGAAAATGATGCTGCAGCAGTCAAGGGAAAGGAGATGGCTAAAAACATGGTGAAAGAGGTGCATTGCGGAGACTTTTTGAAAGTAGTTGGCTGAGGTAGCAGTGCCGAAGGATGTTAGCAGAAAGATTGAGGGTGGGGTGGGTGAGGGAGGATAAATGGTTGAAGGGTTTTGATGCTGAAAATGAAGATTAAGGAGACCTAGATGTTCGCAAGGCAATTTGCATAGAATAATATCGAGTGCACAGCCAAAGGTAGGCCATTCAGCCCAACAAGCCTATCCCAGTATCTATGCTCCATATAAGCCTCCTCCCACCCAAATTCACCTCACCCTCTCAAAATATCCTTCTGGGGCGGCACGTGGCACAGTGGTTCGCACTGATCCTTAATTGGAAAATAAAATAATTGGGTACTCTAAATTAAAAAAAATATATATATCCTCCTGTTCCTTTCACCCTCATGAGAATATCTTGGTTCTCCTTCAATATGTTCTGCCGCTACCTCATCCCAGGCAGCATTGGCTGCCCTATGGCTGACCCTCTGGGACCCTCGGGGGAACAGGACCTCTCTCCTGGCCTCTACAGCATCTAGTAGCCTTCCCAGGTCAGCGTCCCTGAATCTTGGAGCTGGTCTCTTGCACGCCATTATTACGAGCTGGCTGGGGTTAGCTGAGCAAGTGCAGCTTAAGTGCTGCTCGACCTTGTGAGCTGGGGAAGGGGTGGTGCGGTGAGTTAATCATGCAGATGCATTCAAGTTTTGCTTTCGCAAATTGAAGGTGTAATCTTGGCAGCTGGTGGACACAATCTAGATTGCACGATACGGTGAAACATCCACTGAGAAGTGCTCCAATCCTTCTCAATTGTCCATTTGTATTGTCGAGACACAAAGCTTCGTTTGTGAGATGTTGCCTCAGTGCCTAGGCTACTGACACCAATCTCTTCCTGTCCAGCACCAGTCAGCCTCATGCTCCAAGAAAGGCTCAGTTCAACTTTTGCTTTTTGTACCTGGAGCGAGGTGGGCATCTCATTTTCCCTGCTGATCCCGTTTGCAGCTTTTGAACACACTAGCCTCCTTTATCACCTCTCCTATGTTATCCAGCTCCGTGGCTTCACTCAAACCTTTCGAATAATAGCCAGAGCAGCTCCAGCAACAGCTTCTCCTTCTGTCAGCCATGTCCTGCACTTTGTGTAGAGGCTGCTACAAATATCTCCCCGGCCTCCGATAAGAAAGAGATAAAATGTAGTTTGCCACAATTATGGGTACTTGCTCTACCCTCTGTGCAGGACCAGAATTTGGGAAATCTCAAGTGTTTCTGGTTGCTATTATTCACAGTGGGAGCTGACAGGGGTGGAGCTGTCAACACTCTTCCATCATTATGAATCTTAACAATTAATATCGGAGCATTGGCTGCCTGTTTTCAAAGCTCTGGCCCCGATGAAAGCCTCAAGTCATCTGTGTTCTGTCCTCAGGTGTCAAAAATTGTTCTGAACTTGTTGATCCTGTTCTACTGCTGTACCGTTAAGATTTTGGGCTGGATTCTCCAATTCTGGGGCTATGTCCCCACGCCGGTGTGGGAACGGTGGCATTTAACGCCAGAAAAACTGGTGCAAAACGGTCACCAATTTCCCGTTTTGCTGGGGGCTAGCAGGAAGGCAGCGCAGAGCACCCGGCTCTAGCTGCCGATACACCCCAGAGAATTGCCGGGTCCGTGGCCGCGCATGTACATGGTGGCGGCCACTCACGGACCCGGCCCGTGAAATAGTCCCCCTTCGGCCAGCTCGCGTACCCTCGACCACCCCCCTACAGTGCCGCCAGCCCGGAATAAAGGCCCTCCCTGCCCAGAGATCAGCACTCCCCCGATTGTGGCGGCGCTGGACTGAGTCCACTTTGACAAAGCTGCTTTGACAAAGGGTCATCTGGACTCGAAACATTAGCTCTTTTCTCTCCCTACAGATGCTGACAGACTTGCTGAGATTATCCAGCATTTTCTCTTTGGTCTTCAGATTCCAGCATTTGGAGTAATTTGCTTTTATATTGCATAAGGGAGTAACTTATTTATAACCTCAATTATGATCAATGCGACTGTGTAACAACTGTATGATGATCAGACGTGCCTGTCATAAATGAAAAAATCCAATAAAACATTTTTCAACCGCGGCCGCTGCAAGATCACCATGGACGGGGACCATATAAAGGACCGTTGACTTTGGCGGCAATTGTTAAAAAAGGTATTGTTTTCAACGAGAGCATTGCAGGGCATTTAATAGCTGAAATGGTCACGTCAGAGATAGGCAGGGGGTTCCCGAGGAGTGTGTCCATATTTCTGTCGGAATTTCTTGGAAATATAATGGGACAAGAGTGGGTTCCCCACACAGTAGCATTGGAAAACCATTGGAACTAGCAAGACTCCTATAGGCAGGGATTTGTGAAGATTCTTAAAGAACATTGTTTGGCATTGAATGGTTCACCTTCTTTTGACTAAAATTTCTTGCACAGTGCACTGATTTGATCAGAAATTAATGTGGGATATATGCAAAAGTAATCATCTTCCTTTGCTTTATTTAATGCAATTGCACGGCTGCCTCAGAAATGCCACAGAATTGATGAATCATATGCTAATAATATTCAAACAAAAGCTTGTTTCTCTGTCAGATTAAAATTAGAATTTATATCACGCTGTAAATATTTTTAAAACAATTTTTTTGTTCTTATTGAGACTGATGACGATTAACTTATGCTACTTATGAATTAAAATGGAGGGATTCACTGTTGCTCAATTGGTTGCACAATAGCTGATCCTGTTCAAATCTTGACTGGTTAATTAGAATTTATATTATCACTGCTTCACTTTCTACAAAAAAAACTTAAGATTGCTTCTCCATATATTACTCAGGCATATACATTGTCATTAAGCACAACCGTCATAATTACTATGCTCAGCACTTTGAGAATGTTTACATATTGGTTAATGGTGCAAAAACATACAAATAACTTAATTGGTATCACTTTCCACACTCTCACTCAATCCTGTCTCCCTGTGAATTTACAGCACACCATTCTCTCAGCCCCAATCCTGACATAATCATCAAACCTGCTGACAAAGGCAGCACTGTTGTTTCTTTATGGCATCAATGCCCTGACCTTGCAGGGGCTGAACACCAACTCTCACTCTTCCTACCTCCTCCTGGACCATGAACACCAAAACTACCATTTCCCAAGCCCTCACTTCTTCTGAAGATTTTCCCAGCTTCCTCCAACTCCAACCCCTTCATGGCCTCCAACCTCACATACTCCACTCACCCTGCTTCCATCTCCTCGCCAAGATCTATAAGCTTGATTTCCTCACACCACCATCTTCCACCTGAATAACCAAAGCCCCGATCCTTCCTTCAACAGTCGCTTACACCGTCCTCAACTACCATCAGCCTCCTTCGCTTTGAATAGCCTTTTCCTGTAACTTCCCTAATTTCCTCCAAATAAACATGTGACTGGATTGAAGCCATGGCAGCCATTTTGTAGGATATTCTGAACATCCTTTGCTCATGTCCTACTTTGGTGGGTTCTGACAAAATGTCACTGACCTGAAACATTAAGCCTACCCTTCCCTTCTCCTCATTGGTACCACCTAGCTTGCTGAATATTCCCAGCAAGTTCTCTTTTTATGACAACATTTGCAGACTTGGTCTTTTCTTTTTTTTTTTAGAAAATATTTTATTGAGGCATTTATAATTTTAACAATTTTAAACATCAAATTTCAACAGAAACAAAAACACAACAATATAATCAACAAACCCCCCCCGGGCACAAACCCAAGCCAACATAGCTGACACAAACAATGCCACCTTCCCCAACCACCCCTCCGTTGGTTCTCCTATCCTTACTCATCTCTCCCATGACTTGGTCTTTTCAATCTAAAAGCTGCTGAAATGTCGAAAGAAATGGGACTCCTACCCAGTGCATTTTCAAGAGGACCAGCACATCTGTACACAAATATATAACAATAATAAAATTACTGAAACTACAAGATGACTGCTTCAAACACAATCCAGAATTTAAGAAATAAGAACGCTTCAATTGCCGTACCTCTCAATTTCCATTCTACCTATATTTCATCTTACTTCCTAATCCCATCATTCCTACCTTTGGAATTTCCAAACGTCTGCATCTCCTTCTCACCTTGGAGAATGTGAGCAATTTCCAACATTAGTTTCTCCCACTGGCCCAAAATCTGAAGTTAATGGTCAGATTGTGGATACAAGTCAAGTTTCAAGCATAGAAACTAGCCCAGGTCATGAGCAAGTTAGTTTGTAGCACCAAAATGCAACCGTGTTTCAACAAGGTTGATTTTTCTCAGATTTGTGGAAGTAGGACACTCAGTTGTTACAAATTCAGATTCGTCATCGTGGGTTCAGTGTCATCACTGACATCCATTATCAAATCCCATGCTCCTATTTCAGCAGAATATGCTACCCGTTATCTACTTCAATCATAGCATAATCCAAAGGATTCAATCAGTCATTCTCATTGGTATATTTAGGATGGAATTTTGCCAGTGGCACGCCGTTCCTGACAGTGGAACTGGAAGTGAGTGAGAACCACCTCCACTATCTTGCTTTTACCTGTTTCCCACACAATTAAAATTAAAATTGAAAGTGCTAGCGGCGTAATGTGGCAGACACCTGCGTTCATGTGGCAGGAGATGCTTTTCAGTGGTGAAACCCACCATCAGCTGACATGTTGCAACGACAGGTGGGCTATGAGAGCCACCTGTACAAACAGGGAAGCCCTGCATTATGGCCAAAAGTTTCTTGACCAACTCCATTACCATTTACATCAGACTTATTGAGAGAACAATGTTGCCCCTGGTGTTGTTCCAAATTTATATTTTACTTGTAAAGTCTTCATATTAGATTGTTTTTGCTTTATTTATGTATACATCATTAAGACCAGCTTAGTCAGAGAGCTAACTGTATTAGAGCGCCTCATGGTTGTCACACATAGATGGTTACAGCAGTGTTCATGACATTGGCTTTATCGTGGAAGTAATAATGTTGTGTTTTTTGTTCATTCTTTATTGAATGTTCATGTTAAGTATCCAGTGTTGCACTCACCACTCTGGGACATGGCTGAACTTGCAGGCTCAGCTAGACTCCCTTCTATGCATTGTGAAGGACATTGCCTCAGATCACTCTCAGCGGGGATAATTGAAATCCTCTCTGTGAACTCAAAGTCCTGTAAGGACCACGCCAGCCAACCTCCTGAGATGGACACACATTTGGACGGTACTGACACCGGGTAAGATGAGACCTAATGCAAATTATTATGTTTCGCAGATAGCATATTAACATACAGAGAGAAGAAAATTATATTTATATACAACCTCCTGGTATCACAAAGCACTTTACAGCTTATGAAGAACTATTGAAGTGTGACCATTGTTGTAATGTAGGAAACAGTTATGTTTCTACTTATTCAATAAGTGTATGCAGTTTTGGGCAATAATACACTGCAATAAACACACTGCACCAAACCACCTCAGCGCATCACCTTTCTTGATTTAAACAAGATAACTTAAATCCTGCATCCTAGCGTTGCGTCTGGTGACATATTTCCCTCGCAGCCTTTTGTTTAAAAACTTAACCTCTGAACAGAGCAGGTATCACATCGTTACTGAAACAGGATAAGGGTCTGCTTATTATTTATGATCCTTGCAGAATTGATTGCAAAGCCTAGTTTGTCTGCATTTTAATCACCCTTTGTCTCTTTTATCATTAGCAAATTAAATTTGACCTAATCTTTGTGCTCCTCCAGGGTACACAATTCTAGTGCTCCTGATAGTTCACGTGTCCAGTTTATACCCCCCAGTATTAGCAGCATAGGCTTCAGGATCATAGTTAATGATTTGTGCTCAGCTGTGGGATAATAGATAGTGGTGTCCGTAAACCAGCATCTCAGGGGCCCTGTGACCAATGGGGGCCTGGGGTGACTCCTTCAACACAACAAGCCTGCCGTGCATTGCAAATGTTTTGATTTTGGGTAAACAGCCTGCGCTATCCATTGCAATAACATCCCTGAACTCAGACTCGCAGTAACACTTCCCAAAGCACTCCTTCCCCACAGCAGTGGCAGGATCAGTTAGAGTCAGCATGGATTTATGAAGGGGAAATCATGCTTGACAAATCTGTTGGAATTCTTTGAAGATGTAACTAGTACAGTTAACAAGGAGGAGCCAGTCGATGTGGTATTGGCGTTTGACAAAGTCCCGCACAAGAGATTATTGTGCAAGGTTAAAGCGCATGGGATTGGGGTCGTGTATTGAGGTGGATAGAAAACGGTTGGCAGAGAGGAATCAAAGAGTAGGAATTAATGGATCCTTTTCAAATTGGCAGGCAGTAACCTGTGGGGTGCCACAGGGATCGGTGCTGGGACCCCAGCTATTAACAATATATATTAATGATTTGGATGAGGGAAAAAAATGTAACATCTCAAAGTTTGCAGATGAAACCAAGTTGGGTGGGAGGGTGAAATATGGCGAGGATGCAGAGATCCTACAGCATGATCTGGAAAGGTTGGGTGAGTGGGTACATCAATGGCAGATGTAGTAGAATTTGGATAAGTGTGAGGTTATTCACTTTGGAAGCAAAAACAATAAGGCAGATTTCTATCTGAATGGTTGTAAATTGGGAGAGGGGAGTGTGCAGCGGGACCTGGATGTCCTTGTGCACCATTCGCTGAAGGTAAGCATGCAGGTGCAGCAGGCGGTAAAGAAGGCTAATGGTACGTTGGCCTTCATTGTGAGAGGTTTTGAGTACAGGAGCAGGATGTGTTGTTGCAATTATACAGGGCCTTGGTGAGGCCACACCTGGAATATTGTGTGCAGTTTTGGTCTCCTTTTCTGAGGAAGGATGGACGGGATGCTTCAAACCCGCGCCGGGTCGGAGAATCGTCGGCGGGCTGCGCGAATCGTGCCACGTCGTCCTGACCCCGGGATGCGATTCTCCGCAGAGCGGAGAATCGGCGCCATTGGGGCCGGCGTGGTCGGCACGGCGCCGGTCGGGGACCGCTCTACGCACCCTCCCCCCCCGCGATTCTCCAGCACGGATGGGCCGAGCGGCCGTAAAAAGAAAACCAAATCCCGCCGGCGCCATTCTAACCTTCTCTGAGCCAGCGGGTCCTCACCCTTGAATGACCCGGGGGTGGCCTGTGGGGGGGGGGGGGGGTTCAGACCCCAGGGGGGCTTCCGATTTGGCCTGGCCCGTGATTGGAACCCACCGATCGGCGGGCCGGCCTCGCTGTCTTCCGGCCGGCGCGGATAAAGGAGACACCGCGCACGTGTGGAAATCGCGCCGGTGGGACTGCACATGCGCGTGTTCGCGCCGGACCCACTGTGCATGCGCGCATCCCCCGGTGCCCATTCCACGGCCATACCGCTCCAGCGCCTGAATTGCTGATCTTGGGGCCGTGACGATGCCATTGGGAAACGCAACGGCGTTTCCAATAGTGTCAACACTTAGCGTCAGGATCAGAGAATTCTGCCCGATGTTCTTTCTCTCGAGGGAGTGCAGCGAAGGTTTACCAGACTGATTCTAGGGATGGCGGGACTGTCATATGAGGAGAGATTGACTAGGTTAGGATTAATCTCACTGGAGTTCAGAAGAATGAGGGGGAATCTCATGGGGACAAGACAGGGTAGATGCAGGGAAGATGTTCCCGATGATGGGTGTGTCCAGAACCAGGGGTCATAGTCTGAGGACTCAGGGTAAATCATTTCGGAAAGAGATGAGGAGACATTTCTTCACCCACAGAGTGGTGAGCCTGTGTAATTCATTACCACAGGATGTAGTTGATGCTAAAACATTGAATTTATTCAAGAGTCGGTGAGATATAGCACTTGGGGTGAATGGGATCAAAGGAGAAAGCATGATTAGGTTATTGAGTTGGATGATAAGTCACGATCGTGATAAATGGCGGAGAAGGCTCGAAGGGCCAAAAGGCCTCCTCCTATCTTCTACGTAGCTATGTAACAACCATTTATCCTGGGCCTCTGAATGAGAAGACCAATTTAGTTGCAATCTGCACCAAGACATGGGAAGTTTTGTATTGTAAATGTGTGTCTACCAGTGGGGTCAGCTTGACTAAGCTCATTTTACAAAGCTTCTGATGCTATTCAGCAAGAGGACCTTTGCAACTGATCAGTCTGGAAGCACACCATATCAATCCATAGCAATCACCGAATGAGTTTGGCTCCAATTATATCCCACTTACATACTCCTGTAAACTTGACAGGATACTACAATTTAACTTGCGACGTGCTGTCATTATCGCTAGGTTATTGGATTAGCACCTTTTTTGATTACATCTCTTCAGCCATTCCCAGTGATTGCAGGTACAGTTCTGGATTGCCTGTACAACTAGCAATCAGAAGGGCATTTGTGAAACATTTGATCAGAATTTTTATATTTCTGTTCACATTTCATGAAGTGATTTCACATTTTATAGATTTTCCCATTTTTAATCGTCGAATTAGAATCATTCGACTCGCTTACATTTTGGCTTGACAATGTGGACAGTATTTATTTTTAAAAATGCATTTATTTATTCATTCGCAGGTTGTGAGCATCATTGGCAAGATCATCATATGTTCCAAACCCTAATTGCCCTTAGAAGGGTGATAGTGAGCTTCCATCTTGAGCCTCTGCAGTCCACATGTTATATGTACATCCACAGTGCGATTAGGGAGGGAGTTCTAGGATTTTGACGTCACGACAGTGAAGGAACAGCGTTGTAGTCCCAAGTCAGGGCATGGCATGCATGGGAATCTGGACGTGATGAGCTGTGTTCGACGTTCGCAAATCGGGAGAGTAATGTAGGGCATGGTGATGGGTGTTGGCAATACAAATTCATCATGCCAGTCTCTCAGATTACGGAAGGCAAATGGACAAGGAAGTTGACAGTATACCTTTAAAAAAAAAAAAAATTTAGCGTATCCAATTATTTTTTCCAATTAAGGGGCAATTCAGCGTGGCCAATCTACCTAACCTGCACATCTTTGGGTTGTGGGGGTGAAAACCACGCAGGCACGGGGAAAATGTGCAAACTCCACACGGACAGTGACCCAGGGCCGGGATTCGAACCCGGGTCCTCAGCGCCGTAGGCAGCAATGCTAACCATTGTGCCACCGTGCTGCCCAGTTGACAGTATACCTGGCGTTTCAAAATCACTAATTAACAAGCTACTCTGCTTGTTTACAACCTAATCATCCGCTACTGTTTATTGCCGAGCGCATTTTTCAGGCATCAGATGTGCAAACATTTGGGAATTTTTTACTCCAGCTATAATGAGGTGGCATAACGGTGGCAGTCCCCTCACTGGGACTATGGTTGACTGTAGCAGAAGATTCTGCTTGGGAAGATGGCAGTGTCTGTATGTTTTTTAATGACTTTATTAAAATAGTTTTTACTCTTCAATAGACTGCCTAGACTTGGAGAATGATTGATGTTAATGAAAAAAGACTGTATAACTATCCTTTTGCAGCCCATAAAAATATCTTCTGTTCCTGGCAATTCAAAACTGGCATAAATTAATCATGGAGTGTCTTCTTATGGAATTCCTGACTTCTGTGAACCTTTCTAACTCTGATATATTCCGCAAAGTATGGGACCCCTATCTCAAATTTATAGGCTCTGCCTTGTCTGACCAGCTCCTTCAAGGTTTCCCATGAGCCACATTGTTAGTCTTAATCGTGCTATACATATAGGTGTGCAGCCTGAGATATACTATCATATTTATATGGCCTTTTCCTCTTTCTCCTCCCATTTTCAGAATGATCCGGTATTAAAACGAATTGTTGCGTTATTAGTAAACTATTATAAAACTTTAATAAAAATATATTTTTTAATATAAAGATTGTTTTGGAGAATAGATAGCCTTTACAATTCCAGCCGTGACCAACTTCCTGTTTACGGCATTTCCCTCTGCCGTATGGTGTCCCGGTCTACAGTGCCGATTGAGTGTGAAGCCCCCCACCCTTTTGCTCCCACTGGACAGCCCCCAATTGGCCGTCAAACCTCTGATTGAACATGTTGAGATGGCGGGTACAGGAGCATCTGGACCCCTCTGTTTCCATTTAATCTGCCTGAGAAATGTAAAGTCCAGCCCTGTGCTGTTCCCATGCGACTGCTGCCCTTATCCTTCTTGCTGGTAGAGGTTGCAGCTTGGGAGTGGTCTTGGAGGAGCCTTGGTGAGTGGCTGCAATGCATCTTGTAGATGTAATACGGTTGCCATGTTACACTTGCGGTGAGGAAGGGTGAGTGTTGAAGGTGGTGGATGGGATGCTCATCAAGTGGGGCTGCTTTTTCTTGGATGGTGGTCGAGCCGCTTCAGTTTTGCTGGAGCTGCACTCATCCAGGCAAGCGGAGAGTATTCCATCACACTTCTGACTTGTACTCTTGTTGCCACAGTATTTATATTACACTGTCTACACAGTGATGGTTCACTAAACCAAAAGATAGCCTGCGTTTACTGAGGGCCTAATTAAATATCACATTCTGTCATCTAATATATGCGTGAACTCTCTTCTTATTGAATGTATTATATTAGTTAAGGTGCCACCTCACCTTGCCTAACTAGTGTCTCATTTGCATAACAGGAATCCCTATAATTAGATTTAGCAGGCAGGGGATGCCAGTGAAACTCCGGAGACTAATTAAAATGGTGAAAGATGGTTACTTACAAAAAAGGGTAACATGATTATTTTAATCAGCGAACATGCTAATATCAGCCATAATCATATTATGAAATTGTATTCCCAGTCTATATGGGAGTGGGGGGTTGGGGGGGGGGGGGGGGGGGGGGGGGAATTGGACTGTAAGCGTTGAAGGGCATATAACCAGTTACAATCTATTGTCCTTCCCAATTACGTTATTCACGATTCTTCTATTAATGGTTGCAATTTCTGATACTGAAGTCATTATTATACCAGAAAATATTAATTGGCTTCTCTAACACCAATTAGCTTATCAGTGAAGCAATGTTGCAAACTCAGAATACATTAGAATCACCAGAATGCCTAACGGGCAACTGGTTCCCTTTGAATCTACGTAGGGAATGTAACGGTGATTTTGGTGCACTTTTTGTAACTTGTAACCTCTATTTCCTCAACAAGAAATTCATTCTAATTAGAAGAATGAAGCACGTCCATTCCAATTAAAGCAGACCAGACCAGTTTTCCACTTTTCCACTTTCCCACTCAACAGTCATGTTTGCTTACTGAGAGTTTTGACAAACACACTTGTGATTAATCAGCCAGGAGAGGCGGAGGATATTGCTTCCAACAAGAAAACAGATGATACCACATCGACTGATGTTATTGTCCAATCCACACTGCACATCCAAGCACAGAGGGCACTGAGAAAGAGTGGAACCTGCCTTGGTAGGCCCAAGAGAAAATGGTGCCAATTCTAGTCCCGTGAAGTCCTGTTTATGTCTGAAAATGCCATCAAAAATTGAAAAGAAGTCCCACTGGCATAATAATGGGGGTCCAACCATTCAAATCCTTCTTCAATTTAGGTGTTCTCTCTAAACAGGAGGGGTTTCATGAACTAACTCAAAAGACAAGGGGCGAGACTCTCCAGTCTGCCTGCCGCGTGTTTCTTGGATGCGGCGGGATTCAATCTTCTCACTGATTGTTAATGGGATTCCCATAGTAACCAGCCCACACCGTGAGACCCGCAGGTGAGGATGCATTGCCGAAGAGAAATTTGAAAAACAATGAGCGGAGAATTCCGACCAAGGCAAGATTCAATCACCGTTCTGGCATAGGCCGTCTTGCCAGAAGTGGTTTATTGCCCTTCCCACAAACAGTAACAGGTTGAGAGGCAGCCACCTCCAATAGTCATAGTCATAGAGGTCTACAGCACAGAAAAGACCCATCAGCCTCTTGTGTCTGCGCCAGTAACTGCAGTCAAGAGAAGTCCAGCAGGTCCAGCAATTCTGACCAGTGTGTTTAGAGTTTTAAAGATTTCCTTCTTTCATCTCCCTTGCTGCCATAGGTGCCATGAAAATGTCCAGACTGCTGAAAGCTCCGCCTTATCTTTGTTCTCTACACTACAACCTCGTCTCATTTAAGGTGCTTCAAGAGGACCTCGGTTATTCGCTACCCTACCAGATTTCCTGGCACTCTCAAAGGGTAAGCTGTCAAACCAGGCTCCGAAAAGATGATCAGTTGGGCCTCCATCAGGCACAGCATGGCCACTGCCTGCCCCCATCTTAAATTGGCCATTGACAATTAGGATTTTTCAAAATGAGCATTACGGAACCCGGCAGCTTTGTGACTTTTGTGACTTTTGTTTAAAATATAATCCATGCACAGGGTCCCAGGTTCGATTCCCGGCTGGGTCACTGTCTGTGTGGAGTCTGCACGTCCTCCCCCTGTGTGCGTGGGTTTCCTCCGGGTGCTCCGGTTTCCTCCCACAGTCCAAAGATGTGCGGGTTAGGTGGATTGGCCATGCTAAATTGCCCGTAGTGTCCTAATAAAAGTAAGGTTAAGGGGGGGGTTGTTGGGTTACAGGTATAGGGTGGATACGTGGGTTTGAGTAGGGTGATCATGGCTCGGCACAACATTGAGGGCCGAAGGGCCTGTTCTGTGCTGTACTGTTCTATGTTCTATGTTCCATTGCAAGAACCGGGAACTACGTCCTGCGATCTGGCTGTGAATGAAGCAGAGGCCTGCCCAACACAGGGAGGGTAAAACCTTTAGAACTCGAGCTCGGCGTTAGAGCAATGGCCATTCAATCATCTGCCTCCTCATAAAGAATGAGCAAATCGCAAAATAAAACTGCCGGAAGATGTTCAATAAAAGAAAATTACTGTGGATGCTGGAATCTGAAACCAAAAGAGAAAAATGCTGGAAAATCTCAGCAGGTCTGGCAGCATCTGTAAGGAGAGGAAAGAGCTGATGTTGCGAGTCCAGATAACCATTTGTCAGCTCATTACGCACACACCCAGGAAGTCACTGGTGACACCTCATGGGGTCCAAGGTCCAGGCACCATAAGTTAAATAGTACCCGGATAGCCTGCACAACACCTTCCACCCGGCAATTGCTCATCCCTCCTCCCTTCTGCGGACATCCTCCACGCAATCTGCACTGCCTGGGCTCAGGAATAGACTGGTATTCACAGATGCTCCCCAAAGAGTACACGGTGGCACAGTGGTTAGCACAGCGCCAGGGACCCGAGTTCAATTCCGGCCTTGGGTGACAGTCTGTGTGGAGTTTTCACTTTCTCCCCATGTCTGTGTGGGTTTCCTCTGGGTGGGTTTCCTCCCACAGTCCAACGATGTGTAGGTTAGGTGGATTGGCCAGGGTAAATTGTCATGGGTTCATAAAGGGCAGGTCGTGTCTAATTAATTTAGTGGAATTTTTTGAAGACATTACCAGTGCGGTAGATATCGGGGAGCCAGTGGGTGTGGTATATCTGGATTTCCAGAAAGCTTTTAACAAGGTGCCACACAAAAGATTGCTGCATAAGATAAAGATGCATGTTGTTAAGGGTAAAGTAGTAGCATGGATAGAGGATTGCTTAATTAATAGAAAGCAAAGAATGGGGATTAATGGGTGTTTCTCTGGTTGGCAATCAGTAGCTAGTGGTGTCCCTCAGGGATCAGCGTTGGGCCCACAATTGTTCACAATTTACATAGATGATTTGGAGTTCGGGACAAAGTGCAATGTGTCCAAGTTTGCAGACGACACCAAGATGAGTGGTAAAGCAAAAAGTGCAGAGGATACTGGAAGTCTGCAGAGGGATTTGGATAGTTTAAGTGAATGGGCTAGAGTCTGGCAGATGGAATACAATGTTGACAAATGTGAGGTTTTCCATTTTGGTAGGAATAACAGCAAAAGGCATTATTATTTAAATGTTAAAATAGTAAAACATGCTGCTGTGCAGAGGGACCTGGGTGTCCTAGTGCATTATGCAAGAAATTGGTTTACAGGTGCAACAGGTGATTAAGGCGGCAAATGGAGTTTTGTCCTTCGTTGCTAGAGGGATGGAGGTTAAGACTAGGGAGGTTATGTCGCAATTGTATAAGGTGTTAGTGAGGCCACACCTGGAGTATTGTGTACAGTTTTGGTCCCCTTACCTGAGAAAGGATGTACTGGCGCTGAAGGGTGTGCAGAGGAGATTCACTAGGCTAATCCCAGAGTTGAGGGGGTTGGGTTACAAGGAGAGGTTGAGTAGACTGGGACTGAACTCGTTGAAATTTAGAAGGATGCGGGGGAATCTTATAGAAACATATAAAATTATGAAGGAAATAGATAGGAAAGATATGGGGAGGTTGTTTCCACTGGCGGGTGAAAGCAGAACTAGGGGACATAGCCTCAAAATAAGGGGAAGTAGATTTCGTACTGAGTTTAGAAGGAACTTCTTCACCCAAAGGGTTATGAATCTATGGAATTCCCTGCCCAGTGAAGCAGTTGAGGCTCCTTCATTAAATGTTTTCAAGGTAAAGATAGATAGTTTTTTTGAAGAATAAAGGAATAAAGGGTTATGGTGTTCGGGTGGGAAATTGGAGCTGAGTCCACAAAAGATCAGCCATGGTCTCATTGAATGGCGGAGCAGGCTCAAAGGGCCAGATGGTCTACTCCTGCTCCTAGTTCTTATGTTCTTATGTCCCTTAGTGTCCCTCCAGGGATGTGCAGGCTGGGTGGAGATACGGGGATGCTGCGAGGAAGTGGGCCAGGGTGGGGTGCAGATGGTCAGTGCAGACTTGATGGGCCAAATGGCCTCCTTCTGCACTGTAGAGATTCTATAATTCTTCCAACTACACAATGCTTCTATTAACCCTGCAGCAGCAAATAGATCCTGAGAAACATCTCACTCAAGAGTTAAATGGTGATGCTCTAAAACATCACCGGTGCAGAGCGAGTTGGGTGGGGTGGGTTGTGCAGCTAACCGCATGCTCAACAGTGCATAGCAAGATGTTGACAAGTGCGACGAGATCCAAGATGGCAGGGGGAAATCCAAATCCGTGGTAGAATCTTACTGTCGTCGTGATCTGGCCAATGTACCATGCTTCCAGTACACACTGAAAACCTATGCTGTCACCCTCCAGAACTGAAGTCGCCAGGCCTGGCTTCCATAGCGCTGAAACTCCCTCATGGGGTTAAATGTCCAGGCACCATAGTTAAAAGGGCTCCTGGACAGTTGCACTATCCATTCCACCTGTGCCCGGCCACTTCCCTGCCAACTCTTCCTCCTATCTGCTCATCCTCCACGCAACTACAGAGCCCAGTGTCTGTGGCCACTTTCTCCGTATTTACTCTATACTAAACCCCTGACGAGTCTGAATACCGCTACCAAACCTTTTCCTAATCTCCTCTGCTTTAAGGAGAACAACCTCAGCTTCCCTCATCTCTCCACAGAGCACATGCTATCCTTCTGATCAAGTCAGAAATGTGTCAGAAGCTGGATGGTTGTCCTTTATTTTCCAGGACAGTTATCTCAATTCCTGTATAACACATCATACAGAGTTTCAGTCCAAGATTCAAAGACAATCATTAGCAATGTCTGTAAGAACTGTCGGTCACTTCATATCCTGATCTTGGCTGTGATAAGTGCCTTACCTTAGGTTTGATGTTTCAGTTCAGCAACGAGCTGAATTTATATTGAATCTTGTCTGACCACAGGGTGTCCCAAAGCACTTTGTCTTTGAGCCAAGTAACTTTGAAGTGTAGTCAGTTATAAATTAAGAACTTTTGTAGTCACCTTCAACACAGCAAGATCCCACAGCCAGACACTCTTTTATTTCCGTGATGTTGGGTTGAGAGATAAATAAGAGAACTTACCTGCTCTTGCTTTGAATAGTACCAGGATTATTTTACATTGGCGCCCCATCTACCACCTCATTCACTCCCCCTACCTGTCACAACATGGCAACAGTGTGCGTCATCCACAAGATGCACTGCGGCAATCCACGAAGGCTCCTTCGACAGCACCATTCCATTCCTACCACCACCTAAAAGGACAAGGGCAGTAGACGTATGGAAACACCACCATCTCTAGGTATCCCTCCAAGCCACAGACAATCTTGACTAGGAAATATATTGCCTTTCCTTCATTGTCACTGGGTCAAAATCCTGGAGTTCCCTTCCGACCAGTGCTCTGGGCGTTCCTGGAACACATGGACTTCAGCAGTTCCAGGAGGCAGCTCAGCATCACCTTCTCAAGGGCCATTAGGGACAGGCAATAAATGCTGGTCGAGCCAGCGGTGCTCACATCCCATGAACGAATAAATAAAAAAAACAGCCACCCAAGAGAACAAATGAAACCTCCGTTCAATGCATCATCCAAAAGACAATACCTCCAACAGTGCAGCACTCAGGGTGACAACAAAACAATGTGCTCATGTCTCTGGAATGGGCTTGAACCCATGACCAGAGACGATCAAAACAGTTTAAATTTGAGAATTAATTTCAGGGTCACTCTATGGTTGTCCATGTCATGGCCTCTAATACTAAATCTATCATGATTTGGTGTAGAAAATCCTCGCAAAGAACTGTCTAACTGGGCTCAGTAAAGGGATGGGAGATATCACTACAGGGGAATCTTCAGCTCATACCCCAGCCACAGAACCAGAGCTTCCAGTATTAAGCAGCTGCCTGGTGTTCCCCATTCAGCCTCAATCATGCTCCTCTCAATCCTCTATGTGTAGGGGTCAATCAGGCTTTTAGAAGAGAAAGCAAAATGCCCTTTCTTATCGGACTCAAAGAGCTTCTCAAATTGGACACTCTCCATGTGAGGCCACCTTTGCTTCCAGAGATATGCTGGTACCTAAAGTGATGTGTGCAGTACCATCCCCTAGCTCTGTTTCTGAAGCTGAATTTCTCTGGTAAGGGACAGAGATTCCCCTTAATGGGCTGGATTCTCTGCTGGAAATACAAATTGCAATTGGGCAATGGGCAGAGAATTGGGCACCCGGCAGAAATTTAGGATCACGGCCAGCGCTGATTCGGGTGCCATGCTTCCCGGCGGTAAAAACAAGGCTTGTGCCAACAGGGCTTGCAAAACCAGCATTTGCATGTTTTAAATGTGATCAGCGGGTTGGACATTTCATGCTCCACCATTCCGTGATGCTCCGCCCCTCCCAGGCAGAGGTCGCACGGGCACAAATTACTTCATTTACAAATGGGGACTGGGTGGCATGGCTGCGGAGGAGGAGCAGAGGGCTAAAAAACAAATTGAAAACTGTTGGGCTTGCTGGAGGGTGTCTGCCGGGTCAGGGGTAGTAGCGGGGGGCAACTTGATGCCTGGTAGGTGGGCTCGGGAACGCTTTGGGGTAGCCTGGCTCAGACCGCCATTGCTGCAGACTGTCATTTAAACACACCCTTTTGGTGCTACTTACAGGCTCCTGGCTGCTCACTCTGCTGAGTGCTGTCTGTGTCCTATGAATGCTCAGAAAGCTTCAGGTCATCTGGGAGCCCACCCAGTCAGCCCCTCTGGACACTTAGTGGGCAGCGAATTGCTCAGGATTCACGCTGGCAAAGTGCTGGCCCATTTGTATGTCCTGAATCTTTTATCGACAAGTGGCCCCAACAGGAAGATGAACCACAAGAAATTCAGTCCCAGCGTCAGCACTTAACATCTCCCAAATGGGATTTGCTGCAGAAATGACAGAGAGCCAGTCCGGTCGAGTCCCTGAGATTTCCAGTGGGTACACCACTGTGGAATTCTTTTCCATCATTTTCAAGACGGGAACGTTTATTGCCCATTTATTTCTCATTCCTAATTTCCCTCGGTTTGATACAATTGAGTATCCTAGGACATTTCAGAGTCAGATGAAAGTCAAGCGTGTTGGTGTAGGATTGGAGTCACATTTAGGCTGACAGGGGGAAAGGCCCAGGGTGTTCCTTCCCTAAAGGGCATGAAAGCAACAATTTTCAAACTGCGGGTCACGATCTGTGGGGAGTCCCGGGTGGGTGTCGGCAGGTTCACGGAGCAAGCAGTCGCAGCGTTCCTGACTGTGGGAGAGTAGCCCAACAGCTGCTGACCGGCTTTTAAGTTGAGAATGTTGGCCGCGGGGGACCGGTTTCCTGCCATGTGAGGATGATTTCCTTGCTCTGGTTTCTGAATTCCGCAGCTCTCCTCTCCAGTCTGTGGTGCTGAATGCCCTCAACAGTGACTCTCATGTGGAGCTGTGCCAATACCGAGACCAGCACTTCCGGGGAAGCCGATGTGAGCAGGAGTAAGTACTGAGATTGGGAATCTGTCATTTTACACTACCAAGGAACAGATCTATGAATTCTTCTCAAAAAGCGGTAACATTAAGCGAATCATCATGGGGTTGGGCAAAATTAAGAAAACCTCCTGCCACTTCTGTTCGGTGGAATGCTGAACCATGCATGAGATTTCTTAATGGAACACGCTTGGATGATTAAATCATCAGATCAGATTGGGATACTGGCTTCAAAGAAGGCAGACAGTCTGGGTGAGGGAAATCGGGTGGTCAGGTATATGCTGAATATCGGTCAAATTATGATGCTGGCAGAGGTGGATTTGGAAAACGTCCCAAAACCAAGTCAGAAATTCTAGATTTCCACTGACTCTACAGTTGAGATAATGAAGCTAAAATCTTCATAGAAATCTGGGATTGGAGAAACAACTGACAGGTTAATGCCTGTAGCTTTGTGCTGTTCATTCTTTCATCGGCCCAATTAACTCTTCTTAACAGTCTCAAAAAAGAAGTGCCCAGTTCCTGAGGCGCATGCATTGTGTCCAATTTTGGTTCCTTTTAAAATTGTAATTTTTGTCACTCCTAATACTGAAAAAAAAGAGAATGCTGGCCGAGCCCGACTTTTCAATGCCAACGATGCAATCTTCCCGCCAGAAGTGGTCGCAGAGAGCAGGTCATATGGTCGGCATGGACACTGACCTCAGGCACCCTCTAAATCCTTGCTTTTGACATGAAATTATGGAGCTGTAAACAAGCGAGGCAACAGGACTGTGAAGAACTGAAGATGGATCGTTTTGTTATAAGGAAGAGAGAACCAGAGACACAAACAGGCCAGCATCTCACAACTGAATCTGCTGGAGAGAGCTGCTCAGGAAATTCCACAGCAGGACAAAATCCAAGCCAGTGTTAGTTCTGTACAGAACCTCAAGGCCTCTGGTAAACAACCAACAAAGACAAAACTGAAGTATAGAAATTATTTCTTGGATAAGGCTTTGTTAATTGTGTCACTGCAACTCAGGATGCAAAGCCCATGTGTGTTATTTGCAGGGAAGTACTGGCAAATGAGAGTTTAAAACTTCAAAGCATGGTGAGTTCCAGGACAAACCTCTTGATTTTTTTTTTTTGAAGGATGCAGTGAGAACTTAAATCATCAGAAGAAGTCCTCAGCAGAAATTTAACATTGAATGACAAAGCACGTGAGGCTCACCTGTCACATTAAAGGTAAGCAGAAGTGGCGTGTTGCAAAGGTCGGCCGGTGTGGGTCGTGAAGGTTGGCCTTTTGGTAAAAGTGGGTCCCGGGGAAAGGAAGTTTGAAAAACACTGCACAAAAAGTTGGCTTCAGGAAATTTTCGTTTAATGCTTGACGTTGAAATTTCTCAAGCATTTTAAGTGGCTGTTTATTCAAACCAAATGAAAAAGGGCATTGTTATAGCATCTACCTGTGACGCCCAAGGCAGTGATGGTTTCACTGATGAACTAATCAGGGGCCTTCGATACTGGTTTCGCAATGAGAATTTCATGTACAGTCGGAACTGGCCAGCACAATGAGTCTCACACATAAATAGAACTTTGCTGGAAATATAATTAACAACACTGAAAGGCCAATTACTATGTGTTCAACATTCACATCACTCATCTGGTTAATGCTGTCAACTGTTTGAATGAAAATGAGCCAATGGCAGTGTTTTGTATATAAAATAAATGCAAGCCATGCATTAATTAACAGAAAACAAAGAGTATGATTTAAAAACTAGTTGACACATTGCATGTTCGGCACAGTTTTTAATTGCGAATCAATATGATCCACTTGGTAAGTTGTTTTTCTTGGCTGCTACAAAAACAAATACTGCATTAAAAATTAATGATTGACAAATGAAGTGATTAGTAAACAATGATGCCATACACTTCTCTGCCCTAAAGGAACACAAGAATAAAATGATGAACTGCTGGCAAGACTGATGGGACAGGAAGATATATGGAGATCTTTGGTCTTTTGCAAAAAGCATTCGGTTTGGGAAATAAAGGCACATGTCATATTAATCTGAGGGACTTTAACATTTCAAGGCTGAAGACTGGTCTCCATCTCTGGCTCTGTCTCTCAAAGTGCTACTCAGCTCAACAAATAGCAGCAAAAGCATCCACCCAACACAACTCTTTGCACACCCAGCAGTGTAACAAACTGCTTGCTGAAACAACACCTTGCACATACATATAATATATAGTCCCTTTAATATAATCAAATATCTCAATGTGTTTGACACAAGCAATTTTAAATCAAATTTGCCACCAAGCTCCATGAGGAGATATTAAGCGTGCTAACCAAAATCTTGGTCTAAAGGTAAGTTTAAGGAGTGTTATAAGAGAGAAAGGCAAGGTGGAGAGATTTAGGGAGGGAATTCAAGAGCTTAGTGCTGAGGCAGTGGATTGGAACTGTATCACTGTTCTTTCATTGCCAGTGGGGTAAAATCCTGGAACTAGCACCGTGGGCGTACCTATACCACACGGACTGTGCAAGAAAATAGCTCACCACCAACATCTCACAGGCAACTAGGGATGGTTGACAAACACTGGTTTCACCAGCATTGTCCGTGTCTCAAGATTGCATAAATAAACCTCCACGGGCGCAAGACTCCGGAAACATTTTGAAGTGTGCTGGCGAGCAGGAATTGTCGCAAGTTTCCCGACGCTCGGCTCAGCAAGGTCGGCAACGGTATTCACTGTTAATTGGTCTACTTAACGAGGCCTCACGGGCTTCCGGCTCCAAATGCCGGCCCACCAACTGATTCACTGGAACCGCATTTGCCAGCCCCCTGCACACAAGATCGAGCAGCACTTAAGCTCCCCTTGCTCAGCCAACCCCATCCAGCTCGCAATAATGCCGCCGAGGAGACCGGCCTCAAGATTCGCTGGCCTGGGGAGGCGCCTGGACGCGGTGGAGGCCAGGAGGGCTGTCCTGTTCCCCCAAGGGTCCCCGAGGGTGAGACATGACGAGGTGGCGGCAGTTGTGTGCTCGGGGAGTGTGACCAGGAGGACTGGCCTGCAGTGTCGGAAGAAGGTCAACGACCTACATCGAGCAACACGAGTGATTAGACACCCACGTCCCACGCCCCCACCCCCAAGGGGGAATCCCCCCCCAGGTGACTCCCAACACTCCCTCCATCCCCCTCCCTCTTCAATCCTCCCTCCACACACCTCCCCCTTCAATCCTTCCTTCCACCCACCCCTTCAACCCCCCCCACCCCCACCCAAGCCCCCCCGGCCCTCCATCCACCGGGCCTCATTCGCTGCACCCCGGACACTTGCTCACAACATCAACCGGACCGGGTGCTGGTCCCATCCCCGTGGCACTCCAGCCATGGATATGTCCCCAGGAGCTGTGTCCCATACCCTGGGTGTTTGGATGCTGCGTGTGTAGTGTTGTGGAACAATGTCCAGGCATCGCGGTCTGATTGGGATGCCAGGCAATGATTCCCACATGCAACATGGCCTGCCAACCCATGGGGATCCAAGGTTGTGTGAAGTGCTCCCTTAACCATGATTGGCAATTCCCTATTAGCAATAGCCTTCAGATGCACAGCCAGAGGCCTCGGTAGCCACTGGGGGTTATGGGCGGTCCATGGGCAGACGGAATCGGACAGGGGCTGCCCCAGAATGGGTTCACATGATCCAGGGGTTGGCATGGTGATGCAGCGAGCGGTTGTCCACCAGTTGTCCATCCCCAGTGCCCCTCCCACCCACCCATGGCGATCCACCCCGGCGGAGGGTTGCCCCCCAGCCAGGGGTTGCCCATCCCCCACCGAGCACAGGGGCAGCAAGCCCAGCACCTCCGGGCTCTTTGCCCACGGAAGCCCTTCCATCAGATTCACGTTTTTAAAAAGGAGCAATAATGGGCGCCAGTGTGAGTACTTGCTGAGGAGGCCGTTGGATATGGTGTGGCTCTCGTTAATTGTATGGAAATAGTGCTTAAGTGGGGATAATTGGTTTCTCGTCACATTACGGCGAGATCCCAATTTTGCCTGTGGGAGTGGGCCAGTTGCATCGTAAAATTTTTGGCACCTGGCGCGGTTCCCGTTTTTGGCCTCTCCAGCTATTTACCGACCCCGTTACACTTGAGCGCAAGTATAACGGGGCTGGATGATCGCGCCCTGCAGCTCCAATGTTCCCCGTGTAAAAGGGTCTTAAAGCTGTGTTAAAGCAAAAAGTCCGACTCAGCACGTGGTGAGTAACTCTCAGAACAGTGCCCTTGCATCAATGTCATTTAACGCAGCGACGAATCATTCATCTACACTACCAGGTCATTTACATATATACAAGTCTCCTGTAATCACTCACTCTCTCTCACACGCACACAAACTAATTCCCAATCACCTGTTCCTACTTAGAGAATGCAGAGTCAGCCTCCTCCTCTCTCACTGTGAGTTACATTTTACTTGCTGGGAAATATAAACCGACAGCCTTTCTATGAAACAAAAGCCATGAATACAAATAATCTTGGAAATATAAACCTTACGGCATACCCAGCATGGGGCTTTTCGACACATTTAACTCCATGACTTATTCCCTTGGATTTGCACGCTGTAATATGATTTCTTTTATCCTTCCTCCTATGTTGTTTAATTTTCTTCCTCCTTTTTCTGTTCTGAGAGGTGCTACTCCTCCTCAATGTCACTCTGCAGTATTCCCCTGGCCTCTGCTTTTCCTAAACATTGGGGCAATGCAGTTCAGGGTAAGTCCCTCTCCCAATTGTCACTCCTCATTCTGAGCTCACCCTGAGTTTACTGCGCTGAATTTCTCCCATATCCTAATCCTCACAATTGTGCAGATGGTTAACTCAATGCAGTAATTCAGGAGACACGGAGATAAAGGTTGAACCAAATTTATTCTAACTCAAAAGTAAAGCTGCACCCGTGACATACAACAATAGTGTCTCAGCCCGGGACTAACAGGAACTCCCAGTCCAGGTCTGGGACGGTGTTGAAAAGGTTCAATAATGAGTCCCAGATGGACGGGCCTCCGCCCATTACCATGGGAATTCATAGTCTATGAGCCCAACAGAGAGAACAATGAGTGATGCCTCGTGGTTCTTGTGAGGGTTATCACGTGCCTCCCTCACCCTCCTGCAAGTCCAGATCCTCGCCCTCGCTCCTCCGCCACTTCGCAAAGGGCCTTGAGTCCATCGGCTGTGGAGTTGGATCTGGGGGAGTAAAGCGGACAGGGGAACGTCGATTCCTGACTGAGCGTCGAAGGGCCACCGATGGGGTCGTACACCAAAGTCGAAGTCTGGCTGCGGTCCATCACCTTAGTCTCCATGTCGGAGCCCGAGCCATCGTCCTCCTGGGGGACGACTGTTGGGTGTACCATGGGTTTAGCCCCCTGCCCGGTGGTAGGTTGCGACGAAACTGAGGGTATAAACAAAGAACAAAAGAACAAAGAAAAGTACAGCACAGGAACAGGCCCTTCGGCCCTCCAAGCCCGTGCCGACCATGCTGCCCGACTAAACTACAATCTTCTACACTTCCTGGGTCCGTATCCCTCTATTCCCATCCTATTCATGTATTTGTCAAGATGCCCCTTAAATGTCACTACCATCCCTACTTCCACCACCTCCTCCGGCAGCGAGTTCCAGGCACCCACTACCCTCTGTGTAAAAAACCTGCCTCGTACATCTCCTTTAAACCTTGCCCCTCGCACCTTAAACCTATGCCCTCTAGTAACTGACCCCTCTACCCTGGGGAAAAGCGTCTGACTATCCACTCTGTCTATGCCCCTCATAATCTTGTAGACCTCTATCAGGTCGCTCCTCTACCTCCGTCGTTCCAGTGAGAACAAACTGAGTTTATTCAACCGCTCCTCATAGCTAATGCCCTCCATACCAGGCAACATCCTGGTTAATCTCTTCTGCACCTTCTCTAAAGCCTCCACATCCTTCTGGTAGTGTGGCGACCAGAATTGAACACTATACTCCAAGTGTGGCCTAACTAAGGTTCTATACAGCTGCAACATGACTTGCCAATTCTTATACTCAATGCCCCGGCCAATGAAGGCAAGCATGCCGTATGCCTTCTTGACTACCTTCTCCACCTGTGTTGCCCCTTTCAGTGACCTGTGGACCTGTACACCTAGATTTCTCTGACTTTCAATACTCTTTAGGGTTCTACCATTCACTGTATATTCCCTACCTGCATTAGACCTTCCAAAATGCATTACCTCACATTTTTCCGTATTAAACTCCATCTACCATTTCTCCGCCCAAGTCTCCAAACGATCTAAATCCTGCTGTATCCTCTGACAGTCTTCATCGCTATCCGCAATTCCATCAACCTTTGTGTCGTCTGCAAACTTACTAATCAGACCAGTTACATTTTCCTCCAAATCATTTATATATACTACGAACAGCAAAGGTCCCCGCACTGATGCCTGTGGAACACCACTAGTCACAGCCCTCCAATTAGAAAAGCTCCCTTCCATTGTTACTCTCTGCCTTCTATGACCGAGCCAGTTCTGTATCCACCTTGCCAGCTCACCCCTGATCCTGTGTGACTTCACCTTTTGTACCAGTATACCATAAAGGACCATGTCAAAGGCCTTACTGAAGTCCATATAGACAACATCCACTGCCCTACCTGCATCAATCATCTTTGTGACCTCTTTGAAAAAGTCTATCAAGTTAATGAGACACGATCTCCCCATCTCAAAACCATGCTGCCTCTCACTAATATGTCCATTTGCTTCCAAATGGGAATATATCCTGTCTCGAAGAATTCTCTCCAGTAATTTCCCTACCACTGACGTAAGGCTCACCTTAGTCCCAGTCTATCCAGTCTCTCTTTTTAACTCTCTTTTTAACCAATGAAACCAAGCATGCTGAATGCCGTCTTCCCACCCTGTCCACCTGTGACTCCACTTTCAAGGAGTTCTGAACCTCTACTCCCAGATCTCTTTGTTCTCTAACTCGCTCCAACTCCCTACCATTAAATGAATATGTCCTGCCCCGATTCAATCGACCAAAATGCATCACTTCACATTTATCTAAATTAAACTCCATCTGCCATTCATTGGCCCAGTGGCCCAATTGATCAAGATCTCATTGCAATCCTAGATAACCTTCTTCACTGTCTACCATGCCTCCTAAATCCTCATCCAAATCATTCATATAAATAACAAATAACAGTGGACCCAGCACTGATCCCTGAGGCACACTGCTGGTCACAAGCCTCCAGTCTGACAAACAACCTTTTACAACCATCCTTTCTCTTCTGTCATCAAGCCAATTTTATATCCAATTGGCTACCTCACCCTGGATACTGTGAGATTTAACCTTTTGCAACAACCTACCATGCGGCACCTTGTCAAAGGCCTTGCTAAAGTCCATATAGACAACACAGCTGCACTGCCCTCATATACCTTCTTGTTTACCCCTTCAAAAAACTCAATCAAATTCGTGAGACATGATTTTCCACTCACAAAGCCATGCTGACTGTCCCTAATCAGTCCTTGCCTCTCTAAATGCCTGTAGATCCTGTCTCTCAGAATACCTAATAACAACTTACCCACCACAGACGTTAGGCTCACCGGTCTGTAGTTCCCAGGCATTTCCCTGCGGCCCTTCTTAAACACAGGCACAACATTTGCTACCCTCCACTCTTCAGGCACCTCACCTGTGGATGTCGATGACTCAAATATCTCTGCTAGGGGACCCACAATTTCCTCCTTTGCCTCCCACAACGTCCTGGGGGACATTTCATCAGGTCCTGGGGATTTATCTACCTTGATGCATAAGACTTCCATATTTCTCTGTAATATGTATACTCCTCAAGACATCACTATTTATTTCCCCGAGTTCCCTAACATCCATGCCTTTCTCAACAGTAAATTCCAATGAGAAATAATCATTTAGGATCTCCCCCCTCTCTTCTGGATCCGTACATAGGTGACCTTGTGGATGTTTAAGAGGCCCTACTCTCTGCCTAGTTACTCTTTTGCCCTTTATGTATTTGTAGAAGCTCTTTGGATTCTTTTTTGCCTTATCTGCCTAAGCAATCTCATGTCCCCTTTTTGCACTCCTGACTTGTCTCTCATCTCTACTCCGACAACCTCTATACTCTTCAATGCATGTCATATGCCTCCTTCTTCTTTTTGACCATGGCCTTAATGTCCCGAATCATCCAGGGTTCTCTATTTCTACCAGCCTTGCCCTTCACTCGAAAAGGAATGTGTTTACACTGAATTTGAAGGACTGTGCAGTGAGGAGGAAGTACTGCCGGTTCCAAGGAACCACATAACCCTCTAATTTAAAATGAAGGCAGCTGCTCCCACCCTATAGGGAGATTTCATCAAGTCAGTGAACTATTTCCCCTCCATGGAGGCCCACGACTCCATATGGATCCCGAACTGCTGTGATAATGTATGTTCTGGATGTGCCCTATGTGAATGCCATTGACTGGAGTCACACTAAACACTGCTGAGCATGTTATGAGAATAATAAAGCTGAAATGACACTGTAGGCCTTTTACAGATTTCTCAACGAGCACTAACTATTGCAGATGAGATTTTCCCATAGTTTGTTATTGTTATACCAGCACAACCTGGATCAAAATGTACGAACGGGTCCAAAACAAAAGCAGAAGTTATACCAGGCATACATCAAGGGCAGGATTCTCCGACCCCCCCTCCCCCCCACCTTACCGGGTCGGGGAATCGGCGGTAGGCGGCGTGAATCCCGCCCCGCCACTCCGATACCGGCTTCTGAATTCACCATTGCCGGTTTTTGGGTGGGGGCGGGGATTGCGCTGCGCCGGTCAGGGGCCGTTGGGAGTGGCCCTCCCCCGGCGATTCTTCCAGCGGCCATCCGTTTTTGGCCAGTCCCGCCGGTGTGGTTTAGACAAGGCCCATACTGGCGGGACCTGGCTTTGATGCGGCTTGCGGAGTCCTCGGGTGGAAGCGGGGGATTTCCAGCCCTGGGAGGGGGCCACTGTGGCCTGGCCTGCGATCGGGGCCCACCAATCTGCGGGTGGGCCTGTGCCATGGGGGCACTCTTTTCCTCTGCGCCGGCCTCTGTAAGGCTCTGCGATGGCCGGCACAGAAACGAAACCCCCTGCGCATGCGTCAGAACACGCTGGCACTCCTGCGCATGCGCCAAATCGTGCCGGCTGGTGGAGGCCACTCTTTGGCGCCAGTTCGGCCCGCCCCGCCGATTGTGGGAGAATCCCGCCCCAAGTTTCCACAATATAATTGTGGCATGGTATAAAATTCATTTTCTCAAAGCTGACCTAGTCCACAAATTTGGCTCTGTTACTGTATCATGAGGATGAAGTGTTTTTGTCAATGGTACCCATTAGTGGTCACTGAGGCAAGGTCTTCAGACTCAACTAGTTTCTTAGGATCTTAGGATCTCAGGCACTAGTTTACAAATTTTATTCTCCCCAATCCCCCCCCCCCCCCCCCCCCACCCCCCGCCGGATCGGAGAATCCCCGGGGTCGTCGTGAATCCCGGCTACCATATTCTCCGGCGCAGTTTTTCGGGCGAGGGCGGGATTCCCGTCACGCCAGTCAGGGGCAGTTGGCAGCAGCCCTCCCGGCAATTCTCCGAGCCATCCGTTTTTGTCCAGTCCCGCCGACGTGGATTACGCATGGTCCCACACGGCGGGACGTGGCAGGTAAGTCAGCTGGGGTGGTCCTCGGGGGGCAGAGGTGGCGGCATAGGGGGATCCGGGGCGTGGCTCATGATTGGGGCCCACCGATCTGCGGGTGGGCCCGTGCCGTGTGGGCACTCCTTCCTTCTGTAAGGGGTTTCTGTAGGGCTCAACCATGGCCGGCGCGGAGAAGAGAATGTGCCAAAATACGCCGGCCGGTCTGAGCATGCGCGAGGTCACGCCGGTTCTTTAGCGCATGCGAAAACTCGCGGCATCCCTTCGCCGCCCTGCTGGAGCAGTGCCAACCCCTCTGCCATCCACCTAGCCCCCGAAAGTGCAGAGAATTCCGCAGTTTCGGGGGCTGTTGACGCCAGATTGGTTGGCGCCGGTGGGGACTTCGTCCCCAGAAGGGAGAATCCTGCTGTATAAGTTTTTATACAGTCGAAAATATTATATTTACTAAAGAAGAACTGTCCAGTTACACCAACAAAATCAATGAGTGTTCAGTGAAAGTTTTTTGCAAGTCATTTTTGTAATTTATAATGATATAACTCAGGGGAGTGGGGTTTATCATAAATGCTCATTTTTGCTGCTGAACTCAACCTTAGCTGCATTGATAAAACTGCACCAGATTACCCCTCTTAAGTACATCAAATAATACTTTTTAATTTAAAATAAACTATTATATGTTCTGGCTGCACTTTCATGGAAGATGTCATGTTTCTGATTGTTCAAACTAATTTTAGTGGGCATTTAAACTCTGACCTAACCAGCACAATTTCAAGCACAATTTGCACTCAATTTCCTGTGTGCATTTAAACAGAAACTCTACGTGCCACATGTTTTGTTTCCCTTTTTGTATGATATAAGATTGCACAACATACATCACTGAAGTGGAATTTTGTAAAAATCTCACAGCTCAATTGAGTTGTCAAAGGTAAAGGCGGAATAGCTCTTTACGAAACCAGTTTGAATCTGACTGGAAAATCCAGAAGTTCCAAATCTCAAAGGAATTGTAGTCATAGCCTAGAATCATACAGTGCAGAAGGAGACCACTTGGCCCATCAAATCTGCACTGACTCTCTGAAAGAGCACTGCACTCAAAGCCCACTTACCCACCCTATCCCAACAACCCCTTAACCTAACCTACACATTCCTGGACACTAAGGGTAATTTTAGCTTGGCCAATCCACCTAACCTGCACATCTTTGGACTGTGGGAGTAAATCGAAGCACCCTGAGGAAACCCATGGAGACACGGGGAGGAAGTACAAACTCCACACAGTCACCCAAGGCCTGAATTGAACCCAGGTCCCTGGCGCTGTGAGGCAGCAGTGCTAACCACTGTGTCACCTGTCGCAGGTGGAAAGACAGGTATAATTCTAGGGTACTCTTGACTCACTTCCTTGTGGGTGTGAACCCATTGCATATAAACAGCAATCCCACTTTGAGAAGCAGGTGGCTTACGTAGTGAATGGGAAAATGCAGCAGTTCAGGTGGTAAGATTTGTGTTGAAATATGTAGCTGTGGCAAAGGAAACAGGACACTATTCAACGTCCAACCGTAACAGGAATTGCTGAAAAAACACAGCAGGTCTGACAGCATTTGTGGAGAGAGCAACAGCATTAACGTTTCAAGTCCAGACATGACTGTTTTTCAGAAGAAGGTCCTATTGGACTCAAAATGTTATCTCTGTTCCTTTCCCCACCTGCTGGGATTTTCCAGCACTTTCTGTTTTTATTTCAGATCTCCAGAATCTGCAGTGTTTTGGTTTTATCCAAGTATCTGGCCCAGCAGTATTTGATGCCGATGCTGGCAAGGTAAATTATGTCCCTACTGAAGCGAGAACAAGGGGCGGAAGCTCCCTGAAAATCATGTGTCTGATTTTATCGCCCATTCCATATTACAATACACCTGCCATCCTTTTTTATTGGGCCTTTTAAATGGGTGGCCTTTTAAATGGGTGGCCTTGGCAACCAACTGCTTAGGCAGGAGACTCAATTTTAAGATTCAAATTGGGGATCGTATGCCAATTGTCGAACCCCAAAACAATTTTGAAGTACTTTTTTTTCAATAAATTTAGAGTACCCAATTCTTTTTTTCCAATTAAGGGGCAGTTTAGCATGACCATTCCACCTATCCTGCACATCTTTGGGTTGTGGGGGCGAAACCCAGGCAAACATAGGGAGAATGTGTAAACTCCACACGGACAGTGACCCAGAGCCGGGATCGAACCTGGGACCTCAGTGCCGTGAGACAGCAGTGCTAACCACTGTGCCTGTTGCCCAACAATTTTGAAGTACTAAGCAATGTGACCATATGCTGCTCAGACAAGCAGTAAAGTCCTAGAGCTGGATTCACCGCATTTGGGACTGTGACCCTACGCCATTGTAAAAACTGTAGTCTTTTGCGACAGAAAAACAGGCGTGAAAGGGCCACATATTCATAGCCTCGCAGGGGGCGAGCAGGGACCTGGAGTGAAATTAGCAGCTTTTGCTGCAGTTACAGACCCCCACACCTCCGGGTCGGAGGCCGCACATGCGTATGGCAGCAGCCTCCAGCAGCCATGTCGTGCTCCATGGCGGACTCAGACCGCGGAGCTAGACCCTTCAAGTAGTGTCACCAAACGGCCGCGCACACGTCCCTGACTGCCCACCCAAAATCTGTCCGGTGCCGTATAAGGCCTCACTGCCTTCCGATCGGCCTGTCCCCGACCATGGCAGCCGCGAACTAAGTCTGAAGCCGCCACGCTAGTATCCTGACTGGCAGGACCACGTTAGATCCACGCCATCAGGACTTTAGCTGGTCGGGGGCGGAGAATGGCGGGGAGGGCCTCCAGCAATGTCCGCAATGCCGCAGGTAGGCGGCCCAGAGAAGTGTGCCAAAATTGATTCACTGCCCCGGTGCCGGTCACGATTACGGAATTGGGGTGCAGAAAATCCAGCCCCTGTTCTCAGGTGCACCAGAATTCAAATTTAAAATATCATTAACATTTTCTTAAATCACACATGTGAAGACACAAAAAATATGTCCATACTTTCTTGCAGAGTACAATTAATTTTAATTGATTCATTAATCTATATCAATAGCAAATAAAAATCTTACATCTGCGCATCATTTGCATTCTGTTTTGTCTCAATTTTGGCATGTTTTGTGTCAACTCAAAATGGTTTATGTAAAATAATAATTGCCATTTATTGCCACAGTAACTGAAATTTGTAAAGCCAGAAATAAGAATTTAATTAAAAAATATATTTTTAAAAGAAATTTAGAGCACCCAATTATTTGTTTTCCCAATTAAGGGGCAATTTAGCGTGGCCAATCCACCTAACCTGCACATCTTTGGGTTGTGGGGTGAAACCCACGCAAACACGGGGAAAATGTGCAAACTCCACACGGACAGTGACCCAAGGTCGGGTCCTCAGTGCCATAGACAGCAGTGATAACCACTGTGCCACCATGAGGCCCTGAATTTTACTCAAATTAATGGTAATAAAATGCATTTCATAATAACATTTATTTTTCCACTGAGTGGTTGGCACTGCTGCCTCAAAGCACCAGGGACCCTGCTTCAGACACTTTCAAAACATGTCTGTGAGGAGTTTGCGCTTTCTCCGTGTCTGCGTGCGTTTCCTCCGAGTGCTCCGGTTTCCTCCTACAATCCAAAGATGTGCTGCACATCTGCACATTAGGTGGATCGGCCATGCTAAATGCCCCTTAGTGTCCTGGGATGTGCAGGTTAGGATACGGGGATAGGACGGAGAGGATGGTGGAATTGACCTGGATATTGTGTCCTTTCAAAGGGTGGGTGCAGACTCGATAGGCCGAATGGCCTCCTTCTGCACTGTAGGGATTCTATGATTCTATGTACAAATTTTATGTATTTTAATGTCTTCATTAACATTTTTGAGTTGAAGGCCTCAGCCACCGCTGAAAGCCTGAATATTATTTGCCTAGAGGTGTGATGACGTAAACTAAATTTGGATTGTGTAATTTCAGCAAGTGGGGGTAAACGGTATGTTCCCACCCGCCATGGGAATCGTAACTGGCAGGACAGAAAATTTGACGAACCATTCAAAGGTCCGTTGACCTCGAGTGGGAAATTTCGATCTGGAAAGTCTCACCTCAATCCTAACATGTATCAATAACTTTAGCTATACTGAGCTTTCTTTTTTAGCTCTGAACAGTACCTGTTCAAACTTAATTAAAGAATAGCCATCAGTGATATTTTAAAAGGTTACTGGGGTAAAATTCAAACAAACTATTTTGTTTTAAAGAGAAGATACTTTCACGTGAAGACAAGTGACAGTTTTCTGGTTATGCATATTTCGAAGTTTTCCTTTGTGCTTTATTACCAGCTACTTTTTTCGTGTTCACTTCAATGCAAAACGCTCTGCGTTGCCTTTAGTTATCTGTCAAAGGCCTTTGACTCCATCAATTGCAAGGCCCTTTGGGAAGTCCCCCCAGAGACTTGGATGTCCAACAAAATGTCTTATTATCCTATGACTCTGCATGACGGTCTGACAGCAACTCTCCTTTGCAATGGATTGGAGGCTGAGACAGCTCATTTCAAAATAGCCATCAAGCAGGGTTGCATGATTGCATCAACACTCTTTCCTATCTACTTCAGTCTGGTCATGGAAATCATTTGTGACCAATTTCCACATGGGGTCAAGATTGAGTATCGATGGGAAGCTTTTCAACTTCAACAGGCAGAGACCCAGGACATAAGGTGAGCCTCCAACATAACCATGACTATACCGGCTCCCAGTTGAGTCACCCTCTCAATTATTTACCATTCATTACAGCCAGGTGCTCCTCTCAAGTGAGGAGGCCTATATTAGCACTCCAGCTTCGAGAGCCCACATGCTACCCTTAATTGGACAGGGAACCTGACTCCACGGTAAAAATTATAATATTCCCCCCCCCCCCCCCCCCCCCCCACCCCCCACCCCCCACAAGGAACCATCTTGGCTGCTGCTTCCTACCCCAAAGTGAAAATTCAACCTGAGAGACAGATACAGAAAGAAAGAATGATGCAAAGAGAGTGAAAGACAATAGGACAAATTCTGTCACACTCTAATTTGATCTTCACTTTACAAAGTTACATTTTGACAGCAAAACATAAGCTTAATGGAAGGAAATGGATAGGAAGATAGGGTAGGAAGGAAAGGGGAAGAGAAGGTAAGAAGCTGGTCAGGTGAAAGGGTTCCTCATCACCTGTCCTAGACAGGAAAGAATGGAAATCGGAAAATGGGTAGAGGTTTAAGAGTGATATGAGTGACAGCAGAGAGAGAGTGGAGCGGAGGATAAAAAGGCAGGGAGCTGGGAAAGCAGATAAAAGGGGCAGAAGTAACGATATAGGGTCCTGACAATATTCCGGCAATAGTACTGTGTTCCAGAACTTGCCGCACCCTGAGCCAAGCTGTTCCAATACAGCTACAATAACGGCATCTACTCGGCAATGTGGAAAATTGCCCAGGGGTGTCCTTTACACAAAAAACAGGTTAAATATAATGCAGCCAATTGCTGCCCTATCAGTATACTCTCCATCATCAGCAAACTGATGGAAGGAGTCATCAACCATGCTATCAAGCGGCACTTACTCAGCAATAACCTGCTAACGGACGTTCAGTTTGGGTTCCTCCAGGGTCACACGGCCCTTGACCTCATTACAGCCTTGGTTCAAACATGGACAAAATAGCTGAATTCCAGCGGTGAGGTGAGAGGGACTGCCCTTGATATCAAGGCAGCTTTTCACCGAGTGTGGCATCAAGGATCCCTAGCTAAACTGGAGTTAATGGGAATCAGGGGGGAAACTTTCTGCTGGTTGCAGACAGACCTGGCACAAAGGAAGATGGTTGTGGTGGTTGGAGGCCAATCATTTCCGCTCCAGGGCATCTTTGCAGGAGTTCCTCAGGGTAATTTCTTAGGCCCAACTATCTTCAGCTGCTTCATCAATGACCTCCCATCATAAGGTTAGAAGTGGGGATGTTTGCAGATGACTGCACAATGTTCAGCACCATTTGAGACTCCTCAGATAATGAAGCAGTGCATGTCCAAATGCAGCAAGACCTGAACAATATCCAAGCTTGGGCTGACAAGTGGCAAGTTACATTCGCGCCACAGAAGTGCCAGGCAGTGACCACAAAAAGATCTAACCAAGACCCCATTCACATTCAATGGCATTACCATTGCTGAATTCCCCACAATCAGCAACAATAGCAGACAGTTTACTGCCTGATAGCCATTTAATCCCAATGGGGTTTCAAAAAATATCCCCGCAGAGTTGTCCTCATTCTGCCGGTTGATGGACAGGGCCATCAGTGTGGCCATTCAATTAAATCCTGAAAGTGATCAAGATGTGGAGAGAGTTGAAAATAAGGATGAGGGAATGAGGATTTACACCCGAGATGAAATATAAGAGACTTACATCAGATTATCCAGTTGCCTGGATGAGTGCAGCTCCAAAAACACTCAAGACAACATCCAGGACAAAGCAGCCCGCTTGATTACTACCCCTTGCACAAACATTCAAACCTTCCACCACCGACGGACAGTAGCAGCCATGTGTACCATGTACAAGATGCACTGCAGGAACTCGCCAAGGTTCCTTAGGCAGTACGCTCCAAACCCAAGACCACTACCGTCTAATAGGACACGAGCAGCAGATACCTGGGAACCCCACCACCTGGATGTTCCCCTCCAAGTCACTCACCACCCTGGCTTGGAGATATATCGTCGTTCCATCACTGTCGCAAGGTAAAAATCCTGGAACTCCCTCCCTAACAGCACTGTGAGTGATACTGCACCTCAGAGACTGCATATCGATTCAAGACGGGAACTCACCACCAGCTTCTGACTGCCACTTCGGTATGGGCAATAAATGCTGGCCTAACCAGTGATGCCCACATGACCCTCAAACTTATTCCGCTATTCAATGAGATTATGGCTGATTTGTGTCTGAACTCCAGATACCTGCCTTTGGCCCATATCCCTTAATTCCTTTGCATAACAAAAAATTATTTATCTCATTTTAGAAATTGACAACTGATCTAGCATTGATTGCCATTTGGTATGAGAGTTCCAAATCTCTACCGCACTTTTTGTGTTGAAGTGCTTCCTAACATTTCACCTGAATGGGCTGGCTCTAATTTTTAGACTATGCCCCCTGGCTCCGGAAACTCCACCCAGTGGAAACAGTTCACCTTTTCCTACCCCGTCTTTTCCTGTTAATATCTTGAAAACTCAGATCACCCCTTCACCTTCTAAACTCTAGAGAAAGCAGACCTAATTTGTATAATCGCTCCTCATAACTTAACCCCTCAAATCCAGGTATCATTTTTGTAAACCTATATTTCACTCCTTTCAAGACCAAAATATATTTCCTAAGGTGTGGTGGACAGAACTGCTCACAGTACTCCCAGTGAGATCTAACCAGGGTTTTGTAAAGCTGCAGCATAACTTCTGCATCCGTTTACTCCAATCCTCTAGATATAAAGGCTGGCATTCTATGAGTCCTTTTGATTACTTTCTGCACTGTTTGGCCATTTTAAAGATCCCCAACCTGAACATCCAGGTCTCTTTGGACATCGACTGAATTTAACATCATACAATCTGGAAAGTACCCCGATCTTATCCTGTGGCAATTTCACTTCCATCCGCACCATAGATTCGATAATACAGATGGAAGTGAAATTCCCACAGGGAGGAAGGGAGACTTTTCCTCACCGTTCAAGCGTGTGTCCTGTGAGCATATTTCAAAGGACTGAAAAGATGGGGAAATACGTTATCAGCCTAACCCCGCTCAGTTTCATTTTCACATGGCAAAATCAGAAGTGACAAAATATAAAGGCCCCAAGCCTCCTTAAAATGTGAATCTTGATGTAATGTCTATTAAGTTCCAAATAGCCAAGATGAACTATTTCATCTTTTGCTAGCTTAACGAGAGAATATTTCATTGTGCAAATAATATCAGCATGTTACACTTCCCCAGTAACTTTCTACTTTCTTCATGAGTATTTATGCTCCTGTCCAATCTTTGGTTGCCCAAAACAACCACTCTATACCCAAACAGCATGCTGCCCCTTGTTCTTGGCAAGGCTATATTTATTGCTCTTCTATCAAAGCTGAATCTGTGGAGCAGAACCTCTGAACTGCACAGTTTGGGGGCATTTAACTTGCCCTACAGCAGTCCAGGATGTGTTTTCCACAGTTGCTAAGCTGTGTTAATGTTTGTGTGAAACTAATCTGCATAGGAAGATAATACAGAGGCAGCACAATGGCGCAGTGGTTAGCACTGCTGCCTCACGGCACCGAGGTCCCAGGTTCGATCCCAGGCCCAGGTCACTGATGGTGTTGAGTTTGCACATTCTCCCTGTGTTTGCGTGGGTCTCACCCCCACAACCCAAAGATGTGCAAGATAGATGGATTGGCCATGCTAAATTGCCTCTTATTTGGGAAAAAAATAATTGGATACTCTAAATTTTTTTAAAGATTTTTAAAAAGGAAGATAATACAGATTCTTGAAACTTCAGGTGTAAAGCTCCATCCATATATTTTTGGAGAATTCATGTTATTTGAATTGAAATGACCTTTCCTGGCACATGAGCACATCATTCGGACAAGTTTTGCCTGTCTTTTCAGCACTTTTGCAGTGATATTAACTTTTGCATCGTGCTGCTGATTGAGTTGCTTCAACCAGCCAGCTGCCACAAATCAGATTAGCCTGAGGCAGCAATAGGACTTCCTCCTATGTTGTTTCTGATCTATGTGTTAACTTTCCTTTAGGATAAGGTAATTAATAGAGAGACACAGCCAATTCTAGGTATCGATTTGGGGGAAAATAGTACAGAGTGAAAGTGTTGCTTATGACACTCACAAAAGATTTTTTTAAGAAACTTGTCAAATTCACATTCTTCAAAACTCAACTAGTCCACTCTTTGTTCTTGTGTGAAGTTAGCTTGTCACTAATTACTGTGAGCCTACACTACAATTATAGCCCTGATCAGCTCTTATAATTACTGGCTTGACACTTCTTTTTCCCTTGCTTCTGTCTGTAACCATTATGCTGTCATTATGAAAGGACATTATCATTAAAATACACAATAATCATTTTCTCAGCAATGCAATTATCCCAGGGTTTTACAGTATTACGTGAAATACTCAGGGACAACACTATTATTCCTTTAATGGAATTGGCGTTCACTGAGATCATCCTTGGATTTTCTGTTTCATGGGGGCCCATGTACAATGAGATTGTGATTGTCATGGAGCAATGTCAACGTATGATTGAATGCTAATGATAAACAGTTTGGACATGCTGAGGGATACAGTAACACCAAAGGGAGTGAGTTGCAAGCCTAATATTGATGTGTTAATATTATCATCAAATTAATTAATTGTGTACTAATTAACAAAAGGCCTATTACACTCAGACCATTCTTATAATTGGAGCTTAATTTACATCTTGAGGTTATGTGCCACAAACAGGAACAGGATTTGCCCACTCAGCTCCTCGAGCCTGTCCCACTATTCAATTGGATCAGGCTGATCTGCGTCTCAACTACTGGCGCGATCTACTAGCCTGTTGATGCCAGGAGAACCCTCTTCTGGATCTACCTGACTCGCCACGCCTTGCAAGATCTAATGCAATCTCGCGACACATTGCAATCTGAATCTTGCCTATTTTGGGCGGGATCAGTATTTGGCAAATCTGCATATTAGACTGAGACAGCTAGTCTCACTCTAATCTGCTCTCCCTTGATCTATCCGAGGCATTGGGATATGACCACTTTGCCTTGGAGACTTTAAGGGATATGACCCCTTCGCCTCGGAGACCTGAGGTGAGTGCCGTTTAGTGCTGGCCTCCGCAAACGGGGACCTGACAGAGTGGCAGTTGGGGTCTCCCAGGAGATTAGAGGCCCCTTCTGGGCAGAGTGGCACCCTGGCACTGCTGGTGCTACCTTAACAGTGATAGCCTGGAGCTTCACATGGGCACCTTGGCAGTGCCAGCCTGGAGTTGCCAAGGTGCCCCTGTGGAGCTGGCAGGGGCAGTGCCAGGCTGGCAATTTTCCAATGCCATGGATCCTGCCTGAGGGTGCCATGCCCATGAGGTGGGTTGGAGGGAGCCAGAGGACCCCCTTATAGGTGGGTTGGGGCTTTAGAGGGGTTGGGGAATCGACATTTAAAAATGGCATCCCTATCTCTTCCTGCACTGAGGAGTCCGGTGAGTGGAGCGCCTTAGTGCAGGAAACGGGACTAAGTGCAGCCTTGGTGGGACGTTCCCTTCTGTGGCTCCGGATTGCAACAAAGTCCCAATAGACAGCCTGGTGTTCCTTGGCATTGCAAGCAGCGGGAAACAACTGGCTAAATGCGCTTGTCACGGGACTCAATTTGATTAAATCGAGCCCTACATTTACACCGCTTGGCTCTATAATTGTTAATGCCTTGCTGAATAAAAATATACCAATCTCAAGTTTGAAATTTTTAACTGATCCCACGTCCCTCAACAGCTTTCGGAGGGAGAGAGCTCTGGATTTCCACCACCCTGTGTGTAAAGCAGTTCTCACTGACATTACTCCAGAACATCCTGCCTCTCATTTTAAGGTGAAATCCACTTACTCTGGATTGTCCCAGCAAAGGAAATAGTTCGCTCTCTTGATAATTCGAGACTTAAAGTTGGATGTTTGTGTGGTGATATGATCTGCATACTCGTCTGCCATTGGGCCAGAACGTCGGCTTACCATTGGCCCTGGTCGGTCATGTGCCTCTCGACCGATTGGCCGAGAGGCCGAGTTAACCACACCTCTATTAACGAGGTATAAATGGTCAGACGACTGACGATCGTCCCTTTCCATTGTAGACGATCGCAGAGCTGTGTTCTAGTCAATTAAAGCCAGACTTTGGTAAATCACTCGCCTTGCGTACAATTGATGGTACATCAGTTTGGTAAAAGCGAGTGAGCGTACAAAGGTAAAAAGCGAAGTGTGGAACAGACTACCTTCACCCAAGAGTGGATTAAATTTGCTGGGTTGTGGGTCGGAATCTTTTGGCCATTGGGATTCTCTGTTCCCACCGGCTGCGCACCCCTATCCCGCAGATACCCCGGTGGCATGGGATGGCCTCAATGGGAAACCCATTGACCCAGGGTAGGAGTATAGATCCCGGTGCCAGGCAAGGGCGTGCCATTGAGAAACAGGTAGCTGGGGAAGCGGAGATTCCAGCACGTGGTATTAAACTGCACTCCAGAGTCAAATGGATCATTCCTATATTTTTCATGGGAAGTGGCATTGCTGGTAAAGCCTGCATTTGCTTTCCATTCCTAATTTCCTTTGAGCTGAATGTGTCAGAAGACAATTAAGACATTGCTGCGGATCTGGAGTCATGTGTAGGCCAGACCGGGCAAGGACGGCACATTTCTTTGCCTTAAGGACATCAGTGAACCAGACGGGTTTTTACGACAATCAATAGCAGTTTCATGGTCATCATTACTAAAAATTAGTGGCGGCACTGTAGTGCAATGGTTAGCAATGTCGCCTCATGCCGCCGAAGACCCGGGTTCGATCCCAGCCCCGGGTGACTGTCCGTGTTGAGTTTGTATATTCTCTCCATATCTGTGTGTGTCTCACCTCCACAACCTAAAGATGTGCAGGGCAGATGGATTGGCCACTCTAAATTGCCCCTTAATTGGAAAAAAAAATGAATTGGGTACTTTAAAAAAATGTTTTAATCATCCCTAAACATTAGTCAGATTTATGAATTGAACTGTTACGGAACAAGCGAGAGAGACAGATGAACTGTATTTCACTCCTCTCACCAACTGTCTGTGAGCAGAAGGTGTTTTGATTATTTTTTAAATATGCTGTTGCGTGTTTTTCCAAACCCTTGGTTTGTGTGATCCGTTTTACTGACAACTCGCAGCAAATTTGTGTTATGATTTCAGTTTATTCCACATTCAAAAACCTAGGGTATGAATCTTCACAACTTCCCACTCTACTACACATTCACATATACAGTAAAGGGGAATAGAAAAAAGAGTTTTACAACGATGGTACAAGACCTACAGAAAAGAATATTAGTTCATATGATTTCTAAGATTCGAGATATCAAAGTCCAGAGGGTGCTTTCTTTGCGTTCAATCCTGGTGAGTTTCTGATTAGAGATGAGAGTACAAAAAACCTTGAAACCTGCAAAACAATGGGTTTGCTGTACTTAGACCGCCAGACAGGCATTGATCAGAGATTTTTTAAATCAAGAAGGCATCAAGGAGTTGAGAGATGGGAACTGGCTGCTTGCTCAGGTTGTTGGGAGTCATTTCTAGTTGATGTTAAAGCAACAGCCTAATTGTGAGGTGAAATATGTGACTTTAAAACTGTGCAAAAGTCCAGAGGCTTGGATCATGTGACAGGGCCCATTAATGGTTCATTGCAGTTTAACTGTCAATTCCTGTGCTTCAAGTCAGAATTTCACTGTTCCATTAATATTTCCTTTTTGCAATGGAACTGGACAGTGCCATGTGTGAGATGAGTCCGTTAAGTTGAGTTTCAATCTCTCTTACTTTTGTAGTTCAGGTTGGGGAGCTAATCCGTCTGCACTTCTTACTGCTTTTGCTGATTACAAGGGGTAATGTACAATGAGATGTGAGATTCCACAGGCTAGGGGAGGAATAATTTTGTTCTTGTAACTCCTGATAGTAGCTGCCAGAACAAAGGGCCAACCCTGTGTTCATGTGGCATGTGGCAGCCATACCTTTTGGTTGAGCAGGAAGTCCTTTTTTTTAAACAGGGCAAAGTATAAAGTTTTGAACAGACAATGTTGGATTTTCTTCCATGTCGTAGGAACCCAACATAATTTAAACTCCGCCAGCTGCCGTGGTGGGATTTGGATCCATATCCCCAGAGCCTCTGGATTACACAGTACAGTGACTATGGGCGGGATTCTTCGGAAACCGGCGGGGCGGGCAACACCGGCGCAAAGGAGTGACGTTAACCACTCCGGCGTCGGGCCGCCCCGAAGGTGCGGAATCCTCAGCACCTTCAGGGGCTAGGCCGGCGGCGGATGGTTTGTAGGGCTTGGCGTCACACCAACTGGCGCCGAAGGGCATCCGCTAGCCGGCGCGAGTTGGTGCATGCGCGGGAGCGGGGGAGGTTTATCTCCGCGCAGGCCATCGCGGACCAGTACACCAGCCGGTGCGGAGGAATAGAGTGCCCCACTGTACAGGCCCGCCCGCGGATCGGTGGGCTCCGATCACGGACCAGGCCACCATGGGGGCAGCCCTCGGGGCCAGATCCCCCTGTGCCCCCCGCCCCCGAGTACCCCGGAGGCCACCCGCGGAGCCAGGTCCCGCCAGCAAATACCTGTCGTAACGTACACCGGCGGGACCCGCCGAAAAAGGGCGGCCACTCGGCCCATTACAGGCCGGAGATTCGCCGGGGGGGCACTGCCAGTGGCCACCGACCAGCGTGGCGCGATTCACGTCCCCGCCAAATCCCCGGCGCCGGAATATTCGGCAGCCGGTGGGGGCGGTATTCACACCACCCCCTGCCGATTCTATGACCCTGCGGGGGGGTCAGAGAATCCCTCCCAATTTGTTTGGAGAATTAATCGGGATAGTGAGTTCAGTGAAGTTGCTCTATGAAGAAAAGACATGCTTTGTGGATTTTTTTCAGTTTCAATTTTCAAGCGGATTGTGATTCAGGGAATTTGTGTTCCCAAAACAGAATTGCAATCATTCAGGCAGAGCTCCTAACTCTTTAATCAAGAAGCAAGTACATTGATTCAGCTCTTTTTGGCTGTAGGCTGGAATATCTAAACTATCTGTAGGTCAGCGAGCAAAGGAGAAATGGGTGTGTCGGGACGACGACAGCAGGGCTTTGGACGACATTCATCCTTTCAGAATACCCCAAAGCTCTTTGCAGCCAACCAAGGACTTTTGAAGTGTTGTCACTGCTGTAACTTAGAAAAAAAGTGTTTTACAACGATGGATAATAACGGTACAAAACCTACAGATAAGAATATTAGTTCATATGGTTTCTGTGGTGCCATGTTTGATTGCTTGAGATCTGCTTGAATGATATGGGAATGGCTTTGCCTTCATTGACAGTTTTCATTCACTCCTAATGATCGAATGGAGAAATCTGGATTCTGGGTTAAATCGGAAGGTGACTTTTGACGAGTGAGGGCGAGTTGATTCTCGCAATTACAATTTTCAATTGATTTCAGTAATGTGAAAACTAACTCCCATGCTTTACAAATCAAGAACATGAGATGTGCAGATGTCAACTGTAATTCAGTGGATAGCACGCTTACCAATGACCCAAAGGGCCGTGGGATTAACTAGGTGAATTGGACAATCTGAATTCTCCTTCTGTGTACCCGAACAGGTGCCATGGTGTGGTGACTACGGGATTTTCACAGTAACTTCATTGCAGTCACCCAAGGCCGGAATGGAACCTGGGTCCCTGGCGATGTGAGGCAGCAGTGCTAACCACTATACCACCATGCCACCCCAAGGATGTGAGGGAAACCTTTTTTACCCAGAGGATGGTGGGAGTTTGGAACTCGTTGCCTGAAAGGGTGGTGACCCTCATAATATTTAAGAAGTATTTAGATATACGTTTGAGATTACAAGCCGATGGTTATGGGCCAAGTGCTGGGAAATGGGATTAGAATACTTAGGTGGTTGTTTTTCACTGGCGCACATTTGATGGGCCAAATGGCCTTTTCTTTGCTGTATGACTCTATGACTCTAATCACACTTGCTTCTTGCAACGGCGTACTTCCAGCAACCTTGGGCATAGCAATAACAAGCCTGCACTTGTACCTCAAGGAGCTTGCCAGTGCCACTCATAACTGTGAGCAAGTTTGTCAAATTGAGCGCCAAACTTTTCAATCAATATTCTTCCCTCATTTGCATTCCAAGCCAAAAATTAAATCAGATCAGTTCTGCGGTATTGCAGTCACACAGAGCGCATAGCTATCAATAATGTATATGTAATATTGCTATCAGCTGTTGTAAAATGTAGAGTCACAGAGCAAGTCAGATTATCCAACCAGTCAGCCCTATTTGCTATTTGTGATTGCTAGGAGGTGAACTACATGAGTACGCAGTTAACTGATGAATTTTGTGGTAGTAGTATTGATCGAAATTAACTTCTTTACTCTCTGCATGTTCGGGGCTAGAGTCCATTATACTGAGCTGTATGTCACATATTTCAGATTGGCATTAATTCTCAATTAATTCCCTAGTACTTCCCACCAAATGCGTCTAGTGGTTAATTTGTTCTATTCGTTTAGCTTCTGGACAGAGGCAAAAGCACAGCTCTTGTAATAACAAATAGAAGTCTGCATATCATTAAACACCCGCTGGGAAGTCAAGGTCAGGCTGAATGGAGAGGCCCACCAATCATAATCACACTCCGGCAGCAGAGAGACCAGAATGCAGCTCTCAAGGACCCAACCTAATGGAGATGTAAATGCACAATATTTAACCTTTACTAATACAGAAATAACAGCACCTCTAAAATTGCATCTGTTCATCGAGACTTGCCAATGGAAACGCATTCAAGCATGAGCTCTTGCAACAGAGAAATTAAAGACCACTGGTCTCGGTAAGCAAATAAGCACTCAGTATTGTTCAGATGTGAATCTCTCTCAAGAGGCTCAGCAATACATATACAGTACCTGCTTATTATGTGCACCGTAATCCCATCCCTCATTGCAACCACCATTCTTATTCAGCAGTTTTGGCTGCAAACTGAGCATTTCAGAACAAATTCTGGCTGTTGAGGTAAGCACTATTATGAAAGCTTTAGGCCCCTAGCTCCAGAGGTGAATTTCCCCTCCCCCATCCCATGGGTCCTCTGATTAGCAAATGAACATGACTAATTGAGGAGACTGCACTTCCAACAAGCTTTGTCCAGCACTCTGGATCTTTGGGGCACCTGAGAGCGGGAGGTTTTATTTCACAAGGTTAAAGGTGAGGTTGACTGCCCTTGACCTCAGGGCAACATTTGACCAAATGTACCATTAAGAAGCCCTCGCAAAACTGGAGTCAATGGGAATCGGAGGAAACTCTCCACTGGTTGAAGATATACCTCACAGAAAGGAAGAGAGTGTGGTTGTTGGAGATGAATCAACCAAGTTCCAGGATATTACTGCAGTAGTTCCCCAGGGTAGTCTCCTAGGTCTAACTATTTTCAGCTGCTTCATCAATGACCTTTGTTCCATCATGAGGTTGGAAGTGAGGATGTTCAATGATGATTGCACAATGTTCAGCAACAGTCACGGCACCTCAGACACTGAAGCACTCCATGTCCCTGTGCAGCAAGACCTGGACTAATATTCTGGTGGCTACCATTGACCAGAAATTGAACTGGACCAGCCATATAAATACTCTGGTTACAAAGGCAGATCAAAGGTTGGGAATTTTGAGGTGAGGAGCTCATCTCCTGACTCCCCAAAGCCTGTTTACCATCTGCAAGACACAAGTCAGGAGTGTGATGGAATACTCTCCACTCACCTGCTGAGCACAGATCCAGTTACATTCAGGAAGCTTGCACCATCCAGGACATTGCAGCCTGCTTGATTTGCACCCATGAACCAACTTAAACATTCACTCTCTCCACCCAATGATGCATGATGGTAACAGTGTGTACCATATGAAAATATACCACAGAAACTCATAGCACCTTCCAAAACCACAACCACTGCCTCCAGGAAGGATTGGGGCAGGAGATGTATGGAAACACCGCTACCTGTAAATTCTCCTCCAAGCCACACTCCATCTTGACTCAGAACTATGTTGCTGTTCCTTCCCTGCCACTGAGTCAAGATCCTGGAACTCCCTTCCCAACAGCACCGTGAGTGTATCTACATCACATGGACTGATGGCTCATCACTAGTCTCTCCAGGCCAAATAGGGATGGGCAATAAATATTGGCCTGGACAACATCACCCACATCCTGTGAAAGTAAACTTTTTTAAAATCTTGAACTCCAAAGTTCTGCTGTCTGTATCCTAACCCTTTTCTCTCATTACCTCTGCGCTCGCTGACCCACATTTGCTCCCACTGCCTTGATTTCATCCTCAGGTTCAAATCCCTCCCTGGCCTTGTCACTCTTTCTCTCTGTAATCTCTGACAACCCTAATGCTCACCAAGATGTCTGTGTTTCTCCAGTTCTTGCCTTTTGCGTATCCCCGATGCTCATGCGTCCACCGATGACAACAGTTGCCTGGGCCCTAATCGCTGGAATTCTCTCCGTCCTCCATCTCTCTCTCTCCTCCTTTCAGGAATGCCTTCTAGCCTCCTTGGCGATACTTTTGATCACCTGTCCTGTAACTCAATGCCAACATTAGTCTGATCATAAAATTTGTCTGTGAGGCACCCCAAGAGGTTTCAACAGCATTGGGTCACTGTATTCCAGGCATGTTGTTGCCGCTTTTGTTGAAATTTTCAGAATCCTTCTGGCCTTTAAAATATTGACGAAGCATGATTGATTGAGTTTCTCGACTCATTATCATGGATCTGGGCCAAGGGGACAAATTGTTTAGTCCATGACTTGTTGCCCTGTGAAAAACACGTCCTATTCTGCCCACGTTTGCAGTCCCACCACATATGCAAATTAAGCTGTACTCCCCAGTACACCATTTCCTGGATCCTGTTTGTATTTTCTCTCCTCCTGAGTTAAGTCAGCATTGTCATGGAAACGGAAAAATAATTGGTAAATATATATGGCAGCACGGGCGGCACAAAACTTGCGTCAACGTCAAGGGTGGCACTTGTTGAGCACTGCTGCCTCACAACACCAAGGACCTGGGTTCAATTCCGGCCTTGGGTGGCCATGTGGAGTCTGCATGTTCTCCCCGTGTCTGCGTGGGTTTCCTCTGGGTGCTCCAGTTTCCTCCCACAGTCCAAAGATGTGCAGGTTAGGTGGATTGGCCTTGCTAAATTGTCCCGTAGTGTCCAAAGATGTGCCGGGTATAAGTTAGGGCAGGGGAGTGGACCTTGGTTGGGTGTCATTTCAGAGGGTCAGTGCAGACTTGATGGGCTGAATGGCTTTTATGGTTCTCAGTGGTCTTCATTCTCAACTGACGCACACTCTCAGCCCCAAAGCCAGTTTGCTGGAACTACCACTAGCAAGCTATTGCTGTATGGATCCCACAGTAAAGTTAAGTTCAAAAGTGCAACCAATAATTGTTTATTACTATTTATCCAGCTCATAGACATATACTTAATTATACTTTTATACGTTTAGGAAAAAACGTAAAGGCGAGTGTTCAAGAGGTAGAAAATGAATCCTTAGTTGCACCTCGTAAAATCTAGCAAGCCCCCACCAATCTGATGGTTGGTGTACGCCGACAGGATGGAACACAACGGATTCAGTGTGACACATACTGCCATTCTGATGTCAGCAAATGGCATTTATAAAGCATATTTGATGAAGTGAAAATGCCCGCAGGGACTACATAGGAGGAATAACATTAAAGATTTAACCCTATTAATGGAGATATCAGGAAAGATTACCAAATATTTGATCAAAGAGATAGGTTTCGAGGAGGACCTGAAAGCAAGAGAAGGAGGTCTTGTGGCAACATCTCTACTTCTGAGCCAGAAACTCTGGGTTCAAGTCTGTTTCAGGACGTGATTGCCTGGGGAGGTGTGTTCATAATATGGCCAAACAATTCTGATATGCCCATGGCAGCAGTAAGAGCAAGGCATTTGCTCATCAGCCACCACTGTGCAGTACTGCAGAACAACAGCCTCCTCATGTTAAAATACTCCTCAGGCAAGCTCCTGCCCTGGGCTCTGCTCTGTGGTAAACACCCTTCTCCCTTCGAGGCACTGCTGATGGGTACAGAGACAGAAATAATAATCTTTATTATTGTCACAAGTTGGCTTACTGTAACATTGCAATGAAGTTACTGTGAAATCCCCTAGTTGTCACATTCTGGCGCCTGATTGGGTACACGGAGGGAGAATTCAGAAGTCCAATTCACCTAACAGCACGTCTTTCGGGACTTGTGGGAGGAATCCCACGCAGACACGGGGAGAACATGCAGACTCCGCACAGACAGTGACCCAAGCCAAGAATCAGACCTGGGATCCTGGTGCTGTGACGCAACTGTGCTAACCACTGTGCAACCAAAGGTTTAAGAGTGAATATCAGAGCTTCAGACCAAGGCAACCGAAGGCACAGCAGCCAATGGTTGATAGATATAAACTGGATTTGCACAGAAATGCCATAATTGCAGAAGAACAAAAGTCTCTGTGTGACTGAGGACTGGAGGAGATAACAGAGGTAGGGACAGGTGTGGCAATGAAGAGATTTGAACAGAAGGTTGAAAATTGTAAAATGAAAGTGTTACTGTACTGGGAGACAATGCAGGTCAGTGAACAGCGGGGCAACAGGACTCGGTGTGAGTTAAGATATTGGCACCAGAGCTTTGGATGAGCTGGAGGTTGGAAGATGAGGGGTTGGCCGGGAGAGCATTGGTTTTGTCCAGTCTGGAGATAACAAAGACATGGATGAGGGTCTTAGCAGGGGATGAGCTGAGGCATGGAGCTGATCATTTTGAGGCTCTGGAGTGAGTGTGGAGGAATTATCTGGTCAGTGTTGTTTGTGGAGCCCTGCTGTGGGCAAAATAATTGGCCTGTTTTCTGCATTGCAATAATGACTAATCCTTGGTCTTGAAATCCAACAGGTGGTGTCCCATGCCTCTGATCCAGAAGATCAGGGTTTGAGTCCCACCCCAGGAGTTGATGGCCAGGGAAAGTACGTACATAACGCGGGCAAACAGATTGAGTGTGCCAACCTGCAAATCCTTCCATACACATCAATGGCTGGAGATAAGAGTGTAGAGAAACCAGATCAGCCACGCTTGATGTGGAGTGGCGCCCCTCAAACTATAAGCCCCTGGTGACAGACTAGCCACCTGTTCTGGGAATTACTAGCTATGGAAACAGACAAAAGTCTGCCTTAATGCACCACTAGGTGTGGGAAAAGAATTGGAATGAAATTCCAGTCCTTATTCTCTGACCCTCATCTCCCAAGTATGGCTCCTGCCACCAGTGAAACATTGCTGAATCAGTCCTTTTCTCACCACTCCAACTGTTCATTCACACTTGGTTCAACAAAGAGATGAAGAACTTGCATTGCTATAGCACCATTCATGACCTCAGGATGTCCCAAATTGTTTTACAACCAATGAATTTAATGTAGTACGGGAAATGTATGACTGATCCATCTACAATGAGGTCCCACAAGCAACCAGATAAAGTGTTTGAATGTGTTGATTGAGGGATAATTACTGGCCAGGATCCTGGGAGACCTGCCTTGCACTTATTGGAATAGTGTCACATGAACTTTGGCATCCACCCTAAGATGATAGGCAATGCCTCTGCTTAAAAGCTCCAATGGTGCAGCACTCTTCCAGTACTGCACTGAAAGGTCAGGCTCCAGTCTCTGGAGTGGAATTCGAACCGGTGGCAACAGTGCTATGCACCGAGACAAAATGGAAACCATATGTAGCCTAAATGAAACATTATAACTGAGGTACCATAAAGTATTTTGGATCTCCCAGTGTGTAATATGAATGACACAGACCAATACTGAGTGGTGCAATAGGCTCCTTTCATTGCTGGGAGCTGGGTACAATCCCATGACTGGACTTATTCACAAGCAACCTAGTCATATGGATGGCACAGAAGAATAGGGATCCAAAATCAACAGAGGACAGACAGAAGCAGTTTGTGAATAAGCTCATACAGTCCCTGTGCTCAGCAATCTCCATGTGCAAAGTCTACATAGGCTGTCAGGTTGATCCCAAATGGTGACATTTTGCTTTGCATAATCCAACCAAAGGATCGTGGAGTTATACAGGGAGGAAGGAAACCACTCTGCCCGTCGTGCATGTGCCGGCCACAATGTTCACAGTTCTCAAGTAAAACATTTGCATGTTGCCATTTCTCAGTCCATATTCTGCATCTGACAATTGAGTGATTTGGGGAAAATCATAGAATTCATACATTGTAGGAGGAGGACATTTGGCTCATCGAGTCTGCACCGACACTTCAAAAGGTAACTCTGCATATGTCCTATCCCCGTAACTCTATAACCTAACCTGCACCACCTGGACACGAAGGGGCAATTTATCATGGCCAATCCACCTAACTTTTTTTTTTACAATTTGAAGTACCCAATTCTTTTTTTTTCCAATTAATGGGCAATTTAGTGTGACCAATCCACCTAGCCGGCACATCTTTGGTTTGTGGAGGTGAGATCCACGCAGACATGGGTTGAATGCGCAAACTCCACACAGATAGTGACCCGTGGCTGGGATCAAAACCAGGTCCTCGGCACCATGATGCAGCAGTGCTAACCACTCCACCACTGTGCCGCCCCTACATTCCATCTAACCTGCACTGTGGGAGGAAATCAGAACACCTCGTGGAAACCCACACAGGCACGGGGAGAATGTGCAGGCTCCACACAGACAGTCAGTCACCCAAGGTCAGAATTGAACCCTGGCCCCAGGCGCTATGAGGCAGCAGTACTAACCACTATGCCACCATGCCACCCTTGATTGATTATGATGAATTGATTTATCCCCTCACTGTTAGAGGGGGAGTTCCAGGAGTTTGACCCAGCAACAGGGAAGAAACAGCGATATACTCCCAAGTCAGGATGGTGAGTGGGCTTGGAGGGCAACTTCCAGTTGGTGTTCCCAGGTATCTGCTGCCCCTGTCATTCTTAGACCAAGCTCAGACCTGTCCTAATGTCTCAATTAGTGGTTTGGGGCCAAATTATGTCTGATAATGCTCTTGTGAATTGCTTTGGGATGTTTACCTACATTGGGGCAGCACAGTAGCATTGTGGATAGCATAATAGCTTCACAGCTCCAGGGTCCCAGGTTCGATTCTGGCTTGGGTCACTGTCTGTGCGGAGTCTGCACATCCTCCCCGTGTGTGCGTGGGTTTCCTCCGTGTGCTCCGGTTTCCTCCCACAGTCCAAAGATGTGCAGGTTAGGTGGATTGGCCATGATAAATTCCCCTTAGTGTCCAAAATTGCCCTTAGTGTGGGTGGGGTTGCTGGGTTATGGGGATAGGTTGGAGATGTTAACCTTGGGTAGAGTGCTCTTTCCGGGAGCCGGTGCAGACTCGATGGGCCGAATGGCCTCCTTCTGCACTGTAAATTCTATATGTAAATGATAAATGCAAGTGATTGTTCCTGCCATTCTATTGTCACAAAACCTCTTTATACCTCTGGGATCCATCGTAAGTGCATGTTTAGTGAGACAGCCATTGCAAACAGGTATTTAATGACAGTTTTCTTTTCTTAAATGAAGATGCGAGCAACAAAACCCATCCCATTATGAGCTTTGATTGGAAAAGTATGAGAGAGATCAGGAGTGTACGTTTCGAAAGTGTTGCGTGCTTGCTGAGCCAGGCAACAGCTGCACAGACCGCACTTTGTTCAAAGTGAAGTATCAGTGCCTGTGTTACTGAAAAAGAAAAGATTAATTCATTCGGGTGGATTGACAAAAATGCCGCAACCCTGCCACAATGTATCGCTGACAACGATCGTGCATTTCACGTCTGAATGAAATTTTCAGCCTTGTTTTTTTCTCAAGAAGGTAACTTATCCTCCCTGTCAGCACCTGAAATTGAAGCATCACGAAACGGGAGATTAAAGTCATTAATTCATTTTGAAATACCTTTTTCCATGTGGTTTTTGCAGCAAATTGAAATATGATGCATGATTGAGCCTGCGGTTTACAAATTGTTTCTGAATGATGATTCGCTGCTCTTTGCCACAAGATGGCCAGCTGATCACATTTCCACTGGCAAATTTTCCTTTTGCCCTGAAGCATGTGCTCTGCAGCCCTCTTAAAAAGTGCATGTGTGGGGGTTCCATGCCCCAACCATGAAGAATTGTTGGGAACCCCATGCCGCTTCTGTGGGTAGGGGGGGTTCTGGCATGATTTAATTGCCCTTAAGGTAATCTAAGCTAGTGAGTGGGTTGCATGAGTAGCTCTCCCACATCTCACTGGGCCGCAAGATTGAAATCTGGGCCGGGATTCTGCCCTACCCGGCGGGGCGGGGGGGTCCCAGCGTAGCGGATTGGCGCCTACCACTCCGACATTGCGCCTCCCTAAAGGTGCGGAATTCTCCGTACCTTTAGGGGCTAGGCCCGCGCCGGAGTGGTTGGCGCCAACGGCCTTTGACGCCCGCCGCCCGGCATCAGGGCTGGCCAAAAGGCCTTCGCCGGTTTGCGCATGCGCCAGTGCGTCAGCAGCCGCTGACGTCACCACCGGCGCATGCGCGGTAGGGGGGGTCTCTTCCGCCTCGGCCATGGTGGAGGCCGTTGCGGCGGCGGAAGAAAAAGAGTGCCCCCACAGCACTGGCCCGCCTGCCGATCGGTGGGCCCTGATCGCGGGCCAGGCCACTGTGGGGGCATCCCCCGGGGTCAGATCGCCCTGCCCCCCCCAAGACCCCGGGGGCCCGCTCGCGCCGCCAATCCTGTAGGCACCAGAGGTGCTCCAATTCCAGCCGGTGGGAGAGGCCTGTCAGCGGCGGGACTTCGGCCCATCGTGGGGCGGAGAATCGCCGCAGGGGGCACGCCGATCAGTGCGGCGTGATTCCCGCACCCGCCGATTCCCAGGTGGCGGAGAATTCCGGCCACGGTGGGGGCAGGATTTACGCTGGCCCCGGGCGATTCCCTGACCCTACGGGGGGTCGGAGAATTCCGCCCCAGATGTGTTCGCTAACAAAAACAGAAAATACTGGACAACCTCAGCAGGTCTGACCGCATCTGTGGAGAGAAAAGGGAGCTAACATTTGGAGTCTGGATGACTCTTTGTCAAAGCTCTGTGTTCACTGACTATGACCCTTGAATACGATTGAATACATTTAATACACGCCAAATACTTCATAACGGGTTATAGAAAATGCTAAATCATTAGTATATTAATAGAACTCTCATCAATTTCAAATGGTAAAAACAAAAGAGAAATGTACCGGTATTTTGGTTATACCGGTAGAAAGAAAAATTATGCAGGTGGTAACCAGCCGGATGTGGAAACCCAGTATATGGGCAACGATCAACAAAACATCTCATGGGCCGCAGTCAGAACCCTGTTTGGCCTCATGTGGGTCCACGGGCAGCAGCTTGCTGCCTGAGGCACTTAACTGGTCAGCTTTGGGTCTCCGATGCAAAATTAGCCCCTCTGGCTGAGAGCTGTCGGGAATGGTGGCTGCTGCCAGTAATGCTCTGAGGCCCAGCCTGAGGATTGCCACTGGTTACTGGAATGAGTGAGACAGGCTCTGGGGACTGCCGATGGGAGAGAGGGGGGAGGGACAAGGAAGGACTGGAGTTCAGCAACCACCCTCTTCCCGATGCTGGGTCGCTTGAAAAAGGAATGAATGCCTGTCAATAAGGGACTCTGCAATCCTTCACGCCCACCCATGAGGCCACAGACAAAACAAACTCAAACTATCTCATCTTTGCTCATAGTTAAAATTCTATATTTCTGGAATCATCCTCATAGATCCCTTCAGTATCCTCTCGAGTGTGTAATGTGCTGACCAGAACTGGATACAGTACTCCATCGGCAGTGCAACTGGTGTTTTACACAGGCCTCAGCCAATGAAGGAATATATTCCATTTGCTTTCTTGATTACCAACCTAGGGGTTTTGCTACCTTCAGGGATCTGTGAACTTGGACTCCAAACTCTGTCTGTTCCTCCTCACTTTTTTTTTATTTGGCCATGGGATGTGGGCCACCATTTATTGCCCATCCCAGAGGTCATTTAAGGGTCAGTCACATTGCTGTGGATCTGGCGTCATATGTAGGTCAGACCAGGTAAGGATGGAAGACCCTCAAAAGGATATTAATGAATCTGGTGGGGTTTTATGACAATAGTTTCATGGTCACCATTAGACTTTCAATTCCAGATTTTTTTTATTGAATTAAAAGTTCATTGTTCTTTGGACATGAGGAAGTGCTGGGGGTTTTGGCCAGGGGTGGTATCATGACTGGTACAGGCTTGGAGGGCAGAAGGGCCTGTGCTATTATTCTTTGTTCTTATCTGCCACGGTGGGATTCCAACCCAGCTCTCCAAAACATTACCCTCGGTGTCTGGATTACTAGTTTAGCGACAATTCCACTGTGCCACTGCCTCCCCTCAATATCCTGCCATTTACTGTGTATTGCTTTTCTTGTTTGTCCTCTCCAAATGCATTCACTCATCCTTCTCCTTACTGAATTTAATTTACCACTTTGCTGCCCACTGATATCTTCCTGCATTCTCTGGCTTTCTTCCTCTCTGTCAACCATACAGCCAATTTTCATGTCATCTGCAAACTTATTAACAGTACATTTAAATCTAAGTCACTGACATGTATCACAAAAAAACAGCACTGAACCCTTAGGATTTCCCCTACTGGAAAAACCCTTCAGTCACAAAGATACCCATTCACCATCACCCTTTGGTTCCTGCCACTGAGCCAGCATTGGATCTCAGAAGTATTTAATCGGCCGACCAAGTGGAACCTTGTCAAAAGCCTTGCTAATTTCCATGTAAACTACATCCAACGTGCTACCCTCATCGACCCTCCTTACTGCCTCCTCAAACATATCAGTCAGGTTGGTGAGGTACGATCATTCTTTCGCAAATTCATACTGCACTGTCAATTTTATGATTCTATGACTGGCCTTGCTTACTCGTGTGTCTCCAAAGTACGATTTGTAACGCCTCACAGTACTTTGTCCAATAATTCATCCTCCAGTGAATTAGTCTGACCCATCTTAGAATTAGCTGGGCTATCTTTCCTCCCTTTTTAAACAATGATACAATATTAGCAGTCCATTTGCAATCTTGATTTCACCTTTGATCCCGAGATGAGGCTTCAAACCTCATACTCATGCCATCATTAAGACGACCGATACCCACCTCTGTCACACCGTCTGACTTTGCCTCTGCCTGAGCTCACCTGCTGTTGAAAGCCTCATTCATACCTTTGTTACCTCTAGACTGGACTATTCCAACACACTCCTGGCTGGACTCCCATGTTCTACCCTCCGTACATTTAAGGTCACCCGAAACTCTGCTGCCCGAGTTTTAACTTGCAACAAGTCCCATTATCCGATCGCTTCAGAGATACACTGGTTCCCAGTCGAGCAATGTTTTCATTTGAAAATTCTCAGCAATGTTTTCAAATCCCTCCTGGGCCTCACCCCTCTCCATCTCTGTAACCTCCTCCAGCCCCATCATCCTCCAAGGTATCTGTGCTCCATTAATTCTGACCTCTCGTGTTTCCCTGGTCGTGCACTCAGAGCCTGTGTATACCAGCTGGCAGAGGTATTCACAGACATCTTTAACCTGTCCCTACTTCACTCCGAGGTCCCCACCTGCTTCAAGAAGACCACCATCATACCGGTACCAAAGAAGAACCAGGCAACGTGCCTCAATGACTACCGCCCGGTGGCCCTGACGTCAGTTGTAATGAAGTGCTTCGAGAGGCTGATTATGAAGCGCATCACCTCCATACTCCCGGAATGCCTTCAATTTGCATACCGTCGCAACCGTTCCACATCAGACGCCATTTCCCTGGCCCTACACTCACCCCGAGAGCATCTCGAAAACAAGGACTCCTACATCAGACTCCTATTTATTGACTACAGCTCCGCCTTCAACACCATAATCCCAGCCAAGCTCATATCAAAGCTCCAAAACCTAGGACTTGGCTCTCCACTTTGCAACTGGATCCTTGACTTTCTGACCAACAGACCACAATCAGTAAGAATGAACGCCAACTCCTCTTCCACAATAGTCCTCAATACCGGTGCCCCGCAAGGCTGCGTACTTAGCCCCCTACTCTACTCCCTGTACACACACGACTGCATGGCAAAACTTGGTTCCAACTCAATCTACAAGTTTGCTGACGATACGACCATAGTGGGCCGGATCTCGAATAACGACGAGTCAGAATACAGGAGGGAGATAGAGAACCTAGTGGAGTGGTGTAACGACAACAATCTCTCCCTCAATGCCAGCAAAACTAAAGAGCTGGTCATCGACTTTAGGAAGCAAAGTACTGTACACACTCCTGTCAGCATCAACAGGGCCAAGGTGGAGATGGTTAGCAGTTTCAAATTCCTAGGGGTGCACATCACCAAAAATCTGTCCTGGTCCACTCACGTCGACACTATCACTAAGAAAGCACAACAGCGCCTATACTTCCTCAGGAAACTAAGGAAATTCGGCATGTCCACATTAACCCTTACCAACTTTTACAGATGCACTATAGAAAGCATCCTATCGGGCTGCATCACAGCCTGGTGTGGCAACTGCTCGGCCCAGGACTGCAAGGAACTTCAGAGAGTCGTGAATACCGCCCAGTCCATCACACAAACCTGCCTCCCATCCATGGACTTCATCTACACCTCCCGCTGCCGGGGGAAAGCGGGCAGCATAATCAAGGATCCCTCCCACCCGGCTTACTCACTCTTCCAACTTCTTCCATCAGGCAGGAGATACAGAAGTCTGAGAACTCGCACGAACAGACTCAAAAACAGCTTCTTCCCCACTGTCACCAGACTCCTAAATGACCCTCTTATTGACTGATCTCATTAACACTACACCCTGTATGCTTCATCCGATGCCAATGTTTATGTAGTTACATTGTATATCTTGTGTTGCCCTATTATGTATTCTCATGTATTTTCTTGAATTTTGTTTAATTCCTTTTTCTTCCATGTACTGAATGATCTGTTGAGCTGCTTGCAGAAAAATACTTTTCACTGTACCTCGGTACACGTGACAATAAACAAATCCAATCCAATCCAATTTCCTCAATTATATTTGCTCCGTCCCCAGTGGTAGTATTTTTGCTTACTTCTGTCTCAGGTTCTGAATTTCCTCCTCAACATTCCTGCCTCTCTTTCTCCTTTACGACACTCATTAAAAGTCATCTCTTTGACAAAGCTTTTTGTCAGCTGAACCAATATCTCCTAATGTGGCTCAGTATCACACTCTGTTGTATAATGTTTCTGTGAAGCACCTCACAATATTACATTCTGCTGAATGTGGTGAATTAATTAATATAAGTAGTTGCTGTTTTCAAGCTCTCCACCACCATGCCTGTAGTAGATAAGGAAGTGATAGGCAGGGCCTTCCGACTTCTTGCTTGCTTTCTTGAGCAACCTGGGATGTCTTAGAACATAGAACATAGAACATAGAACAGTACAGCACAGAACAGGCCCTTCGGCCCTCAATGTTGTGCCGAGCCATGATCACCCTACTCAAACCCACGTATCCACCCTATACCCGTAACCCAACAACCCCCTCTTAACCTTACTTTAATTAGGACACTACGGGCAATTTAGCATGGCCAATCCACCTAACCCGCACATCTTTGGACTGTGGGAGGAAACCAGAGCACCCGGAGGAAACCCACGCACACAGGGGGAGGACGTGCAGACTCCACACAGACAGTGACCCAGCCGGGAATCGAACCTGGGACCCTGGAGCCGTGAAGCATTTATGCTAACCACCATGCTACCCTGCTGCCACCTTGCTTAAAGACCTGGTGATTTATCCACTCCAAGGATGCTAAACACCTTAATGTTTCCTCCTTCAATGTATTTATTCCATCCAATATTTCACACTTCTCCATGACCATTGTGTCTGTACTGTCCCTTTTTCTTGGAAAAATTGTATTCATTGAGAACGAGGCTCACGTTCTGCACCTCCACACACAAATTACCTTTCTGGTCATTAGGTGGCCCTTCTATTTCTTTAGTCAGCGTCAGCCTTGCTCTGACATATTTATGAAAAAATCTTCCATGATTTTACTTATCAATATTTTTTCATGTCCTCTCTATGTTCACCTAATTTCCCTTTTAATATCACCCCGCGCTTTCCATATTCCTCGGTTTTCTGCAGTGTTCAACTATTGACATCGACGTAAGTTTGTTTTATTTTTGCTGTTTCACATCCAGATGTGTCCAGATTTGGGGTTCCCACTCTTTGTCAGAACCTGCAACGTGGGCACAAAGTACAGCGAGAATTGGGAAATGCTATTCTCACCGTCGAGATGGTGTTTCCTGATTTTCCAGGCCCCTTACTGGTGGCAGAATGAGAATCCCTCAACAGAAGGCCCGGACCATCTTTCAAATATTTTAGCAACTTATTAGTGAACAGTCCCCCTCACAGAATATTCATCGGGATCGGATGACATCATATGAATCTTGACGTGATGCTATTTACGATACCTGTTTAAAAATGAGAACCTGGTGACCTCATCTCTGAAGAGGGTATCAGAGGTGAACGTTCAGGTCCCCATCACTCTCCAGGGTGCCAATTCGAGAGGGGACATTGGAAAAGATGTGGGAAACCCACATAGGTGACTGGGAGTGTACAGACGGGAGTCCTGTCAGCTCAGATGGTGATGAAGTCTGGCATGCATGAGAGGTGAGTGGGAGTGGGGAATGTGAGGAGCAAATTATCTACTGGGGGGACCATGGGAAGTTGGAGGGGAGAGGAGGCACCATGACAAGTGTTGGGAATTCCTGAAGTGGCTTGGAGAGAGATGACTGTAGAGGTGTGAGGGGTGTGTGAAGGGGTGCAGCGGGAGACATGAGCAGGCAGACACACCTTCAGCACTGTAGCCACGCCCTCTTGTAGAACGCCCTCTTGCACTTACTATTACAGCCACAAACTCCCAGCGGGGCTGGTGACCTTGCTTGTTGGACATCTGGGCGATCGCAGGTACAGGATGTCATGCCTCTGCACGACACCAAGCAGAAGTTTGGTGAGAGCTCCCTCTATGAAACGTAGTGCTGTATTCCTGGCAGCCACCCTCTGCAACCCCCCCACCCCCCGACTGGAACAAGTGCTGGGGAGGTGTTTAAAAGGGGTGCCCAGGATTACGATTAAGTTATCCCAGGCCGAGCAAATTAGAGGCAAGCCGTCACATGTGCGGTCTGAATCATGTGGGTTAAATAAGCTGAGTATACGGTGAGATTTCCCACCATCGGGATTCTCCCCAGTTTTCTCGGCAGGACCGGTACTTTGAAAAAATGTGGGACAGGTAGGGGGCGGGATTCTCCAATAATGGGGTATGTCCCCACGCCAGCATCAAAACACTGGCGATTCACTCTGGACTTTCCTGAAGAAAGTCCAGAGTGACTCTCCTACCTGAAGTGGGATAGCAGGGGCCCGGAGTAGTCCAACATGGCGGACCCACACTGCGGACCGGCAGCAAAAAGATAGGTCCCCCCGAGATCGCGCGTGCCCGTGGATCGGTGGTCCCCAATCGATAGCCTGGCCATCTGTGAGGCCCCCTCCCCCCAGTGAAGGATCCCCCCGCCCCCCCCACCAGGGTGGCCACGAACTGACACTGCAGCTGCCTCAGGCCGTTCCTGACAAGCAAAACGTGTTTCGAACCACGCCGTCAGGAATTCGGCCAGTTTACATCCGGAGGACCGGAGAATCACGGGAGTGGCGTTGGACTGGTTTTCGGGTTTGACGCCCATTCTCTGCCCCGCACCAATCGTGATTTCTGTGCAGAGGCTCGGAGAATCCCACCCAGGAATTTTCTTATTTTTCTGCAGAGTGGCGCAACCGGTAGGAAAATCAGGGTGGAATCCGCGGCCCTAAGGACAGCTTCCTCCACCATATTTTTAGAGACTTCGGCAAAAGAACGTTAAGGGCCGGGTCCTGATTTTAATCAGTAAAAATAGAACCAACCCACCGATGCAGCCCTTCTCCCACCCAGCACAGATCTCCACTTCCCCCCTCCCCAACGGAGCTCCCACTGGCCATTCTCCACAAAATTCAGACCCCACCACCCCCCCTTCCTCCAGAACACCCACACACACACAGCACAACACCCCACCCTCCAGCAATGCTCAGGCAGTGCCAGAATGCAGTGCTAGGGGGCAGTGCCACGGTACTGCCCTGCATGACTGCACCCCCCCCCCCCCACCCCCCCCCCCCCCCCCCCCCCCCCGTATTCACCTGTGCACCTCCGGCCCCAGGCACATGTTGTGTGGGACCTGTCATAATTCACGGCGGTGTGCCCTCACGCCCATGTGAATGGACAATCCAACTTAAAGGTACGATGATGATATTTAAATCTAATCAATTGGGCATTCTGATTTACAATGTTGGGATTGCTGTTATGTCACTGGGGATGGGGGCTGGGGACATTTGATCTGGGAAAACGCCGGTGTAAAGCCATTTTTGGGCTCTCACAGGAATTTCCGCCCCCATTGCTGTTCCTGCCCCCAGAAAATAAGTGTGGAGAATATATTTGTTTTGAGCCACTTTTGTCTCCTCGTCTCCCAATGTTCCAATCCTGATTTACCTTTCAAGTAGCCATTTCCAGTCAACGTTTGGTAATTGCATCTCAGCTTGGTAAAATAGTATTTTCCCAATTTAAAACTTGCTCTTCCACCTGAGGCAAGAAAGATAAGGGGCTGGACTCACCAAAAATGGGGCTATGTGCCCATGCCAGCGTCAAAACGGTTGTGTTTCGCTCTGGACTTTCCTTAAGAAAGTCCTGAGCGATTCTCCAACCTGCAGGGGGCTGGCAAGGCCCCAGAGTGCTTCTCACAGCTATGGCTGCGGATATGGGATATGCGATTCCCGAGCTATTCTCCGGGGAGCAGAGAATCATTTCAATGGTGCCGGTCCCGATTTCCGGGTAAACGGCCATTCTCTGCCCCCGCGCCGAACGCGACTTTGCCCGCGGAGGCTCGGAGAATCCAGCCCATGGAGACAGATATTGTACTCCAATATCCTATACATTTACAGCAAGACTTCCTTACCGTTGTACTCCAACCCCATTGGAATAAAGGCTCCCAGTTTATTTCAGAGTGCCAATGGGAGAAAACGTGGACTGTTGTTGCCTGGTTTCTGATTGTCAAAACTACTGGATAGTCAGACTGGGGAAGCTGGGATTCTGAGCAGGGAGGCAGGGAATCGCAGGACATCCATTTCCCACCTGGGAAACAGGCAATAGCCTGAGACACCATGGATCCCTGATTCAGTTTTCAGGACGGATTTTAAATGAGTGCCCGGCTCTTCCGCTGAAAGGAAGGAGGGGCAGAGCTTGCATTTCTGAATCACCTTTCATAACTTCAAGATATCGCAATGGGCTTTACAGTCAATGGTTTTTAGTGATGTTGATTGAAAGGATATTGGTGGATTTTGGATGTTGGGATACTTCCCTACAGTGGCCTTGGGGTGTGACTTGGTATACAATGCCAACTCCATACCCATTTAGGGAGGGCAGCATCAATGACAACAACCTGCATTTATATAGCACATTATCAAACATTATCAGGGTCCTGACAGTGGAATGATTAGAGTTAATGCTACTGCCTGGATAAAGTATAGCGATGACGCCATTTCCTAGCTAAAACAGAACTGACAACCAGTGGAATGATAACATCCCACTGTCACAGAGAAGCTGCATCATTAACTCTATAATATACAGAGTTCAGTGTTACAAATCGAACAGCAAATTATATTGATCTAGTATCTTATGTTATCATGACCAGTCAGACGATTTTGAAACGCTGGGGGATTTTTAACTGGGCAATTCAATTTTTAAATTCTTCATCGAGTAAGGCTCTGAGCTCCAGAATTCCTTTTCTAAACCTCTCTACCTTCTTCGTCACATCCACCTCCTTTAAGATGCTCCTCAAAACCTTCCTCTTTGACCAAACTTTTAGTCACCTGTCCTTAGTCTGTAGCTTGGTGTTAACATTGCCTGAATTGCGATATAAATACAAGTCGTTGTTGTTTTTCCCAAATGAGCATGAAGTTGGCATCATCATTATTTCTGTGTTGTTGCCAAAGACTAATTTTACCTCCTTTATTTTTTCCCTAATCTCAGGGATGCAGGACTCACTTTCACTCATTCTGTTCTGAAGACACCAACCCCATGGTTTGTGTAGATCACAGGCGCCAAGTTAGCATTTGCCATTTGCTGTCTCACCCACCCAATGGGGCCACTCTTCATAGGTGAGTCGTGACATATCTAGATCACTCCCAAACCCTTCCAAACCAGAAATGGCAGCTGGGGTCCTATTTGTATTATGCAGCCCTGACCAGTGTTAAAATAAGGCTGAATACTTTGGGGGTCCTTTCAAAATGACAATAGCTGCCTGGCCGGTGTTAACAGGGCGGTCAAGGTGGCCAACCCCACTTTGTGGTTATTAATAGTAGGTGAGTGCAATGAAAGAAAACCCAGTTATTCTCCAGTTGTAATCTGGAATCGGCTGCCTGAGGAATTAGAGATGCAAAGCCATATTCCATCATCCTGTGATGCAACACACTGAGAATACCAATCTGCTGCATGAAGACATTGACCTGCTTCAAAGAAAATCAACCTGTTTAATTGAATCTTCGAGTTTCCATTTATTCAGAAAGTCAGCAAGCGTATTTAATGTTTAATTATCCGCAAAAAAATCACACAAGGGGAACAGTCGAGGTCTGTACCTGGCTTGGGGCAATAGGAGTCACTCTCACAGTAGCCATGTCGCTGAGTGTTAGATGTCCTATATCCTTTTAATAGCAGATTTGTAGAGAATGGAAACAGAAGTATGTCTCACAATGAATTGCATTTGTTACCGATGCAAAATATTCTGCTCGACTCTTTTAAGAGCAGTATATGCAGTATGACTTATAGAACATTTGCACGTAAAGAACTGCCAGGAATCACAATTGACTGTCTATCCAGGCCATCCATGGTACCTCTTCCTTATAAGTAGCCAAAGTTCCTAACTGAGCTTTATTTTGAAACTGTCTTTCATGCTATTTTCAAATCAAACATTGTAAAACAACATAAATATTTCCAGCACAGATGCAGGCCAACAAACCTGAGAGGTCTCTGGCTGCATTTATGCTCCACACAAGCCTCCTGCCACTCCTGCTCATCTAAACCCATCATATTACCTTCTATTCAGGTGGATATTTAGCTTCCCCTTAAATTAATTTCTGGTGTTCACCTCAATGAGGTAGACTTCCATGTGGTAGATGCTTAACCGTTTCTTGAATAAGGTTTCTCTGAATTCCCTTCTGCTTTGATCCGTGACAACATTATGGCCCCGAATTCTGGTCTCGCCCGCCAAGTGGACAATGTCTTTGCTCGTCTACCCTCTAAAGCCCCCTCATAATCTCGAGGATCTCTTATCAGGTCAATTTATAGCCCTCTTTTTTTCTCAAGAGTGCAGCCCCAGTTTGTTCAAGCTTTCAATTTCACACGCATGTTCAAATTCCTGCTGAGTTTCAATGCTACCTTCTTGGAACCTTTGCTCAGAAGTATCATGGTGATTAAAAGATAGCTGCAGCATAAAGTTAAACCTATTTGAGCACGCTCATATGGCTGAGCGTAATTGCTATTCTATCCGTGAGCCACATTAAAAGCAATGTAAAAATAATCAATTGTTTTACTGAGTCCCCAATTTTGCCCCGGCTGTTAGATCAGGGTGGCAAATGGGTTGGCAAGGAAGTCCTTCAAAGTGATGGGAGGAGACAAAAGAACACAGCCATTTTTTAGTGGTCAGCTATGCTGTGCTGACTCTGGAGGACCATGTCGCATTCATTTTCCTGTTTTCTTTAGGGATGCATGACCTGCACTGGTCCGACGACCGGACCATTTTGGGATGAGGTTCAAACACTGACTCAAGGTAACAGCTGATATTTTCACCATTGTTTAATTTCAATGTTTCCTACCAAATTCCTCTCAGGTTTTACGAATTTCACGGAGAAATGAATTGTCACTCAGTTTATTTCCATCTAACAGCTACATTTTTGCTGCCAGAATTTTAATCTCTCATTCACCTTGGATAATTACTCTTGAAATTCCGATCGGAACATCTGTGAGTAATTACACCGCCAGCAATTATTCCCATTTCCAAGTGATTACCTGTTCAATTGAAGGTCAGTGGACAACGTAAACCTGTGCCAATCAGACAGACAGTGCATGAAGTGACAGAGAGAGGGGGAGAATTTGAGCAGCAGGGGCGGGGGTGAATGAAAAGAACTGCGGAGAGCTGGGTAGGGGCGTACAATGGGTATAATATGCTGGGTTTTTACACTCGACCAAATGTGTGAATTTTGCCGGAAGATGCAAAATTGTGCGCTGAGAGCGAGAAATTTAGTGATAGCTTTCCTCATATCAGGCACAATGGAATTTTCACTGAAGTGTGAATACTTCACCAGGGAGTGGTCCATAGAGGCAATTTTAACTGGTCAATAGTGTGAAATGGGTGATATTGGATCTGCTATCTGTTAAACATCCCTTCTGATTTCCATGTGTGGAAAGAAATTGATTGGTTTGTTTTATCATATCTCTCCAAGTTAGAATTGCTGTACCCACAACATGATTTAGGCCAGAATCATGGAATCGTGGAATCCCGACAATGCAGAAAGAGGCCATTCAGCCCATCGAGTCTGCACTGACTCTCCGAAAGAACATCCTATCTAGGCCCATGCCTCCATCCTATCCCCATAACCCTGTAACCCCCATCTAACCTTTGGACACTAATGAGCAATTTAGCAGTGCCAGTCCACCTAACCTACACATCTTTGGACTGTAGGAGGAAACAGGAGCATCCGGAGGAAACCCACGCTGACATGGGGAGAATGTGCAAACTCCACACAGACAGTGATCCAGGACCAGGATCGAACCTTGGGCCTCGGCGCCATGAGGTAGCACTGCTAACCACTGCGCCACCGTGCTGCCCCTAAACCCGCCCCTGGTGCTGTGAGGCAACAGAGCTAACCACTGTTTCAGGCTTCCTCCCACAAGTGCTGAAAGACGCGTTTGTTAGGTGAATTGGACATTCTGAATTCTCCCTCTGTGTGCCGGAACAGGCGCAGGGGTGTGACGACTAGGGGCTTTTCATAATAACTTTATTGCAGTGTCAATGTAAGACTACTTATGACACTAATAAAGATTATTATTATTATCTCCTGGCGGCATTGGGTGTCTTCAATGGGAAATCCCATTGACAGCAGCGGGAGCAGGGAGTCCCGCTGTTCCCCTCCACCAAGAAACATGGGGCTGGGCAACCGGAGAATCCAGCCCTTAGAGTAATAAATCACACACCATACAGGAGGCCAATCAGCCCATCATATTTGTGCTAGCTCTTTGACAGAGCTATCCATTAGTCCCAATTTCCCTGCTCTTCCCCATAGCCCTGCACATTGTTCACCTTCCGTAATTCATCTGAGACATTTTGTCAAAGCTTTTGGTCTTGCACTCATCAGGACAATCGCAAGAACACCAATTGTCAGGGGCTGATGAGTACAAGACCAAAAGCTTTGCCAAAATGTCTTTATTCAGTAATACTTAAGTTCTGTACTACAAAATGACCATATTTATCTAACTGATTTTTGAAAGTAACTGTTTGAATCTGTTTTGTGAAGAAAAAGTTTCCACATCTTGGCTCTGGTACTTTGTAAACTATTTTAAATCTGTGTCCTCTGGTGATCAACCCTCCTGCCACACAAAACAATGTCTCCCCATCCAGAGCGGTTGGTTCAACAATTCCGGGTTAATTGGAGGATGTGGAAAGATTGGAGTGAATCCTGCTGCCCCCTTGCAAGAGTCATCAAATTCTTTCGCAGTCCTACATGACTGAGGGCTCCTATGCCAGTTATAAAAGGGCCTCATATTATAAAAGCAACAGCAATCTTGATAAATGTTCCCAACATACAATGGTAAAAAAAGTCAGAGCTTGGTCCCTAACTCTCCATGCACCCCTGAGCCGCTGAAAGAGAGGTGGGAAAGATTGGCTTTATCACAAATGACTGCAGATATTATTGCTGGAAACACTCAGCAGGTCACATAACATCCACGGAGAAAATAAAAAACAGGGTTAACGTTTCCGGGCGCTGACCATTCAAGGCCTGGCCTGAAACTTTAACTCTTTTCTTGCTCCACAGATACTGTCTGACCTGCTGAATGATTCCAGCACTTTCTGTTTTGATCACGGAGCAACAACACACTGGCTAAGTCACAATAAACAGAGATCACACTCTCTAAACAGGCATATGGGCAATAAAAAGATAGTGTCTAAACCTCATCAGAATACACTCCTCCCACGTGGCTTCAATACTTCTTTGACAATGCAATGCCTTAAATCTACTCCAGGATGCTTAATTAGTTTGTTAATGGTCTGGCATCTGATAGATATGTTTTGCAGTAACAGTTTACCAAACAGATTTAAGTAATTAACTGTAAATCACTTCATTAAATGGTTTTAGTGCAAACTGTTATAGTGGAGAAGATTAGCACCAACTGTCACCAGGAGAGTGTTTTTGCCGCCACTCTGAATATCTCAAGATTATGTAACCTGAAACACATGGAAACTGTAAAATCTCACTGCACGACAAACCTACAAAACAGAATTGAAAAAATACACGGCTGCTCCCAGGGAGGTGGCAAAACTAGAAATCTGAAAGAAAGATAGGGCATATTGGAAATGGCCTATCATTTTAGAGAGAGCAGGAACTTCACTGTGGAACCTTTAACCTGCTGCCTTTGCCCTTTCACATCTGCTGTGCACTCCCAGCACTTTTCTGTCTGCCGCTTGAAGCGGTAATCGATTCATCCCCTCAGGTGCTGAAATGTGTTTTTTTTCTAATGCAGTCTTTAAGTGGTCAGCTGGCTGTTCCTGCTCATGTCTGCAGCCACAGTTAAGCCACCTGTGCCGCTCTGCCAATGTGATGCACAGTAACCTGGCCAGTGGCCATGTTAGCAGTGTACCAGTGTCCTGGTGTTACCTTACCCGCAGGAATGAGAGGTCCCTGTTTCGGTCAATGTTCGTGATCTCCAGGTTTCCCATGACAACTTCACAGTTTTCATAATTCTTGCGGAGTGCTCGGTACTGCTGCTCCAGGTCAGAGAGGGTGCTGAGTTTATTTTCTGTGCCAGCACACACTGTAATGATTTAAAGCACAAGAGAGGAAGAATTAGTGATCCATCGGCCAAACATTTTAGCAGTCAATTTGTTTCCAATCAGTTGATTATCATTGCAAAATTAACCTATTGATTTCTTTCAGAACATATTAAAAAATGAATTGAGCTCTAACCTCACACATACAAAGTTGACTCTGCACTTAAATGTACAGTGTTATCAATCCAGCAGTCTCTTAACCATAAATAGAGCTGGCAATCACAGCATCCCTTTGAGCTGTGGAAAATGGAGCAATTTCACACAAACCAAGATGACTGCATCAAAAAATGTGTTCAGCTGATTCTAACATTGTGGTTTGAGGTTATTAACAAGCTGTGGTTTGTGAAATGCCATAATAGCGAAAAGAAAATTAAACTCTATTGAAGCAAATGCTGGATCCAATATACTGGCAACGTCATTGAAAGGAATGGGGAGAAAGCAGGATTAGGCTATTCAGTTGTATGATCAGCCATGACCATGATAAAGGCCAAATGGCCTCCTCCTGCTCCAATCTTCTATGCTTCGATGAAACAGGGTCACAGGGCTGAGAAAAAGCAACAATAAACTAATAACAAGGAGGTTTTGTGGCACAGTGGAAGGAGCATCCTTACCTCTGGGCCAGAAGCTTAGTGTTCAAGTCCTGACCACAGAAAGTGTGTTCAGGATGTGGCCAAATAGGTTGGTTATCATTCTGTAAGTCCTTCCAAAATGCCTGATGCTAGGTGGTAAGACCAGGAGAGTTCCCTGGTCATGCAAACCGCAAATTACTGCAGTACTTTGCCAAGCATTATTGTGAACCAATCCAATGGAAGTCCATGTTTGCCAATGCCCCCTGAGGCCATGTTACCTGAAGGCAGAGGGTAACAGCCTCCTCAACTCTGCATACAAATTCAACTAATCTTTTTACACTGAAAAGACTGAAATACGAGTACAAATATATCATTTGGGGGCCAAGCTGCATGGTCAATTGTTTCTGATTGGAACTGGATCAAAACAAGATTATTGAATTTCTTTTGAAAGCAGGGTCGACCCGCATTGAGATTTCTGTTGGGAAAACAAGCCTCGTGAAATTATTGGCTCCGCGGTGCAAGCAGAGCTGTGTTAACACCATTTGGTTATGATCATTGTGGTTTCTGATCACCCGAGGCTAGATAATGTGATTTATTTGTTGACTTGTCTACGGTGTATGAATAAAAATGTTTTTGTCAGAATAGCATTAATTCCCTTTGGATAATGCACTTCGTCTTTGGAAATTTTGGACAGGAAGTTGCATCTCAATGTTCCAACCTCTTAGTGACACAATGAAAGTATGCCCATGTCTCGAGGACACAGTAGCATGGTGGTTAGTAATTTAAAGACTGCGGGAACTGACAGGGCGGCACAGTGGTTAGCTCCACTGTATCACAGTGTCAGGGATCCAGGTTCGATTCCGACCCTGGGTCACTGTCTGTGTGGAGTTTGCACGTTCTCCCCGTGTGTGTGTGTGGGTTTCCTCCAGGTGCTCTGGTTTCCTCCCACAGTCAAAAGATGTGCAGGTTAGGTGAATTTGACATTGTAAATTGCCTCTTCGTGTTCAAATGTTGGGTGGGGTAATGGGTAGGGTGGGAGATTGGGCCTAGGTAGGGTGCTCTTACGGAGGGTCGGTTCAGACATGAAGGGCCAATGGCCTCCTTCTGCACTGTAGGGATTCTAAGATTCTACGATTGGACTTGCATTAAATTTACCAGACAGGAACAGGTCATTCAATTCTCTGCTGCGTTTATGTTCCACACAACCCTCTTCCCACTCCATTTCATTTCACTTCATCAATATTTCTCTTCCAATCTTTTCTCACTCATGTACTTAGCTAATTTCCCCTTTAAAATATTTATGCTACTCACCTCAACTGCTCCATGTGGCAGGAGGTTCTACATTGGGATCACTCTCTGAGTAAAGAAGTTTCTTCTGAATTCCTTACTGAATTTATTCGTGATGAGCGAATAGTTTTAGGCCCCAACTTTGGTCATACCATTTGGTCTTCACTACATCTGTTCTATTGAACCTCTTTCAGAATTTTAAAGATTGCAATTAGGTCGCCTTCCATTTTTAATGGGATCCGTTTCCCACTGGCGGGGTCGAGTTTGAATAGCAATCGCAGGCTCTAGGTTACGAGTAATAACCTTCCGAGAAAAATATTCTCTCAAAATGACGCTGTGGAACAGTCGCGGATAATGTAATAGTGGTCGATATTTTCTGACCTCGTCATGGCAGGACCTGCCCTGGGAGATTCAATGGCCCAGCCAAAAGTCCATTGATTTCCAATGGGACTGGACAATTCGCACAGTGGGCAGGGCTGGAAATTCCCACCCAGTGTCTTATTGCACAACTTAGTATCAAACACCTCCCAGATCACCCAAATAAAAAAATGGTTAAGTTTAGTATCTCAGCAAAGGGTGGTACTTTTTCTAATATAGCGAGCAGATGAAGCTTTTAGGTACTGATTTTGTACAGTGTAATTTCAGCATTTATGATGTTACATTTAAACACTGAATAGGCAAAACTGTGAATATATACTGAATATTGAACAGCTCCAAGGGCCAGAATCAGCATCCCAATTAATTTTCATTTCCAAGATTTACAACTGTTAGAACATAGAACATAGAACATAAAACTGTTGTTTTATTAAAATCTGTCAATCCTGAGCACAGTTTACAGCACCTCCAGGAGAATGCTTCCCACCTAGTACACTCTACATATCATAATCTGTACACCTATATTATAAAGATGTATAGTCAGGAATGAACAGTCACTCGTGTGAAAGCTGTGTGCCAACCAGGGAACAGAGTTGGTAGATAGAAAGATGGGCCATATTCACAATGGAGAAGTAAGTATTCCATATGTGCAGATAGTGCTTTGGCAGCAGGTGGGTGGGGATTAAGGAGCACAGCAACTCTTTAAGGGGTGCTGCTTAACTTTGGGTTGGCAAGGGCAGCACGGTGGCCTAGTGGTTAGCACAACCGCCTCACGGCGCTGAGGTCCCAGGTTCGATCCCGGCTCTGGGTCACTGTCCGTGTGGAGTTTGCACATTCTCCCCGTGTCTGCGTGGGTTTCGCCCCCACAATCCAAAAATGTGCAGAGTAGGTGGATTGGCCACGCTAAATTGCCCCTTAATAGAAAAAATAATTGGGTAATCTAAATTTAAAAAAAAAAAAGAAAAAAAAAAAAAAAAAAAACTTTGGGTTGGCTGATTCCTGTGGCTGACTGCCCTTGTGAAGATGTCCACTTGCGCAGTATTAATTGACCTCTTCAACACGGATAATTAGAATGTATGGCAAAGCAAGGTGGCAATTTTCGGGGTTCACCTGTGGGATGGGGACTCTGTGTATCAAACATGGCAGGATGCGGGTAACAGAGCACGTGCAGTTTGCCATGTCCACTGGTCATGAATGAGGGTGAAGTACTCTGGACTGGAGAAGAGTGCCAAGGTGCAGTTGACTAAGGTGCAGCTACAGATGTAGGAACCCATTGAACTGGAATGGAAACAAGTCATCCTCAATCCCAAGGGACTGGTTAAGAAGAAGATGTCCTTTGTTGGCTCCAGAAGTGCTTTGAGAAGTCCTGAGTTTGTAAGTACAAAACAAACACCCTGCAGTGATGTGCTGTGGAGTATTCTTTTCCAGAGCCAGTTGTTACCATCTGGAACGTACTGCTTGAACAGGTGATGGAAGAAGATTCAATAATAACTCTAAAAAGGCAATTGCAAAGCACTTGAAAAGGAAATAAAATAGTTGGGCTATTGGGACAGAAAAGGGTATTAGATTAATTGGATAGCCTATAAGATTGCAGACACATACATGATGGACTAAATGACTCCCTTCTGTGCTATACCATTCAGTGATTTTATTGAGTCTCTTTGCGCCTCAAATTACCTGACTGCTTAACAGCTGTCATTAAAGGTAGAATTGGGGAGCACCTAATCTTGCATTTAAATGGTGGAAGCATTTGTTTTTTGAGGCAAAAGCTGTTTACAAGGAGCCTCAACAAGGCAGACAGAAGATATGCTGTCCGCTGCTAGCTTCCTGCAGGTCTGAGGGAACTCTGTGACAAAGGACATTGATGAAGCAGTACTGGGAACAGGCGATCAGTCTGGAATCTCCACATTCTCCCCATATTAAAAACTTCCCTTGATCATTGTGATCCCATCAATGAAGTTCTCCAGCAGAGGAGGAATCTCCGCTTCCCAGCTCAATTTATCACCGTTTACCACCCAGCTGACCCAATAGGGGTGAGCTTCAAATAGCAAATCTCAAGCGAAGTCAGGGCCCTGCTGCATCTTGTTTCCGGTCCTAATTGGAGTTGCTTCTGCTGCCATTGTTACGGCGGAATGAGGCAGGAAATAAATATGGGCCAGATAAACTATCTTTTTCTCTTTCTATTGCAGGCCATTAGTAAGAGCACTGCAAATAAATGCCAGGCCAGTCAGGTCAGCACTCGGCTTTTATGATTGATGAAAATGAGCCACTTCAACTCTCGGTAAAAACAGGGTCTACGGCCTTGCTCATGTACTGCCTCATCAAACGAAACAGAGTGAATTAATCATGGCTTCAGTTACACATGACTTGTTGTTTATTCCATAAATAATACATCAGAACGGCAAATCTTAGTCAGACTATTAATGTGCAACATTGGTGGCATGTTGGATTAATTGTAAACTCATGTTAGGAATGGTTCATAAAGGAGGAATCACTGCGTTTACGCAGTAACCTAATAACACCATGAAAATGTCTCGAAGCATTTTGTATACATGATGCACTATTGTCGATGTGCAGTGGCTGTTGTTCTGTGCCAATGTGCACCAACAATGTCCCATAAACAGCAACCCAATCTGCTAATCTGATCTGCAACACATACACCAACCCCAGTTTTAAACTTTATTCAAAGTTCTTTTCTCACATTGTTCATTTTCTCCCTTTCATAACTTCCCCGGGCATTCACCTTTAATGCTAACTGAGAAACCATTCATTCCTTGTTTATCAACTTGTAATAATAGGTTTCTGGAACACAGATAATGGGTTGAGTATAAATCTTTCTTCAAGCTCCACAATGTATTGTGACCCTTGAACATTGAGGTCTCTTACAGCAGCTGAAGGCACTACTTTAGTGACAGTCTGACTGGAACTGGCAGGAGGGTACAGCTCCTCCATATCATCCCACCCCACAAAACCCTTGATCAAGGCGGATGAGGCAGTGGTGCTTACAGCACACCCCTCAATTCCTTGACCAGAGCTGACCATGCTGTGGTGCTGTACGACACCTCCCTTTGCTGATCAGCAGGCACTTGGGACTCCCAGCAGAAGTCATTTATTGAGCTGCAGGAGTAAGTTCTTAATTCAAAGTCAAATATCTGTCCAATACAGTCAATCTGTTCAAGGTGCAATATGAATGCCAGTTGCTGTTGTGGAGCTCGGGACTTTTCCCCCCGCAATCCTCTCTGTTTCTTGCTATAAGACACTCCTTGACAACTAATGTGGTGTTTTGCCACAGTTCAAAGGTCCAGGGACATCTCCCCTCTTTAGAGAGAGACACAATGGGTTGTACAGTTTTAGGGGCACCAATCCACATCAAGCTTGGAGCAAGGTAAAAAGGCGGGCCTCCATGAACTATCACAGCGGGTGTGGTGATTGAACCTAATCTGTTCGTATCATTCTACACCATGCTCGAACCAGCCGAGCTCACCAACCCCCTTAAAAACTAGCCTATTTGGCCAAACACTGTCCTAATATCTTCTTATGTGGATCAGTATCTAATGATCCTCACTACAATACCTGAGGAATGTTTACTATGGTGCTACATAAAAACAAATTGTTGCCATTGTTGTTGTTCTGGATTGAATGCAATAGAGGGGGTTAGATTAGAGGCCTCCTTAAACTAACGACTGCTAATGTTCTTTGCTTATTTGCATTTCTCCCTCCACTCACACAATCACTGATATACACACAGACATATGCTGCTCAGGGGCCTGGGGCTATCGTCTCATTAAGCAACGTGCAACCTCCTACCATGTAGACTTTGCTTGAAGGAATCCCTTTGCTGCCGGCACTCTAACATATGTCCCTTTTACTATTTGCATCGAAACCTAGAGGCTAAAGTCCATCAAGTCCACAAGCCCTATCAGCAGGCAGCCTGTTTATTTCAGTAGTGGCAAGCCGCAATTTATATACTCCTGCCCCAGCACGAATTACTGAGCAGGAGTAAGGACTGCAGAGGGCCAACGGTTGACACCTCAATAGACCGACATTTAAGTGAAGTCAGACATTTCAGCACCACCTGGTAGTGGGAGAGTCACCTGGGAGTATGATAAGCACTCCTCAAAGCCTGACAACTGTGCAAGATTCCAACACCCTGCACGGCTGTTTAACAGAACCCCAGTAGATTAAGGAATGCTCAACAACTATTTTTCCAGGAAAACTGAACGCGGTCCAGCGCCGCACAATTCTCACTCACTCCTCATCATCAGTAACAATGCTGAATTTTGCCTCATCGAGGGGTGACGCAAGCAAGGTGCACAGTGTAAAGCTATTTGATAATCTACTTCTCTGCATCACTGAAGCAGCAAAGCCAATGCTGGAGAGTATAGAAATGCCATTAGCCAACTCGATCAACTATCAAGGCTGCCAAATGTCTGCTGATAACGACACACTGCCCTGCCATACAATGCGATTCATTAAAATCCTGAATTATCCCAAGTGTTATTTAACATTTGAAGATTGATAGCTGAATTGCTGAATCCTGCGAAATTTGTGTTTCAATAATCTTAGGAAAAAATACCTGATTCATCACAGTTGGAATGTAATCATAATTGGCACAAAGTCCTTCTTTATTATAAATTAGCTCTGGATGCATTATTAAGCTGGCAGATGAGGCTAATTTTTCCCCCAGATAGCGACAGTACGCGACAGTACTTCAATAATTAGTTTTGATATCAACGTGCTTTTAAAATCAGGCACAGTGCTGTTATCACTATTTCTGAAGACTCCGTTTTGAAAACCATGTACAACCACTTTGAAAGGGAAGGAAGGCAGGAATTTCTGCAGCACCTTCCATGACCTGTACGCCCATACCTCCACTCCAAGAAGAGCTGCAAGCGAGATGTGAAGATGGCAGACATTAACAGACAACTGGGAGGCAGTCGTTGGCAGCTGCCACCTCTGGAGTCTCACTGCTCGGAGGAGCACTGAAAAGATGAAGGGACGAGGAAAGCTCAGCTGGCTGAGGAAAGCGCCCAGAGAAAACAAAAGGTCAGCAAATCCTGCACCTTCCCAGCACCAGCTGAAGCTGCAATAAGTGCAGCAGAGATTGCCACAGCAGATTGGGAGTCCTGAGCCACACCAGACAAAGCAGGCAAGAGTTCACTATCATGGCATCGTGGTTCGCCATGGAAAAGGTGGCCTGCCATTGGCCAGCGACGGAATCTTCAGGTCCCACCATTGCCAATGTGGTTTCCTGTTGAATGCACCCCTCGCTGCCAGGAAACCAGGGGTGGGGGTGCGCCATCGGTAGAACCGGAAGATCCCGATTCCAGCCACTGTTTCATCGGGGGAAATGCATCAGCCAATGTGTACACAGCAAGATCCCATAAACAGCAATGAGATAATGAACAGATCATCTGTTTTTTCTTTAATGATATCACGGGGGATTTTGAGCCTGCGTTAGCCATCGGTGAGAACAGTGACACTGGCGTGATGTCAGGCTGCACCATTTATAACAAGTTTATATAAAGGTGAACCTGGCAGTCTCATCTCCAAGGGTGAGGTCGGTGAGCGCTCAGTCAGACAACCCCCTCCAGGGTGCTAAATGCGCAGGGGGCACCGGAAAGGATACCAGGGGCACTGATACGTTCAACTCAGGGCTGGGGGTGGGATTCAGTCACTTCATCCCAGGGTGAGTAGGGGTCGCTCACAAACCTTACCTTCCCTTCATGTCAGGGTGCCCCTTGCTTTAAGGCTGGCACAAAGACATCGCTTCCCATGTCCTCCTTGCTGGGCGTGTGCCCGATCCAGCGCTGAGTGGGTGCCCACCCTGAGTGGGAGCTGGAAAGTGGGTGGGAGGAGGTGAATACAGAGGGTCAGCACTGGGGGTGACAGTGGGGCTTGGGTTCCATGAGAGGCCAGGCTGTAAGGGTAGAGTGGGGGACTCAGGAATGGGAAGCATGCCAGCAGCAGCACACCTTTTCCGAGTCAGTGTGGTGGGGGAGGGGGGGGGGCTGTTTGTGGAGCATGGCGCCATTAAATGACAGGGTGAAGGATCTACTCGTGGTGTTTACTGTTTAATGCAAAAGCTATATTGCAGTGGGGACATAATCACTACCCATCTGGGTTCACCCAGGCCCACTAGGTGCCTGCAGCTGAGCGTGAGGTGGCCTGCTGCCTTCTGTGCCCTTTTGCTTGAGATGACCTTGATTGGCACCCCTTGGGTTGCCTGGGCCTACTTATAGGCAGAATGGGTATTACAGTGCTGCCCTTCTACGTGTGCAGGGCTGGAAGTGTGTTGCTCACAGGAAGTGGGTTGGGGGGGGGGGGGGGGGGGTCAGATGGGCTTGACACCACAAGGGCCTCCAGAGCATAGAGGGGCAGCTGGAGTGAGATCCAGAAGCCCCCCCCCCTTACTCTGACGCTGACATTCGTGGATTCCCAATGGTGCCTGCACCAAGCAGTTGAAGCACCTGCACCATGGAGCTCATATCTTCAACCATGGAGGTCATAAGGTGAACCAGGGAGTGGACATCGTTTGCTATGGAATGCCGGTCCTGTGCCAAGGTCTCCATTGTGGCTGTCACCCTCAGTGTTGGCCTCATTGCGTTGATGTGAAGGCACCATCCCCTGTAGTAATGGCGTCCCGCGAGGTGGCTGAGTGAGAGGTCACCTTGGAGGTGTTAGAGGTGTGTGAGGGGATGCAGAGGCAGACATGAGGAGGAAGACTTACCCTGGCCGCCCACTGTTTGTGGTACTGCTGCGCCAATTTCCTCTGGACTGAGCTGGCACTGACTCAGGGTGCCACGGACTACCAGGCCTGGGTGGTGAGATTGCAGGAAGGACGTGTGCGGGAACGCGGGTACAGGAGATCCTGCCTCTTCTACACACTACTCAGTAGTCTCAGAGATTCTAGCTGCAGATCTCCTGGCAGCCATCCCCCTGTCTAGATCAGTGCTGGGGAGGCTCCCCGCTGATTGCAGAGATTACGTTGCCCTTGGGTGAATGAATCAACGGGAGGTAGCCTGCCAATGGCGACCCCCCCACCCCCCGTCCTGCGCAGCGGCTTACCCAGTGGTGGAGGGTGCGAGGCACGCAACATTCTGCAGACATCAGCAGGACCGGCGAATGACGCGCCATCTCCATCGCCACAGACACATTGTGGGAGGCTGGACAATTCCTGCCCACCTGCACACCCGCCCACACATAAACACACACTGAATAAAGTTCCAGAAAGTTACCCAAAGGAATCGTTCCCCAGAGTGTTACAATATTAGTGGATTCTCCTATTTTGGAAGTACCTCCTTTGCAGTGATAGAATGTAGCAGGAAAGATTGAGGTTCCAAATTTGTGTCCATTTATGGCAACGCCCATCAGACAAAAGCTCCGCATGCCTGGTTCCCGGCACAGCACAGATAAGATAATGTGTTCGGTCGCAGGTTCTCTTTAATTTCTGCAACTTTGGGTCCAATCCAGCCAAGACAGATGGACTGAAAATACTCTCGCTCCAACAGCTGCCACAGGTCACCAATGAAATGAGGTCTGGCAGTGACCCAGTCTCAATCAAGGTCTAAATGAGCCACTTTTCTATGGTCGAGGTTGAAACATCGGGAAAGAAAAGGGCATCTCGCTGTGTACGCCATTAGTGAGCCACTTCCTCACTCTTCAGACTGAAATAATTTTGTGCAATAATTTACTGGAAATGCTGAGGCAGAGCACCTGGGAACAACAAGACCAATAGCCTGTCCCCATAGCTTGGGAAGTGCGAGCAAGTAACTGAGGGAGAGAAAAGAACCATTTGGTGTAGAACGTGGGGGCAGGGAGGTTATGCGATTTTGAGAAGCCGCACCTGTAAATAGTGCTGTGCCACGTTCAGGAGTGACTGACAGACTTATACTGGTTTGTCAGAAGTGTGCCGGTTCGGATCAATAACAAGGGACTGCAAGTGATAAACTAACAATCCTGCTCGTAACACTCAACCAGGCATCCCTGTGATTCGAGAAAAGTTCCCTTCGCTGCTGTGCATCTGGGACCTCTCTGGAAATTATAATGATAAACCTGCTGTCTAGGTGTGTGATATTAAATAGGCTTATGAGGAAGGGAAGGCAGGGGCAGCTCGACAATGATAGAGAAAGCCCTCATGGGAAATTGGAAGGAGACAAGCAGGTCAGTCAGGAAACAGGGAATAAATCAATCTTTTATTTCATCATCTCCTACTCACAATCCAGCTGACAAAGTCAATTCTTTCTATCTTAGCTCAACCACCCGGGAAAAAACCCCATTCCACCATTGTAGCTTCTGTTAATTGAATGATTCCAGGACCAACTGAATCTTTCACAAGGTCTCAAAATTAAGAAACCAACCGGCCAGCACGGTGGTGCAGTGGTTAGCACTGTTGCCTCACGGCGCCGAGGTCCCAGGTTTGATCCCAGCTCTGGGTCACTGTCCGTGTGGAGTTTGCACATTCTCCCCGTGTTTGTGTGGGTTTCACCCCACAACCCAAAGATGTGCAGGGTAGGTGGATTGGCCACGCTAAATTGCCCCTTAATTGGAAAAATGAATTGGGTACTCTAAATTTATTTAAAAAAAGGAAACCTACAGGCTTCCCAAACCTTGCATCACCCCTTCCCGATTTATCTAATCTTCCCAATTACTTTTTTCAACCTAATAGTCTTCTGGCCATTGGGCCTCAGCCAGTTGCCTATTTAGAATACAAGTTACAAAGTGGTTAGTCCCTTGAACACAGTTTTGGGGATGGCATGTAGTGAGCTACAGGTTTGTAATGCTTGTTTTTTTTTGGTGATCATAAACAGCATTTAGGTTGGAATTAATGCCATTGAGGACAAGCTGTTGCATTGCATTAAACAATATAGACTTTAACAGTCGCTTGGAAGTAGAGTACTTGAGTATTGCTGAAAAGAGAGATATGTTGTCAAAGCTTTCCACCATGCACTCATCAGGACAGGTTCACAAGAATACCTAGAGGGGGATTCTCCAGGGCCACGGGCCCAGTGGCCCGAATCGAGATGGCCCGGGGAATCAGGCACGAGGCAATAAACAAGTTTCACGCCGGCCAACAAACAAGTCTCCCAGTCTGCCCTGCCCCGCCATCCCCGACAAGGTGCCTACCCAGACCCAGTGGAAACATGCAAACAGCTCATTAACCTTGATTTAAACCTGATTATCAGGCAGGACACACAATTCTTTTTTTAAATGGATTTTATTCCAAGCTCATACAAAAGGTTAAAAAACATAAACAATTCAGGGAACAAGTTCCCCAATACACAACTACACAGTTTGTGAGGGCAGCACAATGGCGCAGTGGTTAGCATTGCTGCCTCATGGTGCTGAGGATTTGATCCCGGCCCCTGGTCTTTGTCCTTGTGGAGTTTACACATTCTCCCTACATCTGCGTGGGTCTCACCCCACAACCCAAAGATGTGCAGTTTAGGTGGATTGGCCACACTAAATTGCCCTTTAATTGGAAAAAAAATGGGTACTCTCAATTTTAAATAAAACTACACAGTTTGTACAAATTTTTCCCTTTTTTCACCCCCCCTACTCTCTCCCCCCTGATGAAGAACTCCTCTAACACGGCCACAAACATGCCCCACCTTGCCTCAAAGTCCTGCACGTAACCACTTAACTCATATTTGATCGTTTCCAGCCGAAGAAAGTCATATAAGTCACCCAGCTAGGCCGCTACCCTCGGTGGCGTTGCCGACCGCCACTCCAATAAAATACGTCGCCGGGCAATCAGAGAGGCGAAAGCCACAACATCGGCCTTCCTCCCCTCCATCAGCTCCGGCTTCTCCGATACCCCAAATATCGCCACCAAAGGGTACGGCCTAACCTCCACACCCACAATCCTTGTTAATGCTGCGAACATTCCCGCCCAGAATCTCTCTAACTTTTCGCAGCCCCAGAGCGTGTGTGTGTGATTCACTGGCATCCACCCACATCTCTCACACTCATCTGCCATTCACTGGAAGAACCCAATCATTCTTGCCCGTGGCATGTGTACCCTTCCACATACGGAAGCAGCAGTGGCTCCAACAGGGTGTTCCTCGGTAACCTGGGGAACACTTTCCAAATCTTCCACGCAAAATCCCTTCCCTGCAGGTACCTAAACTCACCTCCTCTTAGGGGCTTACCCCTCTCCTTCAATTCCTCTATACTGGCAAACCCCTCTTCCAGGTTCAGATCCCTCACCTTAACCAGCCCCACTTCTCTCCACTTACTATGCAGCTGGTTTAGCACAGTGGGCTAAACAGCTGACTTGTAATGCAGAACAAGGCAGCAGCGTATCGGCCTCCCCGAAGAGGCGCCAGAATGTGCTGACTAGGGGCTTCTCACAGTAACTTCACTAAGCCTACTTGTGACAATAAGCTGTTATTATTATATGATCCATCCCCGGCTCGAAACCGTGGTTATCGCACAGCGGCACCAGCACCGACATTCCTTCTATCAATAAACTTCTCCTCAGCTGGCTCCAGACCTTTACTGTGGACTACACCACCGGGCTCTCTGCGTATTTCCTTGGCACCATTGACAAAGCCACCATCACCATAGCCCTCAAGCTGGACCCCTACAGAATTCTTCCTACACCCTAACCCATTCTGCCCCCTCTCCTTCCCACCACCGACTCACCTTCTCCATGTTCGCCATCCAGTAATAATGCTTTCTCTGCACCCATGGACATCTGTACCTGGGCTCTCGACGGGGTCATGGTCACATTTAACAGCCACCTCATATTACTAGAAAGCTGCCTGCCCTTTACGAAACCAGTTTGATCCTCCGCTACCACCCCCAGGACACAACCTTCCATCGTTCCCGCCACCAATTTAGCTAACACATTCACATCCGATTTTAAAAGTCATATGGGCCAGTATGACCCACATTACAACTGGTCTCCCTTTCTTTGGTATTAACTTGATCGTTGCCTGTGTCATCATCTCCAGCAGCTCCCTCTTCTCCAACGCCTCATTAAATGCCCCCAAGAGATGTGGTGCCAGGTCCGCCGCAAACCCCTTATAGAATTCCGCCAGGTAATCATCGGATCAGGGGCATTCCCTGACTTCATACCCCTTATACTGTCTAATACCTCCCTTCACCCCAAGGGCTTCTCTAGTGCCTGCCTCTTCTCTTCCTCCAACTGTGGAAACTCCAGTCTGTCGAAAAACCATCCCATTGTCTCCCTCTGCACCGCCCCCGCCCCGGGTCCTCTCTGTACAGTTCCTTATAATAATCCCTAAACGCCTCCTTTATCTGCCCGGCTCTGACATCACCTCCTCTGCCTCAGTCCATACCTTCGATATTTCCCTGGTCACGGCCTTCCTCCATAGCTGAGGCATTAACATTTGACTCGCCTTCTCCCCGTACTCGTACTGTACCCCACTTGCCTTACACAGCTATCCTACCGCCCTCCACGTTGTCAACCTATCGAATTGCCCCTGCAACTTTTTTCTCTTCGTCAATCCCTCTGTGGTTGGCACACTCGAGTACTCCCTATCTACCTCAACTATCTCAAAGAACAAAGAACAATACAGCACAGGAACAGGCCATTCGCCCCTCCAAGCCTGCGCCGATCACGTGTCCTATCTAGACTAACCGCCGATATCCTTCCATAGCCCGTCTGTTCATGTGCCTATCAAGATAAGTCTTAAAGGTCGCTAAGGTACCTGGCTCAACCACCTCACTTGCCAATGCATTCCAGGCCACCATCACCCTCTGTGTAAAAAACCTTCCCCGCACATCTCCACTGAACTGTCCCCCCTCACCTTCAACTTGTGCCCCCTTGTAATTTTCAATTCTGCCCTGGGAAGAAAGTCTCCAACTGTTCACCCTATTTATACCCCTAAGAATTTTATAACTTTATAAACTCTGGAGCATGAACCGTTCATATTCCTCCCTCTTTTCCCTATCCACTTGCACCTTGAATGAGATAACATCCCTCCACCCCCCCGCCCAGACCACCACTTTTATCGCTTCCCAAAATGTGGCCGCCGACACCTCCTTGATTTGGTTCAATTCGACATAGTCTTTAATCACAACCCGCACTTTGTCACAAAACTCCCATCTGCCAACAACCCCGAATCAAACCTTGATCTCGGCCTCTGCTCCCATCCCAATCTAAGCCGAGTCTCCAGCCAGTGGGGCACACGGTCCGAGATTACTATCCCCATGTACTCTGCCCTTCCCACTCCAACCAAAACCTCCCGGCTCACCACAAAATCGTTGACTCTTGAATACACCTATACACATGTGGGAAAAGGGAATACTCCTTTCCCCCTGGGTTCTTGAAGCTTCACGGGTCCACCATACTAATCTATTCCATAAACCCACCCAGCTCCTTTGCAATTCGGATCCTACCCTCAGCTCTAAGACACAACTGAAATCTCCTCCCATGATCAACTGGTGCATGGCCAAGTCTGGGATCGCTGCCAGCAACCCCCTCATAAAAACTACATTGTCCTAATTCGGTGCATACACATTCACCAAAATCACCGGCGTCCCCTCCAGTACCCCACTCACAATCACATATCTCCCACCCGAGCCCCTCACGTCCTTCGCGCTCAGAAACCCCGTTTTCTTGCTCATCAAAATAACCACCGCCTGCAACTTTGAATCAAACCCCAAGCGGAAGACACTACCCACCCATCCCTTTCTCAGCCTAACCTGGTCCTTCACACAGAGGTGTGTCTACTGCAGAAAGACCACCTTCACTTTTAAACTCCTTCGATGCACAAAGACCCGAGATCTTTTCACCAGTTCATTGAGCCCTCACACATTCCATGTTATCAGCCATACTGGGGGCTTGCGCCTCCATTCCTATCATCCGCCATCCTCCCCTTTTGGCTCGACCACCGTTAATTTCACCCTGTACCTGGCCCATCCAAGATGGCCCCTTTCTCCGCCCCTGATCGTGATTCTACCCCAGCCTTGCCATGTCGCATCCCCTCCTTTGCCCCCCTACCCCTTACAAACAGCCGTCCCCTTACAAACCATTCACCCCTGCTACCCTTTGTCGACCCCACAGTAAAAAGACGGAAAAACCCTCCACATCGGATGAAAAGAAAAAAGCATCCCCCCTCCCTCCAAGCCCCACTCTACTCGCATTCTCTATTACTCCAAAGTGCCAGCACCTCCGTCTCCCAGCATTGTTCAATTCTCCCCCAGTTTATGCCACTTCTGGGGTCTCAAAATAGTATTCCCAGCCTGCATAAGTCACTCCCATAGATTCGTCGGGTAGAGCACCCCAAACCTTTTTTTTCAATGTCAACATTTTATTTCATTAAAAAAAAATTCAACTTACAAGATAGCAAAGTCAAATACAACTAGATGCTGCAAACCGAAAAGCAAAATATTCACATTAACAGGACAGCAGAACCAGGTAGATAGCACAAGATTCAATAACTAAATGATGAAAAGAGTATTGTTGCATTTCCACTAGACTTAGTTTTATTCCCCCCCCCCCATTAAAAAAATATTCAAACTTCATTTCATTGTCCTTTTAGATTTTAATTGGAGTTACAGAATAGGAAATAGTGCAATACAAGTTTTTAGGCAAAAGATTTGACACAAAGATTAAACCCAGGATAGTAAAAGCACACTGGAAAGAGAGCAGGATGTTAATTTCTGCTTCTGCCTTCCTCTTTAAAAAAATCCTTATGATAAATATTTGGTCCCATACTTAAACTAGAGAGAGCACCCCAAACCTGATCTGCAATCGATATAACAGCGCCTTGGCCCTGTTGAACCCTGCACGCCGTTTTGCCAGCTCAGCCCCACAGGTCTCTTCCAACTCCTTGGCTCAGTCTTTCACCTTCTTCAGCCGGGTTTGATAACTAGCAGACATGCCATTCCTGGGGGGAACTTCTCCTCCAACCTTTAGTTACACTTTGCCATTAAAGATGTGTAGTAAGGTGCACCCGATTTGGGGTAAAATAAAGTTATTTTCTACGTCGTCAAGCAGGAGATGCCCTGTGTGCGACTACTCACACCATGGCCGCCACCGGAAGTATCTGGCAGGACACATAATTCACGGGCTTCCTGGCATGGTCCAGCCCCTGCAGCTGGGAGTCCTGGTGCCCTGATTTGGTGCAACTGCTGAGAAACGAGGATCTGGCAATTTGCACTTCGAGCGGAGCAAGGGGGTGAATACCCTGCTTAGACTTGCCTCCAGGGTGCCAAAGGGGGTGATTTAAGAGAGGGGGCTTGGGCTGGACTGGAGCGGCTCATGTTGGGCGGGGATCTTTCCTGAGACGGGGTCAAATAGCTGGTCTTCCCAGCTGTAGCTTTTTAAATCTTGAAAATGTCTCCCAGCATGTCAATGTGAAAAATCTGTGATAAGAAAGCGACAGTCTTACCATCTGTAACCCTAATCCCTTTAACGTGTCAATAATAATAATATTATAATAATAATCACTTATTGTCACGAGTAGGCTTCAATGAAGTTACTGTGTAAAGGCCCTAGTCGCCACATTCCGGTGCCTTTTCGGGGAGGCTGGTACGGGACTTGAACCCGCGCTGCTGGCCTTGTTCTACATTACAGGACAGCTATTTAGCCCACTGTGCTAAACCAGCCCCTTTATGAAAGATCTGTGAGAATAAAGTGAAAACCTTCCCATCTGTAGCCTTTAAAACCTTTCAACTGTCTCCCAGCAAGTCAAACTCAAAGGTCTATGAGATGAAGGTAGAAATCCCCCTTTAACCTGGTGAAAACTTTGAAGTGTTTTTTTAAACAGTCAATGTCATTGTCCTTTAACTTTTTGAAGCCCCTCTTCAAGCTTAGAAGACTAAAAGTTTTAAACTACATTGTTTACTTTCAGTTTCACAGACCATTGCCTTTTAAAAGCCTCTTGAGTGACAGGTCCAGACAGTTTCAAAGGAAGGATTACTGTTGTTTATTTATATTGCTCCCCAGGGGTCCATTAAACTGAAGAACATGTTCTTTTGAGCACATGTTCTTTTGACTCTTCTTTCTGAAGAGCTCTAGGGCAGCACTCAGATGGAGCCTCCCTCACCTCCCTGAAAGGACCTCCCTCAGCACCATGGAGGCAGGTGTACAGAGGGTACTCACCCCTTTGTCCCCCTTGGACTGAAGCTGTCAGGTTGGCACTGTGCAGAAGCAGGGCAAATGGTGGGATGGGGGGGGGGGGGGGGGGGGGAGGGGGGGGGGGGGCTTGCCAGCAATTTGCGAGTGACTGCAACTTAATTGTGAAATCAAAGGGCGTCCCGATCTCTGAGAAGCGGGACCTGTCAGAGAAGTTAGGTCCCGCCCCTCTCAGGTCCAGTGCAAACCCTGATCCTCATTTAAAAACTTACTATGTGGCATCGAATGGCACATCAACTTTCTCCTAGAGGAGCAGAGTGGCGCAGCGGAAACGTGCTGGGCCCACAATCCAGGGGTTGATGGATCAAAACCATCCTCTGCTGTACAACACCACATCTGTAACTTTGCTCCTGGTGCCATCGGTAATCAGCCTCTATTCTCTGCTGGCGGGAGCAATTAGTCTGCAAATGGGAGATGTGGCGGAAATCTCACAGGAACAACAATTTATACAGCTTGAGAAAAATGTGCGGATTGGTTGGAAAGTGATCTCTGATTGGTTGGAGGCATTGCCATGGATAATGCACCATGGAACTGTAATCATGGTTAAAAAAAACAGGCAGGTCAATTCTGATTGGTCTTATAGGGCGGGATTCTCCGTTGGCCAATATCATAATCAGCGATCGGGCGGAGAATTCCTTCCGACGCCAAATCGGGGATGGCACCTGTTTGACCCCGGTTTTCTAGTCTCTGTCCTCTCTAAAATGGTGGCATCGCCGTTGGAACGGCATTGGCGCATTTCGGAAGGCCCTCCCCTCATGCTCTGCCCCCGATGTGCCAAGTTCCCCACCGTGCGGTTGACGTGTGGTCTGAGCGTTCGGGAAACTGGCATTGCGGCTACGGACTGTGTCCAGCACCGCCACAGTCGGCCGTGAGCCGTGGGGCAGTATTTGGCAGATCGGGTCCGCGCATGGCCGGAGCCATGTTGTACACCGCAACCGCTGCAGGTCGTCGCCGTGCGCATGCACAGCCATGAATCCTGCCATTCTCTGGTCGTTTTTGGCATGGGGGCCAGGGGTTTTACCCGGCGCTGCTGCTAGCCCCTCACTGGTCAAAGGATCGGTGAGGGTTTGGCACCGATATTGGCGTTGTAAAACGCCAAAGTTCCCACGCCGGCGTCGGCACTTAGCAGCAAAATCAGAGAATCCAGCCCATTGACTTTCCCCACTTAGAACTGGTTTTAAATTCAGCCTGGAATAAAGTAGGAAATCTCTTTTCTGTATAACGGGCCAATGTCCTACAAGGTGAGTTTTGAAATAGATTTAACTCCATCCCTCATGGAGAGGTTTCTATGGTGTAAATTTGTCTCTGAATAGATATTGTCCTCGGGGACAGGATATTTGGTGGGTGGGTGCAGAGGTGATACGTATACGTCTCGGAGGTAAGAGGTATAGATCTAACTGTACACACTCTGCATTGATTACGGCTGCCGACTTTGGTGGTTTCACTGCAGAAACGTCCTGCTTCCATACTCTCATCATTGGCCTTCCCAAGCCAATTGGAAATCAAGTAGATTCTTCATTACCCTTTCTTTATTATTGGTCAAATTGCCTTTCTTCCCCTCACCAAACCACCCCTCCCCCCTCACAATTCCTGTATTCCTATACCGAGCAAACAAAATGTTCAAAAAGAATGAAAAAAGTAAACACCTTTTTGACAGTTTTTAAAAAATAAATTGAAAGTACCCAATTCTTTATTTTTCCAATTAAGGGGCAACTTAACGTGGCCAATCCACCTACACTGCACATTTTTTGGGTTGTGTGGGTGAAACCCACGCAGACACTGGGAGAATATACAAACTCCACACGGACAGTGACCCGGGGCCGGGATTGAACCCGGGTCCTTGGCGCCATGAGGCAGCAGTGCTAACCACTACGCCATTGTGCTGCCCCAGAAAAAAACATATTTTTGATGCCCCTATGAATTTGCTCCTGGGGTTATTCATCATCGCCCCTAAAGAGTGACCTTTAATTCCTGCAGAGCAAACATGGTGGGTTGGCAACCCTAGTAACTCTAAATATACAAAAGATAGGAACGAAGTCACATCACCAAGCTAGCAGTATTGTATATATCCAATGGACCAGATTACAGGGAGCTCCAGGGCCGTCTTTGAAGTTTGGCAACCATACATGAGCATTAGCGTAAGCATTGACCATTGCCCATAGAAGTGGGTGTAGCAATTCAAAATATTCTATCTTAGCTTCCTAATCTACCAAACATTTGGTTCTATTAACAGCAGTTCAGACAGGAAAGCACGATGTCGGGGTTTTTTTCACATAAAAAGCAGTCCTTTCAATTAGCTTTTAAATCATATCTGCCTCTTCAAACACAGAAAGCATTGTACTCTGAACAAACTAAACCATCTGGAAATTCAATGCACAATTATGAAGACAAGTTGCAGCATTTAATGCTGATTGTGTATCCAATTATAAATCTGGATGGGAGTTATTCCTACAGGTTTTTGACAGCAATAACACCAGCTCCATCTCATTGAGCAGGTTGTTTAAGAGTGGGTGCAGCGTGCAATTGGCCAATGACACAGTTGATCGACCCAGGGCACTGCAGACTAAAGGAGCTGCATAAGGAGATATTCGGACAGGTGATCAAATCCTCGGTCCAAGAGGTTATTTCCTGGAGTGACTTAATGGGAGGGAGGGAGGTAGAGAGGCAAACGGCGGGATTTACAAGCGTGTTTTTCACTGGCGGAGGCAGCTCACCAGCGGGATTTGCTGACAGTGCCGCTGTCACTGGAATGCCTGGAAACCTGTGCGGTGGCGTGGGACCGGAATATCCCGTCAGTGTGAACAGCCAGTTGATCGCGTCCAAAATGTTTTATAGAGGAAATTCGAATGCTAAAGGCTGAATGAGCTGAAAGTACAGCCAACACCATTGAGGGATAGAAAACAGGGATGCACAATCAGATAAAGCATTTGGATTACTTGGAGCATTTTCCACATAGGTTGTGTTTATTCTAATTGGGAGAGGAATGCTAATGTGTACTAAATCGTAGTGAAACAGGTTTGTAAATGGGTGTCAACCAATGTGACTTCATAGGCAAATGAGGGATGCAGCAGCTGAATCCCAGGACTACTTGTTACTCAAGGTTTATGCGTAGCAGTTGTGAGGTTTTATCTTTCCTCAGCCAGGCTGTGACATGGAGTGGCTCAGGAGGCTACATCGTGCTAGCACGAGGGAGAGAAATCAACACATCAATCTTTCACTGCCAGGAACACTTCATCTAGCAAGCGGCCATATGATAACACAGAGCCCTGTGTCACAGGCACATTTTATTTTAATCGACAGCAGGCGTGAAAAGCACACACTGTCTTGCCTCCTCAGCCAACGGAGGAACGTGTACCGAGGTAATGCTCCAGGAATAAAATTAAAGCCATGATTGGGTGAAGAAAGGACAAATTATTTCATTTGAAACTAAATATGAACAGTGAAAATCGAAACAATTTTGCTTCTTTCCAGTCAGAGGTAAGAGGTCAGCTTTTTGCATCGCTGGATGATAGAAGGCCCACAGGTACTGAACTTTTCCACAACTCTTCAAATTCCTGGTGAAGACATTGCATTCGATTCCGGTCTCAAACTGCCCGAGAATTGTGGACAGCTCTTGCACGCAAAGCACTCCTTTCAAGTGATGTGTGAGGGCAAAATGGGGAGGTTGGTCTTGGCCTCCGCAAGTAAGACACCACGAGGAAGGTACTTTCACTGTTCTTCGGAAATCTGGACCTCCATATTGGCATAGCTACATCTAATCTCTAATAGCTAGGAGCATCTTCAAGTCAACGGTTTGTGTGATTTTTAATCTTACTAGTATGCAGGTACAGAAGGCAATAAGGCAGGAAAATTAACTTTTGGCCTTCATAGCTGAAGAAATAGAGTATAAAAGTAGGGAAGTGTTGCTGCAACTGTACAAGGCATTAGTGAGACTGCACCTGGAGTACTGTGCACATTTTTGTTCCCCTTATTTGGGAAGGGATGTACTGGCATTAGAGGCAGTTCAGAGGAAGTTCACTAGATTGATTCCAGAGATGAAGCACTGGATTCTCCGTTTCTGAGACTAAGGGCTGGATTCTCTGATTTTGAGGCTATGCCGGAGGAAGTGTCTAGTTTTACGATGAAAATGTCGGCGGCGCCTCTGCACCGATGCTCCGCCCGGCGGGGGCTAGCAGCCGTGCCACGTAAAACCCCCTGCAATCCCGACAAAAACGGCCGGAGAATTGCCAGGTCCGTGGCTGCACATGTGCATGGCGGCAACCTGCAGCAGTCGTGGCGCACAACATGGCATGGGCCACGCGTGGACCCGGCCTGTCAGATAGTGCCCCGCTCTAAGCCCCCTTGCCACCCCTGGACCAGCCCCCACCAGTCCCCCCAAGCCCTGCTGAAGCCCCCTCGGCTAGCTGACCGCCCCACCCCCCAACCATGGCGGAGTTGGACACAGTCCGCAGCTGCCACATGAAGTTGGCTAAAACTCAGAGCACACGTGTCCCACACAGTTGGGAAGTCAGCCCATCGATGGTGGAGCATCGGGGGAGGACCTTCAGGTGACGTCCTGAGGTCGTCCCAACAGCGTGCGGCATACTCACCGATGACGCTGTTTTGGAGGGGGCGGAGCATCTGATAAAAGGCGCTACCCCCAATTTTGCCGTCAAAAGGGATTCGCCGCTTGATCGCCGATTTCGGCGTCGGGCAACAGAGAATCCCCCACTAAGTGTTGACGCCGGCGTACGATTCAGAAAGTTCCACAACTGCAAAACGGGCGCCGTATTTGGACCGACTCAGTGACCGTTGAGGGACTAGAATCAGCGCCACGTGGAACACAATCGATTCCAATGAGGAACGGGGCCGGATTCACCGGAATCGTGACTGACACCCAGGAGGCTGACAAGCTGCAGCCATATTTATACACTCCACTCACCACAGACACCATCCCAGCCAACAAGATGGCAGCAAGACGCATGGCCCGATAATTTACGGATGCCGAGCTGGAGACCCTGCTGGCCACCCTGTACCCCATCCTGCAAAAGGAGGCTGCCACCCGCGCCATCCGACGTGCCTGGACGCAGGTGACAGAGGAGGTGAGCGCCACCAGCAATCAGCCAGCAGTGCTGCAAAAAACTGCACAACCTTGTCAGGGCGAGCAGGGTGAGTAGGCAGTACTGTGCCCAAGGCACTAACTCCCATACCACACACCCATAACTCTACCCCCCCCCCCCCCCACTCCCCCCCCAACCCGGAGGGTTGCTGAACCACCACCCTGCACCATGTGTCAGCACCCATACCCTCCGCCATTGCAGGGTACCCTGTCCACTGAGGCCACCAGCTACCTACCCCCTGGGCTGCATGCGTTGGACTGTATAACACTATAGTTTTCTGTTTCACCCCAGGAGAAGGCACCCATAACCGCCAGGAGGGAGAGAAAACCGGAGCGGGACCACCAGACCTGCAGCCCCTCACCGTGGGTGAGCAGAGGGCTCCGGACGTAGTCGGTGGCCCAGATGAAAGGGAGGTCGCCGGGGTGGAGATTGGCCTCAGGCAAGGAAGTAAGACCCTGCTGAGTTGCGATTCCCCGGGACACGTGTGTCAATCATCACCACCCCCCACAACACCACCCCTACTCTCACCCTCACTATCACCCTCACTCCCATCACCCCCACCACCCCCACAGACTGCGTTCTAATCATGCATCTTGGCTTGTGTTTCGCAGGACCTGCTGGTAATGGGCGGGTCCATCTGGTGGCTCCCGCCCCCAGCCAGTGCCACAGCCAGAGTCCTGGTTTCCGAGCAGCGATGAGGAAAGCAGCACAGTCACGAGCCATGGACCCGAGACCCAAGACACCCGGAGCTCAAGTCTGAGGATGACACTGATTTCCCATTATAGCTGTCTCCACCACCCTCTAGAGACACTCACCTCGGTTGGGCACTTTAGTGAAGAGGCTCGGGCACCATCTGCTGCGCACCACACAGCTGACCCGGTACATCAGGTGCAGGTATGAACCCTCGATAGGGTGGACGGTCGTAGAGCAGGCCGTCCCAGGAACTAGCTGCCATCCAGATGGGTTTTGGGTTTCTGGAACGGACAGTCCCATAGATTGTGGAGATGCAGTCACAGAGCCAGGGACCACAGCATCCAGCACCTGTAGGTGAAGTTGGAGGAGTCAAACTGCGTGCAGGAATGGGAGGTCATGCCGACAATGCGTTCCACTCAGGCCAACGTGCATGATGTGCATCTCATGGTTACATACCGGCTGCCCGTTGAATGAATGGAACCCCTTTCGATTTGTGAAGGTCGGCCTGTCATCTGTAGGTGCTCGTAGGGGGACGTGCATCCCATCAATCACCCCCGGTCCCCGGGGCATGTTGGCGATGGTGACAAACCCCGCTGCGGGGAATCCTGGTCGCCTCGGTCCATATTGAAATGGATGTATTGTACCAATTGGGCATATAGGGCCTCCGTGACGCCACAGATGCACCTGTGCACCAAGCTCAGAGATACCGGACAGGTCCCCACTCGGCGCCTGGGAGGACCCTGGTGCATACAGATTCAGGGCGACGTCACCTTGACGGCCACCGGGAGTGGGTGTCCTTCCCCATTCCCCCGCGGTGCCAGGTGTGCCATGATCTGGCAGTTATGTCGTACTGTCTCCCTGATCAGCCGGAGTCTTCGACGGCATGCCCGGTCTGGCACTTCCTCGAATGACAGGCAGTGCCGGTACACACGAGGCCTCATGCGGCACCTCCTTGGAACCTCCTCCTCCTCAGCCTGTTGGCCAGACAGCTGTCCATCCTGGGAGGCAGCCGCCTGTTCCTCTGGGGCAGGCTGCACTGCTCCAGCTTCTTCCTCCTCCTCGAGGAGCTCGAGCTTGTACTGCTCCAGTGCATCCCACAGGGCTGCAGCGGCTAGCAGGGTGACCACTATTGCTGGTTGAATTCCAACATCCATTGTCTGCGGGGGTGAAAGGCGACATGTTAGCATGGTGCACACCCCCGTGCCCAACCAGGTCCAATGGGCTACCTGGTGGCCCTGTTGGAACTGCGGGCCCTGCCCGCGCATGCATCCCTCATCTCCGCACTCCTGGCCCCAGTGGTACCCGACACTGTGGGGGCCCCTGGCCCTGCCACCCATCCCTGATACCAGGGGTACCATCGGCTGGCGCTGACAATGTCAGCGGTACACTCCGCGGCCCATGCCCGGCTCCACCGTGGGCTACAGTGGCTGTTGCCCTTGAGTGGGCCGCGTGACGGCCCGCCGAAAGGTAGCGGCCAGTTGGGTGGTGGGGGTCTGGCAGAGGGTGGGGTGCGGGAGTGAGAGATGGTGGGTGAGGGTTGTGGGCCATACGGCCGGTGTCACTCTGCAGAACCAGGGACCATGGTGGGTGGTCAGTGTGGTGTGCAGCAACATGGCTGCCTTGCAGGCCATGGAAATAGCGGTCTGTGCCTGGGCACCACATCAGCCTCATGGGGAAATCACCCTGGCCATTTGGCCCATTCCGCCATCATCTCTCCCACCCCAGCCAGCTCGGCCAGTTTAAGGCCCGGCAGCCCACAGTCACGCCTCTCTGTTTTCTACCTCCTCTCTTTCCCTCAGCAGCCACGCCGTCTGTTTCATGATTTTTAAAAGCACAAATGAACCGCGCCGTCAGGAATTTAGGCCATTGGACGGGAGTATCGCAGAGGCCCCGGATAGGGTGACAAAAAATTGCGATTTGACATCAAATCGGTTCCTGCCATGATTTCGGCGCCAGAACCGATTCTCCATTCAATTGCATTTCCCGATTTTGCTGCCCGAGGCGTTTGTTTTATGAAGAGAGATTGAGCAGATCAGGCCTGCACTGTCTCGAGTTTAGAACAATGAGAGGAGATCTAATTGAGGCATTTAAGGTATAAAAAGTATTGACAAAGTAGACGTAGAGCAGATGTTTTCTCTTGTGGGGAAATCTAGAATAAGAGGTCTTCAATTTAGGATAAAGGGGATTTCTCACAGAGGTGAGGAGAAATTACTCCCCGGATTCTCCAAAATCCCAGTTAAGTTTGACGTTGGCGTAAACGCTGGAGTGTTTCACGCCGGCATCAACGGGCCGCTTGGCCCAGCAATTCAGAGGACACAGGGGTCCAGCACGGCGCCGGAGTGATCCACGCAGCTCCGGCGGTGATATGCAGCGTGAATTTTCGGTGTCAACGGCAATTCCCCGGCCTTACTTCTTTCAAAAGGTTATGAATCTGTGTAATTCACTATCCCAGAGTACGGTAGATGCTGTGACATTAAGTAAGTTTAAGGAGGGATAGACAGATTTTAATTAGTAATGGGTTGAAGGATTATGGAGAATAGGCAGGAAAGTGGAGTTGAGGCCAAGATGAGATCAGCCAACATCATATCGAATGCTGAATCGGACTCGAAGGAGCTGAATTTCCTACTCCTGTCCCTGGTTTTTATGTTCTTCTAAACTGAACTGTTGCCAAATCTAGAAGGTGAATTTGAACCTCTTCCAAAAAAAAAATCTTTACACTACTCCTCTCAATTCAAAGTTGCTCACTTCAAATGATCTGGTCATTCAATTTGTTGCCACTAAAGTGTTGCTTTGCTGTATTATTTGGATTGCTTATTTCTTAAGCATAAAAGGCTTTAAAATTCTCTGTGCCTGGTTGAGGTGCTTCAAGCTGAATGAAAGGCAGTCGGGACATGGAGGACTTTGCATACACCGCCGTACTGTCCATTCCACCAAAACATCACTTGAAAAGCACTGGAAGGATTCCAGTTGCACGTTAATAGCCCACAAAATGTTAATATGCCTCCGCTGTCTCTGAATGGAACTGAAATACTTGTTTCCTGTTGTTTTATATTCTATTCGTTGCGCTTTACTGAAAAGAAAAATCTTGTGATGACATGAGGAATTTCATTCGTAAAGATGTTGGGGAACATGGAGAACCAAAGAGGGTAAATGGAATTAAGGTGCAGACCATCTGTGAGCAAATTGATCATTGCACCAGACTCGAGGGTCTGAATGGCCTCGTCCCATTCCGTTGTGGAGAAGTCTCAATGTCAAGTTGGAAGAGCGGTCTTAATCAACTGTGGAAAAACGTGTTGATAAAAAGAACCACATGACGTGAAACATTTTACAATGCTCTGTGCACAGAGTATCTTTAAGTCCAGTGAATGCTGTTGTGACGTGGACAAGCGGTCACATCTGAATATACGTGCACACAAAGTCGAGTGCCAGTACTGTTTTTTGTGATAATTTCATAATCCCAAGCAACAATCCCGAACAACGTTTCCTGTGATCGATATTGGGAATGGAGAATATCCTGGATGTGTCTTTGTAGGCAGGATGATGAAGGCAATACCTTTGGCACCCCACTCACTGACAATTCCACTCTCATCTTAAAGAGGGGCACTCTGTACTCAATACCCTGACTGCAGCCGAGGGAATGGCACATACCACATGTTTGGATCCTCTCCGCTGCTTTTGTCTGTGCGTCTGAGGTTCTATTTTGGGCATTCTGTTTCCATACCAACCTTGATAATGAGTATTGGCTGCTTAACTTGCTTTTTATTCAAGTAACTTGTGGTATGGACAAGACTGGCAAGGCTACATTGCATTGTGCACGCCTGGTTGCCACAATTGTGGAGTGGCCAAAGAACCACGAGTCAAACAAATTGGATGAGGGATGGCTAATCCCTGGATTTGTGATATTTTTATGTTAATCAAGTCATTTTCATGCTTCTTATTATTTTCCCTGGTGCCAGACCACTTCACACAATAACACACAAACTCACCACCTCCAGATTGCTAGCCCATTACGAGAAGCATTGTGCCACCAAACCCATACTTGCTGTTGATGACATTGAAGCCAAGTCTCGGCTCTACATTTTCTCTCCGCTCCAGTTAGTGGCGAGTTACGTTCGGGTGGGTGTCTGGATTTGCTGTGTGGCAAGGGTTTCATCATTCATTAACCTTACTTGGAGCTACCCAAGAATTAATTTAGAATCCCAAAGTCTCTTGCGTGGGTTTGAATACTGAGCCAGGATTGGGAAGTACAATTATCCAATTTTAACTAATTGTCCGCCAGCATTTGAGGCATAAAATCCTTTTTTGCGGCCCAACTTCCATCTGCCCAGCATAAATCAATCTCAAGAGACAGAAGAGGTTACATTCAATTTCTGTTGTTTGTCTTTGCCCTCTTCTCCAGGGTATTACTCTGCCATATGTGCAAGACCAGGATTTAGGGAAACTTGACTACCTGCCAATTTCCATTAGTCAGAGGTGGGGCTTTGGCAAGTGGATGTGGTGGAAGGGAGTTCCATGCATCACAGTGTTCAGTGGGCATTCCAAGTAAAGATGTGATGGTCCTGCCATCCAGCAGGCCTGCAGGAGAAACACTACATCATGACAGCACTGCCACAGATCATTGTTGTATTGCCTGGTTTGAAGTTAAACAAAAACTTGGCATTCAACTTTTCCCTGCCACACGCACAATGGGAGCACCCTCGCCAATCAGAGTCCACTTGCCTACCATTCAGCACTCTCTCCTCACGGAGTATAAATTGTTGTTCACTTTGAGATCTGGTGGGCAGGATTCTCTGTCGGCAAGATTCTCCGTTGCACTGGCAGCGCACCCTTGCAGCAGCGTGGGGTGGCCAGAATGGAAAAGCCCATTGGCAGGTGGTGGGAATGGAGAATCCTGCTGCAGGTGAGGGCCCACCGCTGAGGAACACGCGGCTGACGGAACGGAGAATCCAGCCCCAATTTTTATCCTGATGAGAGGAGAAACATCGACAGGGTGTATCTGTTATTAGCTTACTGCTGGAATGGAAATTCTATCAAGAATTAGATGAAACACCTCAAAGCCATTTCACCTGATACTACAGTGATAACAACATTTAAGTGGAAGCTTTCATGTCGGAAAATATTACGGCAATGAAAAAGTGATCACGCACCAAAGGAGGAGGCATTGGAAAGGATGAGAAAAGCACGGATTATGAAAATAAAAATGCACTGCCTGCTGTGATGTCAGTACACATACTCATCACATTCACACCCTCGCTTGCACTGATCTCACCTGCAGCAGTGACTGGGATATGATACAATTGGCCTCAGTGCCCTGGGTGAGAGAGGAGAATAAAAGCGTGCACACCCCGATCACTACCCAGTGACCCCCCGCCCTCCTCCAGAAACTGCAGACATGAGCCCATCAACAAGAAATGATTGTCTTGGAGATAAAGGAAATTTAACACAATTGTAGAAAGCCGATCTGCACAATGCTGTTTTCAACCTTGAAGTGTCCAAGAAATTACCATGAGTAATGGGTTGCTTCCTTGCCAACCCCGTACTCAATTATATTTGTTCACTGTTCAAGAGTGTATCAGCTGCCCCAACTGAGTTACGGCACATGAAACTCCCACTTCTACTCAACATAAATTGCTTAAAATGACAATGAAGTTCCCAACACTGCACTCAATCATGGAGATATAGGTCTTCATAAAGGAAGATGGTAAGCATATCCTTCAGTTCCCCAGACAGTCATAAATCCCTACAGTGCAGAAGGAGGCTGTTTGGCCCATCGAGATTGCACCGACCCTTGCAAAGAGCACTCTGCCCATGTCCACTCACCCATCCACCCCGCCCTATCCCCGTGACCTCATAACCTAACCTGCGCATCCTGTACACTAAGGGGCAATTTAACATGGCCGATCCACCTGAACTGCACATCTTTGGACAGTGGGAGGACACCGGATCACCCAGAGGAAACCCACACAGACATAGCGAGAACAACAATGATAATAATAATCTTTATTAGTGTCACATGTAGGCTTACATTAACACTGCAATGAAGTAGTGCAGCACGGTGGCCTAGTGGTTAGCATTGTTGCCTGCGGCGCTGAGGACCCAGGTTTGAATCCCGGCCCTGGGTCACTGTCCGTGTGGAGTTTGCACATTCTCCCCGTGTTTGCGTGGGTTTCGCCCCCACAACCCAAAAGATGTGCAGGATAGGTGGATTGGCCACCCTAAATTGCCCCTTAATTGGAAAAAATAATTGGGTACTCTAAATTTATAAAAAAATTAAATTAAATTTTAAAAAAACAAAACAAAACTGCAATGAAGTTACTGTAAAAATCTCCCAGTCACCTCATTATGACGCCTGTTCGGGTACACAGAGGGAGAATTCAGAATGTTCAATTCTCCTAACAAGCACGTCTTTCGGGTCTTGTGGGAGGAAACCGGAGCACCCGGAGGAAACCCATGCAGACAAGGGGAGAACATGCAGACTCCGCACAGACAGTGACTCAAGCTGGGAATGGAACCCGGGTCCCTGGCGCTGTGAAGCAACAGTGCAAACCACTGTGCTACCATGTTGCCCTAATGTTCAAACGTCACACAGTCATCCAAGGCCAGAATCAAACCCTGTGAGGCACCAGTGCTGACCACTGTGCCACCATGTCACCTTTTAGAATCCTTTTGAGATGGCCAAGAAATAGCAGACTCCAGCGACTGCAATAAAAACCAATGATATCAGTCCGTGGATACATGAGGTTTACAGAAGGCTATTGTTGTAGACTACATTCCTGCCGTATTTAAAAAAATAAATTTTGACGACCCAATTATTTGTTTCCAATTAAGGGGCAATTTAGCATGGCCAATCCACCTAACCTGTACATCTTTGGATTGTGGGGGTGAAATCCACACAGACATGGGGAGAATGTTCAAACTCCACATAGACATTGACCCAGAGCCAGGATCGAACCCGGGACCTCGGCGCCGTAGGTAGGAATACTAACCACCATGCCACCATGCTGCCCCTTTAAAATTGGATTTTGTAGCATTTCCACCCATTCAGGTTCTTCATATTTGAATATGGCTTTCTGTATTTATATAATGTTTGAATGTACTTTATGGGCCTGTGTATCTTTCTTTACTATCATAGAGCATAAGAATCCTTGGCGTTATTGATGAAGAGATGGATTTAAAGAAATCAAGGAAGATTTGCTCACCCTTTATAAAAAACAGTTTAAGCTTCAGCTGGGGTATTGTGGCCAATTCTGTGTACCAGATATCAGGAACGATACGTTCAAGGTTTCAGAGAGGGTCCAGAAGAATTTGACTGGAATTATACCTGGGATGAAAGACTTCAGTTACGTGGAAAGGCTGGAGTAACTAGGGTTGTTCTATGATGTGGAGATGCCGGCGTTGGACTGGGGTGAGCTCAGTAAAAAGTCTTACAACACCAGGTTAAAGTCCAACATGTTTGTTTCAAACACTAGCTTTCGGAGCACTGCTCCTTCCTCAGAGATTCACCTGAGGAAGGAGCAGTGCTCCGAAAGCTAGTGTTTGAAACAAACATGTTGGACTTTAACCTGTTGTTGTAAGACTTTTTACAGGGTTGTTCTACTGAGAGAAGGAAAAGTTAGGAGGGGATTTGTTAGGGGAGCTCAAAATCCGGAAGGGTTTTGATAGAGGAAATCATCTTCTTTTGGTAGAAGGATCAGAGGACTTAAGAGTTGACCATAGAGTCAGAGATAGCTTGAAGAATAATATTTTCACACAGTGGAGGTTTTAATGATCAGGAATGCACCAGCTGATATAGAAGTGGAAGTCGAATCAATAATAGCTTTCAAAAAGGAAAATGGATAAATAATAAATGGCGGGGGGGTTAACAGGGCAATGGGGACAGCAGGGAAGTGGGATTAATTGAATAACTCTTTAAACGAGCTGGCAGAGGTACAATGGGCCAAATAGCCTCCTTCTGTGATAAATCCTTCTATGATTCCATGGATCTATGTAAACGTTATGAGTATAATGGCCGGAATTCTCTGGTCGTTGGGAATTTATTTTCCTGCCAGCAGCAGACTCCTGCTCCGAGGTTTTGCGGCGGCATTGGGAGGCTTCAATGGGAAATCCTATTCACAAGCGACATGAAGAGAGAATAGCAAATAGCATGCCACCGAGAAACAGGTAGCTGGGGGACCAGAGAATCCCACCCAATGTTTGACAACCCTATCCCTCCAAAATTGCAATAAATAAAAAATCATTGATGCTGTGAATGACAGAGCCAGTTATTGCACACACAGTTACAAGTACTGCCTCAACACATTTTCTTCTTTTTTGGTAGCATTTGTCTTTATCAACTTAACATATATCAGAAGGAAAATGTGAGAAACAGTTAATAGGGGTACTTGGAAAAATTCAAGGCCATCAGACAGGGTCTGATGGTTTTGTGAAAGGGAAATCATATTAAACCAATTTATTAGAGTTCTTTGAAGGAGTCACGTGATGTGGATAAAGGGGAAGCGGTTTATGTACTGCACGTAGATTTCCAGAAGGCATTTGATAAGGTGCCACATCAAAGGTTATTATGTAAAATAATAGCTCATGGTGTAGGGATAACATATTGGTATGGATTGAAGTTGGCCAGCTAACAGGTAACAGAGTTGGCATAAATGGGTCTTTTCTTGGTAGGCAGGATGTGCCACAGGCATCAGTTCAACTTTTTATAACTTATATAAATGACTTGAATGAAGGAACTGAAAGTATAGTTGCTAGATTTGCTGATGACACAAAGATAGGTAGGAAAGTTAATTGTGGGGAGGGTGGAAGGAGGTTACAAAGGGACATAGATGGGGTGAGTGGACAAAACTCTGGCAAATGGAGCAAGATATGGGCAAATGTGAACTTGTCCAATTTGGGAGGAAGAATAAAAAAGAAGCTTATTATCTAAATGGTGAGAGTTTGCAGAGCCCAGAGGTGCAGAAGGATTTGGGTGTCCGAACACATGAACCAAAAAATACTAGTCCGCAGGTGGAGAAAATAATGAGGAAAGCTAATGGAATGTTATTGTTTACTGTGAGGAGAATTGATTACTAAAGTAGGGAGGTTATGCTTCACTTGGACAGGGCACGATGAGAACACATCTGGTGTATTGTGTACTTGTATTTCCTTATTTAAGGAAAGATGGAAATGCGTTAGAAGCAGTTCAGAGAAGGCTTACTAGACTAATTTCGGAAATGGGAGAATTGTCTTCTGAGGAAAGATTGGAGAGGTTAGGTCTGTATCCACTAGAGTTTAGAAGAATAAGAGCCAACTTGATCGAGCCACTAGAGTTTAGAAGAATAAGAGCCAACTTGATCGAAATCTTTAAGATCCTGAGGGGTCTTGACAGGGTGGATGTTAAGGGGCTTGTTTAGCACAGTGGGCTAAACAGCTGGCTTGTAATTCAGAACAAGGCAGCAGCGCGGGTTCAATTCGCGTACCGGCCTCCCTAAACAGGTGCCGGAATGTGGCAACTAGGGGCTTTTCACAGTAACTTCATTGAAGCCTACTTGTGACAATAAGTTATTATTATGTGGAGAGGATGTTTCCTCTTGTCAGAGAATCCAGAACTAGGGGTCACTGTTTAAAAATTAGGGGTTGGGTATTTAAGACAGAGATGAGGTGAAATGTTTTCTCTCAGCGGGTTGGGAGTCTCTGCAACTCTCTTCCTCAAAAGGCAGTGGAAGCAGAGTCTATGAATATTTTTATGGCTAAGTCAGATGAACACCCCTTGTGAAAGGGTATTGGGGGTAGGCAGAAATGTGGGGTGGAGTTACAATCAGATTCAGAAATTGAATGGTGCAGCAGGCTTGAGTGGCCTATTCCTGCTCCTAATTCATATGTTCATAAGTAATGCGCCATTGGGTGGCATGATGGCACGGTAATTAGCACTGCTACCTCCCAGCACCAGGGAGCAAGGTTCCATTCCGACGTTGGGTGACCATCTCTGTGGAGCTTGCACATTCTCCCCGTGTTGACGTGAGCTTCCTCCGAGTGCTCCAGCTTCCTCCCACAGTCCAAAGATGTTTTAAAACTAAATTTTAGAGTACCCAATTCATTTTTTCCAATTAAGGGGCAGTTTAGCGTGTTCAATCCACCTACCTTGCACATCTTTGGGTTGTAGGGGCAAAACTCTGACAAACTCGGGGAGAATGTGCAAACTCCAAACGGACAGTGATCCAGACCTGGGATCGAACCTGGGATCTCAGCGCCATGAGACTGCAGTGCTATCTCTGCGCCACCATGCTGCCCTCACAGTCCAAAGATGTGTAGGTTAGGTGGATTGACCATGTTAAATTGCCCCTTATTGTCAAAGATATGCAGGTTAGGTAGGCGATAAGGTGCGGGAGTAGGACTAGGTAGGATTCTCTTTCACAGGGTCAGTGCAGACTCAGTGGGCCTACTTTTGCACTGTAGGGATTCTATGGTATCCATCATCCCTCCTCAGACTGAATGTGCAGTTAAACGGCATTCTCTGCACTCCAAACATTGCTGTTACATCATAGAACATAGAACATAGAACAGTACAGCACAGAACAGGCCCTTCGGCCCTCGATGTTGTGCCGAGCAATGATCACCCCGCTTAAACCCACGTAACCCGTATCCCAACAATCCCCCCATTAACCTTACACTACGGGCAATTTTAGCATGGCCAATCCACCTAACCCGCACATCTTTGGACTGTGGGAGGAAACCGGAGCACCCGGAGGAAACCCACGCACACACGGGGAGGACGTGCAGACTCCACACAGACAGTGACCCAGCCGGGAATCGAACCTGGGACCCTGGAGCTGTGAAGCATTGATGCTAACCACCATGCTACCGTGAGGCCCCCCAAATACATCCTACATAACATTTTCCTTTAGAGCAAGTTTAAGTTCCTCTCCCTATAGGGAAGCATTGCCTACCTTCCCCACCACCAACTCCTACCAAACAACTGAAATTGGGAAGACTACACATGAGATTGTAGCCCATTCCCTCAGACTCGAGATTGCATTAGGTACACCAGCACCTTATGACACCATGGCATCACTTTCAAAGTTCTCCATTTCTAGGCATCCCAATAAAATCTTTATCCACCCAAATATCCCATTGTCTAACATGACAGAAATATTGGCCAGAATTAATCGGCTGTTAGCATTCTCTGTTCCCGCTGGCACTGCTCCCCTACACACAGTTTTCCCGGTGGCATGGATTGTCTTCAATGGGAAATCCCATTGACAAGCGACGAGAGTTGAGAAACCCGCTGCCTCAAACGGCTCGCCGCCCAGAGAATCCCGCCCATTGCCTTCAATGAGTCACAGCCTGGATAAGCTAAAAAGGAGGAATATTTTGACATTCATCTTAAGTATGTTAGTTTAATTAATTGAAATGGCCGTCCTATTGTGGCTAACAGTTGGAGGCCCCTGTAAAAGATGCCTTCAGGGCTCCAACTGGAGGAGTCAGTTCAAATTTCCTCAAACACCAGCTCTTAACCCTTGCGCAGTCACCAGACTGACAAGTAATTAAAAAGGAACAATTTTAACTCATCAACCCTTTGGAAATTCGTCAGATGCCATCTGCTACAACATATGGCCCTGTGCAACTTTGCGGCTTGTTCAGAACTCACTGAACAAAATGCCAGCAAAAGGATTATTATTTTGTAATTTTTAATTATGTAAACCAAATGTTTGTATCTCCAGAAGGAGAGCAGTGCCATTTCTGTCTCTATGCGCAGGGTGCACCATGTTGCAGGAAATCAAACAAAGCCAGGCCTTGTTTAAAAAATGCTTTTGTTTAATTTTAGTACTGCATTCTGTTAAAGTTGCATACCATTATTTGTAATTTTATGGGCAGCACGATGGCGCTGTGGTTAGTACAGCTGCCTCACGGCGCCAAAGTTCCAGGTTCAATCCCAGCTTTGGGTCACTACACATTCTCCTCGTGTTTGCGTGGGTTTCACCCCCACAACCTAAAGGATATGCAGGGCAGGTGGATTGCCGATACTAAATTGGAAAAAATGAATTGGACATGCTAAATTTTTTTTTAAATATTTGTAATTTTGGATTTATTTATCACCCAACATTGCTAGGTGGATGCTAAATTCAAAAGCAATCTGGCAGCAATAGGATCAATCATCAGGAGACTTCCTTTGTTGCTGATTAAAGTCACTGCCAAATCTGGACAGTTTTAATAAGGACTTAAGAAGAAGGGCAGGGTGAAGAAAGACCCTTGTTGCAGTGAGTTCCTCTACCCAGGACTCCAACATTCCCAGTCCAGAATGCAGAGGTATTGTCACCTCTCCTGACACCCTTGATTCCATTTGTAAAGTTGACAGATCATTCCAAACATGCTTTACTCTTCAAACAAAGGTGCTTTTTTCCCCTCCAAGTTTTCCTTTTTGGGACCGCAAATCAAAATTAGGGGTCGTCAATATAAGACAGTCAATAAAAAATGCAAGAAAGATATCAGGACAGGTTTCATACCCAGAGAGTGGTGAGAGTGTAGAACTTGCTACCACAGGAACTGGTTGAGGCAAATAATACAAATGTGCTTAAAGGGAAGCTCTATGAGCACATGAGCAAGAAATGGATGGGATTGGATGAAGTAGGATGATACGAGGCACATGTGGAGCATAAACACCGGTGTCGGCCAATTGGGCCAATTATATTCTGTATCATAAGAACAAATGAACTAGGTCTGAGGAGCAGGAATACACCATTCGGCCCTTCGATCCCACTCCAGAATACGATCATGGCTGCACTGGTTGTGGTTTCAACTCCACTTTCCTTTCTGCTTGCCTTACCTGCCAAAAATCTCGGGGTAAATATTCCGATCCCATCCACCGCAGGAATGGTCGTGGTTGGGAGGGATGGCAAATTTGATGGACCATATAACGGTCTGTTGACCTCGGGCAGGAATTTCCAGCCTTGGGGCGGGAGCGACTGCTAAGTCCCGTCCCTCATGTCTCACTCAGCTTTGAAAAATTCAGTGTCTGTCTGTCTTAGGCAGCGCCTCAGAGTTGAGGATGACTTGTTACCACACTAAAAATTTGTTTTCAGCTGACTTAGGTGTCAAATGTGCGACACACTGTTTCTGACGCAGGTGGAGCAGACAGTGTTTGGAGGAGCGGGTGGGTGGGGTGCCCAGGTCAGGTGGGTGGGGTGCCCAGGTCAGGTGGGTGGGGTGCCCAGGTTTCCTGTCAGCTTGCTCTCAGTGATGAAACACAAAGGGTGGGTTTCTCCATCCCGTCGTACCAGATATCTGGTGCGGCACGCCATCGTGATTCTCCGTTTCTCCAGCTGGTCAATGGGGTTTCCCATTATGGGCCAGCGCCAGGCCGTCAGGAAACCCCTGGGCTGCCGGCAAAACAAAGCATCCCGACGGTGGAGAATTCAGCCCAAAGTGTTCAACTCCTTCCCAGATGCTTTTCCTTCATTTCAGGGTCTTGGACCAGGAATTCCCAGATGTCGGTGCGGATGTTGCACTTTTTCAAGGAGGCTTTGAGGATGCCCTCGAAGCATTTCCTCTGCCCCCCTGGGGATCACTTGCCATGTTGAAGCTCTGTGTTTTGGGAGTCTCGTGTCAGGCATGCAATCGATGTGGCCCACCCAGCGGAACTTATCGAGGTTGGTCAATGCTTAGATGCTGGGGATGTTTCCCTGAGCGAGAACACTGATGTTGGTGTTCCCTTCCTACCAATGGATTTTCAGGATCTTGCAAAGGCTGTGTCGGTGGTACTTCTCCAGGGTTTTGAGTGCCTGCTGTACATAGTCCACATGTCTGAGCCATGGAGGAGAGCAGGTATCACTATTGCTCTGTGGACCATGAGCGTGATGCCGGTTCTGAGGTCTTCAAACATTCTCTTCCCTCAGACAACTGAAAGCTGCACTGACACACATGGAAGGTGGCGTTGAGCCTCATTGTGACCCAGCCTCCATTGGAGACTGGGAAAAGAATTCCACATACTAACAGCGCTCTGCGAGAAAAAGATTCTCCTCATCTCAGTCGGAAAGGGAGATCTCTTATTCTTAAACTGTGTCCCCAGTTCTAGTCTCCCTCACGGGTGGAAATACTTTCCCATTATATTCATTCACATGCATACATTTACATTTCAATGTATGTCCTATGTCCTTCCCAATAATTTACGTATGCGGGGCCAATAATGCTGCAGTAATTCACACACTGGGGTACTGTGTTCGTGAACCCTCAGGCCTGAAACCTATTGAGTGTCTGAGGTGCACAACAGCCACATTGGAGGCTTCAAGGCCATTAACTGTATTGACTGTGCACATCAGCTGTATACAAGGTTCATCAATGACCCATTGATTCCATGCAGATTAAGGGAGCTCCAAATAATACCATGGACATAAAAGGATGAACCTTTTTGATTCATGAAGTGCCTTTCAGAACCTCAGGACATCTCCGAAAGTATTTCATAGCTAACCATGGAATTCTGTAATGTAATTACTGGAGACAATGTTGGATTCATGACAGCTAATGCATACACAAAGCATTCACTCCCTCACAATAAAATAAATTCCCAGATAATCTATTTTGGATTTGTTTGAAGAATAAATAATAGTCATGACTTTGGCGAGCACTTTGCTGCTCTTCTTCAAAATATTGTCACAGGATCTTTCAGGTCCAGCTGAGGGAGTGGGGGGATCTCAATTTAATGTCCCATCCAAAAGATGGCCCCTCTGTCAATGATCACCACAATCTCTGCATCAAAGGCCTTCTAGATTGATTGATTCTGAGTCATGAGCACTTAAAAAGTGGTGAAGAGTGGGGGAGGGGTCCTTATGCTTCATTTCCTCTGCAGTTGTGGCCATTTGGTGACAGACCTGAGGTTCAGGGCTGTTCCTTCTCCAACAACAGTAAAAGTAAAGTTGCCACAGTCCCAGGTGACCATAGGCTGCTTTCCCCTTTGAGGGGGAGAGCTGAATGGTGGTGACTTAACCTGAGGATCACCGCATCTCAGACGAGGGGTGAGGTTGAGAAGGCCTTCATGAGTAACCTCGGCTGGTAACCTCCAGCAATAGGGGCTGGTTTAGCACAGTGGGCTAAACAGCTGGCTTGTAATGCAAAACAAGGCCAGCAACGTGGGTTCAATTCCTGTACCAGCCTCCCCAAACAGGCGCCGGAATGCGGCAACTAGGGACTTTTCACAGTAACTTCATTGAAGCCTACTTGTGATAATAAGAGATTATTATTATTACTACACCATCAGGTTCCACAGATTCAGGTGACATGGCCCCATTAAAATAGAGCTATTGTCCCCCATAGATTTTTGTTCCCTCCCTGTCTGGCTCTACTTGACAACAGCCTATTGCGACATGACTGAAATCATTGTGCAGCGAATCATGTCCCAAAACACCCAGGATCATGTATGTTGCTGCAGGGCCACTTTCGGAAACTCTGGTCGACACTGCTCTTTCTCTTGTATCACGATATCTCAGTCGTTCTTCAAGCATTCATTGTTCCGTGCATCTGTAATTACTGAGGAAACCTGTTTAGGCCACAGAGTGAGTCCCTCTTCTAAAGGGAAATCCTGCACATCCATTTGGGATTAGTTACTTAATGACAAAGTGGAACAAAGAGGTAGCTTTTCTTGCACTGAAGTGATGAAAAGGAACATGAAATGTTCAGTGATGACAGGAAGCATGAAAGAAGCTCTTCAAAGAAGGAACAAGTTTGTAATAATTACAGAAGTTTAAATAGTGAATGCTGTGCTTTCATTCTATTGCAGATTTTTAGGTGGACCCCTAAATGGATAGTATGCCAACTTTAAATAGCATATTTAACTTTTTTTTAAACTCCTGTGATGAGGACCGCAATAAAAACATAATTGATAAATGGAAGTTGAAGCAGCTTATGATTTTCATCATGCAGCCTCTTCCAAACCCACTTCAGGGTTAGAGGCCAAGGATAATTGGACCAGAATATGTAAACATAATTCAGTCCCCCATTTTAAAATAATAACATATTGTCCTTATACTTCGTCTCTGAATCCTTGTGTCTACAATTTAAAATGGGAATTGGCGATGAAAACTGCCACCTACTGCCTGTGATTTCCATTAAAAATATGTACAGACTAACAGAGACACACATAGACACACGCATGCACATAAAGCAATAGTGTAAAACATCGTAGTATGGCACAGTGGCTAGCACTGCTGTCTCACAGCATCACAGACCTGAGTTCGGTGGCTGTCTGTGTGGAGATTGTATTTTCTCCCTGTGTCTGCATGCGTTTCCTCTGGATGCTCCGGTTTCCTTCCACAGTCCAAAGATGTTCAGGTTAGGTGGATTGGCCATGCTAAATTGCCCCTTAGTTTCTAAAATAAATTAGGTGGGGTTTCGGGGATAGGGCAGGGGTTTGGGTCTAGGTAGGATGCTCTTTCGGAAGGGTGGTGTAGACTCGATGGGCCAAATGGCCTCCTTCTACACTGAACGTATCCCATGATTCATTAATATAGAAGCATTGGAGAGCTCACAGCCCATACACCAGCAATCAACTACATTCCACTTGTAGTGCCATGAAAAGTCAGTAGATTTACATTCAAGTTACATACAAGTTACATTCGCAGCACACAAATACCAGGCAATCACCATCTCCAACAAGAGAAGATCTAACCATTGCCCCATGACATTCAATGGCATTATCATCATTGAATCTCCACAATCAACATCCTCGAGGTTACCATTGATCAGAAACTGAACTGGACTAGCCATACCAATACTGTGGCTACCAGAGCAGATCAAAGGCTAGGAATCCTATGGCGAGTAACTCACCTCCTGACCCCCCAAAACCTGTCCACCATCTACAAGGCACAAGTCAGGAGTGTAATGGAATACTCTCCACTTGCCTGGATGGGTGCAGCTACAACAACACTCAAGACCATTCAGATCAAAGCAATCCGCTTGATTGCTCCTCCTTCCAAAAACATTCAATCCTCCACACTGATGAACAGTGGCAGCTGTGTGTACCATCTACAAGATTCACTGCAGTAACTCACCAAGGTTCCTGAGACAGCACCTTCCAAACCCACGACGACTACCATCTAGAAGGACAAGAGTAGCAGATAGCTGGGAACCCCAGCATCTGGAGGTTTCCCTGCAAGTCACTCACTCCCCTGACTTGGAAAGATATCGTCGTTCCTTCACTGTCACTGGGCAACATCCTGGAACTCCCTCCCTAACAGCACAGTGGGTGCACCTACACCTCAAGGACTGCAGCGGTTCATGAAGGCAACTCACCACCATCTTCTGAAGGACAACTAGGAATGGGCAATGAATGCTGGCCTAACCAGCGATGCCCACATCCCGTAAATGAATTTTAAAAAACTTGCAGTTGAAGCAAGCAAAGGAAGCAAAGCAAAAACACGGTGCAGATCTTTCACCTTGCTTGGATAATATGATCATAATGGGCGCGATCTACCCGAATGGGGACAGAGACAAGTGGCATGTGAGATTAGCCACTATGTAACGCCCATCCCGCTAGATCGAGGGCCTCAGCAGGAAATCCCCAACAAGGCCGCACTTAGAACTGTTTTTGCTGTGAGAACCTCTGCTCGCCGGGACTCCTCGGTGTAGCGAGCGATCGGGAAACTATTTTTAAATGGCGTCCTGATCTCTCGAGTCCCCAACGTGACCGCCAAGCCCTAACTTACTATAGGAGGGTAAAAGCAAATTACTGCCGATGATGGAATCTGAAACCAAAAAGAAAATGCTGGAAAATCTCAGTAGGTCTGGCAGCATCTGTAGGAAGAGAAAAGAGCTAACGTTTCGATTGCAGATGACCCTTTGTCAAAGTCAGAGAAAGTGGGAAATATTTATACTGTGGAGTGAGAATGAAAGATGAGTCAGAGCCACAGAAACCCAGGGAAACGGGGTGCTAATAGCCACTGAAAGCAAGGGGAAAGAGTGTTAATGGCAGTCCCCAGAGAGAACAAAAGGTGTGAAAAGCCAAACTGCAGAGAATCTAACAGGGTAAACTGTGACAGATGTAGATGTGGGGGGAGGGGAAGGGGGAAGCAAAGGGGAGAAAGGGTAAGGAAAGATGGGTAAGATGGGGCGGTTAAATATATATAAAGACAGGCAAGAGAGAAAGAAATGTTAAAAAAACCAGTTAAAATGATATGGGATGAAAACAAATGGGTGGAGGTGGGGTAGAGCTACTCATCTGAAGTTGTTGAATTCGATGTTGACACTGGAAGACGGTAGCATGCCTTAACGGAAGATGAGATGTTGTTCCTCCAGTTTGCTTTGAGCTTCACTGGAACATTGTAGCAGGCCAAGGACAGACATGTGGGCATGGGAGCAGGGCCTTGTGTAAAAATGGCAAGCAACGGGAAGGTCCAGGTCCTGAATGGCCCTCAATCTACCCGGATGGGTGTTATATCGCAGGGTGTTACTATAGTGGGCCCCTTGCTGGTGCGGACACTCAACGAAGCGTGGGAAGGGGGGGACTTTGCCCCCGACGATGTCACGGGCGCTGATCTCGTTAATTTTAAAGAAGGACAAGGACCCCCAGCAGTGTGGTTCATACAGGCCCATATCTCTCCTCAACGTGGATGCTAAGGTGCTGGCAAAAATCCTGGCCACCAGGATAGAGGACTGTGTGCCAGGGATTGTGCACGAGGACCAGACAGGTTTTGTGAAGGGAAGGCAGCTGAATACGAATGTGAGGAGATTGCTGAATGTCATTATGATGCCGGCGATTGAGGGGGAGGCAGAGATAGCGGTGGCGCCGGATGCGGAGAAGACCTTCGATAGAGTGGAGTGGGGGTACCTATGGGAGGTGTTGGGGAAGTTTGGATTTGGTGAAGGGTTCATTAGATGGGTAAGGCTGCTATATGAGGCCCCGATGGCGTGCGTGGCCACGAATAGGAGGAGGTCGGAGTACTTCCGGCTTTACCGAGGGACCAGGCAGGGTTGCCTCCTGTCCCCCTTGTTGTTTGCACTGGCAATCGAGCCGCTGGCGATGGCATTGAGAGATTCAGAGAGGTGGAGAGGTTTGGTGCGAGGTGGAGAGGAACATAGGGTGTCGTTGTATGCCAACGACCTGTTACTGTATGTGGTGGACCCTGTGGGAGGGATGCCGGGAGTGATGGAGTTACTAGCCGAGTTTGGGACCTTCTCAGGTTATAAATTAAACTTAGGCAAGAGCGAGGTGTTTGTGATGCACCCTGGAGACCAGGAGGAAGGAATTGGTAGGCTCCCGCTTAGGCGGGCAGGGGAGAGCTTTAGGTACCTGGGGGTGCAAGTGGCCAGGGACTGGGGGACTCTTCACAAGCATAACTTTACCAGACTGGTAGATCAGATGGAGGAGGAGTTCAGGAGGTGGGACATGCTGCCATTGTCGTTGGCGGGGAGGGTGCAGTCCGTCAAAATGACAATGCTTCCGAGGTTCTTGTTCCTTTTTCAGTGCCTGCCCATATTTATCCCCAGGGCCTTCTTTAGGAGAGTGACCGGCAGTATTCTGAGCTTTGTGTGGGCACATGGGACTCCGAGAGTGAGGAGGGTGTTCCTGGAGCGAGGAAGGGATAGAGGCGGGCTGGCGCTGCCCAACCTTCTGGGGTACTATTGGGCAGCCAATGTGTCAATGGTGCGTAAATGGGTGATGGAGGGGGGAGGGGCGGCATGGAAAAGAATGGAGATGGCGTCATGTAGAGGTACGAGCCTGGGTGCCATGGTAATGGCACCGTTGACGCTCTCCCCTAAGAGGGTTACCACGAGCCCGGTGGTGGCGGCGACCCTAAGAATCTGGGGACAGTGGAGATGGCATCGGGGGGAAACAGGGGGCTCGATGGAGGCTCCACTGGGTGGCAACCATCGGTTCATCCCGGGGAACACGGATGGGGGATTTAGGGGGTGGCAAAGGGCGGGCATCAGCAAATTGAGGGACCTGTTTATTGGCGGGAGGTTTGCGGGCCTGGGGGAACTGGAAGATAAATTTGGCCTTCCCCAGGGGAACATGTTCAGATACCTGCAGGTAAAGGCGTTTGCTAGGCGACAGGTAGAGGGATTCCCTTTGCTGCCCTCGCAGGGGACGATGGACAGAGTGCTTTCGGGGGTGTGGGTAGGAGAGGGGAAGGTGTCTGACATCTATAAGGTAATGCAGGAGGTGGAGGAGTCGTCAGTGGAGGAGCTGAAGGCTAAATGGGAGGAGGAACTCGGGGAGCAGATAGAGGACGGGACTTGGGCGGAGGCCTTGGAGAGAGTCAACTCTTCCTCCTCATGTGCGAGGCTTAGTCTCATCCAATTTAAGGTGCTGCACCGGGCCCACATGTCCGGGACTAGGGTGAGTAGGTTCTTTGGGGGTGAGGACAGGTACACCAGATGTTCGGGGAGTCCTGTGAACCATGCCCATATGTTCTGGGCATGCCCAGCACTGGAAGAATTCTGGAAGGGGGTGGCGGGGACGGTGTCGAGGGTGGTTGGATCCAGGGTCAAACCAGGGTGGGGACTCGTGATTTTTGGAGTTGCGATAGAGCCGGGAGTGCAGGAGGCGAAAGAGGCCGGTGTCCTGGCCTTTGCGTCCCTAGTAGCCCGTCGAAGGATTCTGTTACAATGGAAGGATGCAAGGCCCCCAAGCGTGGAGACCTGGATCAGTGACATGGCGGGATTTATAAAATTGGAAAAGGTCAAATTTGCCCTGAGAGGATCAATACAAGGGTTCTATAAACGATGGCAGCCTTTTCTGGACTTCCTGGCTCAGAGATAGGTAACTGGGTCAATAGCAGCAGCAACTCGGGGGGGGCGGGGGGTGCATTATTGTAGTGTTTATTCTGTAACTTTATAGTGTATTAATTTGCGTTGTTGTTAAAATGCTGGGTTGTTCATGGGGATGGGGCGAATGTATATGATTGTTAATATTATTGTTATTTTCGGTATTTTACTAAGGTGCGTCAATGTTGTATAAAATCAAAATTTCTCAATAAAAATTATTTTAAAAAAAAAGAATGTTTCAAATCAAATGTTAGCTATGTTCGGGTAATGCTAGTGTTTGTTGAGGGAAGCTAAAGGTGGCATAGTTGAGATATCAATATCGGTGTTGAATCTCTGTCACAATCTGAGACTTTGACTGCCCAAAACACCTCTTTTTAAAAATCAAGTGCCATGACTTTTCAGCAAACCTAAAATCAACCTATCCACTTAAATAATATTCAGAGCTTTGTGAATCACATTCATGTCTTGTAAATGATACATTTCCAGTACACTTCCCTCTCGCATCATTCTATAGTATTTATGTCATACCTGTTTCTCACAGTATATTAATTAATATACTTGCTTATCAATTTGTCCTCCTGATTCCACCTCCAAAGCAGGGGTGCTGCTTTCTCCAACCCAACAACCACTGAAGCCTATGAGAATTTATCATGCTCCCTACCACTGCATCTCTTGCGCCTCTGCTATTCTATAGCCCCTCAAGCGCACACAAATCTCCCCCAAAGCGAGTCCGCTTCCTTATACATCCTGCTGTCTCTCATCACTCGACCCTAAGCATCTAGCATTGCCCTGAAAACGTCTGAATTCCACTCGAGAAGAGTCCTATGGTTACTTCTGCAGTCTTGGCCTGGGAATCTGCTTTAAGTTCTATGGAGCATTGACTGTATTTTCAGAACAAGAGCAGTCACCAATTACAACATGGGTGCACCAAGCACTAAACCGAATGAAAAACGGTATCTCAGTTCCGGATATGGGGAGCAGACAGGAAAGTGGAGTTAAAGCGCAAGATCGGCCACGGTCATCTTGAAAGGCGGAGCGGATTCGGTGGCTGGATGCTTCATTCCTGCTCCTATTTCATATGTTCTGATGTTCCTACATACCATGAATTCTCTATAATACTGCCAATAGATCTGTAGTGAAGCATTTCCCCCAGAGTCCAACCTATTTGCACTACCCCCCAGTGGCACCATCTCCTTCCCATTATTCCCAGATCTGCATATTGGCAGCTAAAAGCCACAACTGTACTCCGAAACCCAGACTACCATTGAGCAATGACAGGAAATCAACCCGTGTTGATTGAAATTTTTGGACCTGCAAGTAGGAGTATGGTCAAGGTAGTAGAGTCTCTTTGGGAATCACCCCAGGCCCAGGTAAAGTTCCCCGGCTCAGGTTACAAGTTATGGGCAACAGCGGAACCTGTGAATCTTTGGTGGTGTTGGCGGGAAGCTAAAACCAAAAGACACAACATTTGTTTATTCAAGGAGGGTTCTTTCAGAAGAGGACTTGTGTTCACTTGAAGCAAACATCAGGAAGGCACCAGGAAACCATCTGATGTATTTTTTCTCTTATCCCTTTGGCTCATTGAAATTAAAAATGAGAGGGTTTTATGAGCAACTGAAGAGGAAGTATCAGACTGTGAGTCATGGAGATGTAAGCAGAGGACTGGTCCTTGGGCAGACCCCGCACTACAATCAGCAGGGAAAGATGAGTAAAGTAAGGAGACGTGCAGCAGAGCTTTGGGCGCCACTGGTTGGTGGGCAAACAAATCAGGACAACACATGAAGAGCAGCATCTTGATCAGGTAGCAAATCAGCTGAGTACTGTGGCCTCATCCTGTTTTAAATTAAACCAAATGTAAACTACAGTAGGCCTAACCTGTGGAGAGTGAAAACATTGCATCCGGGCTAATTTTTCACCCTGACTCGTGTCACATGATATCACTGGAAGCTGCGTGGTTCTGTTTTCTTGTCATGCTCCCAATGTCTTCCCCTCATTCCGTCTCTGCTGGCTGCCTCAAGCTCGTTCCGCCTCTTATCACACCACAATATGGAAAACTAGCTGGCCATTAATATTCATCATAGAATTACCACCTCTCTTCAATCATCCTGTTTCCCTTCTGCGCGCAAGAATTCCCATTAAACTCAGTAAGACACAAGCTGCTAATGAGCAGCATTTTCAATTAACAATTATTGGTGAAGTTAGGCTGTGCAGATCTATTTCCCTCTTGGACAGGTGGGAAATAAGCCCTCGCAGAGCCCCCAAGCCTCCACTCACTCAGCACACTTGTGCTGCCCATATTAAGATTGCTCTGCAATGTGCCACTCTTGTGTCCCCTTCTCATTTCTGAATAGCTGGCACGATTCCCCTCCGAGGCAATACAACAAACCAAAAAAAAATGAAGGTCATTTGAAGAGTTGGAATTAATTCATCGAGGCTCCTATTAACATCTGGCGCTGGGTTGGTAACAAACTGTTTCTCTTCTCTCGTGAATGATGCCTTTCAGCTTAAAAAATGCAGAGTTTCTGGCTTCTCCTATTCTGAGGGGTGAGCGTGCGATGGCACATTAACATGCACGAAACAGCACCACACTCTCAAGCCCCAAGTAATGGAATTCCATAGCAACTGAAAATAAACCAGAATGTATTCTGTGCATTTTGTCTCCAAACAGCAGGCTGATTTTTTTTTGATACTCTGTGGTGCCAGTCCATTATCAATTTCCAATGCAGAAAGAAAAAGAAATATAATTAATTTCATGCAAATAAACAAGAAGGTGAGAGTTGATGGTACTTCTTATTCCCACTTCAGTTTGCTGCTTATGAAAAGAATCTTATTTCAATCTGAAGCCCTTGTGAGACATTACTGTGAAAAACTTGTTAAGAAAGTGCAAGATTATAAAAGATGGAAACTACGCCTCTTTTGTTCTGCTCAGCTCGGTCAATTTTCAGTTTCATTATCAGTCAAATGTAAGAGAATTCTGTCTCGGATTTGCTGGTGCTATTCACCATTTCAGGCACTTTGACATGATAGGACACTATATGTATTATTATGCAAGTGTTATTATTTATGAACTGCATGTGCGAGTTTGCATGGATTCTAAATGGCTGCACAGGTGGGGTAACAGATGTTCCACATGACACACATGTGTTACCTTCTTTAAAAATTCATTCATGAGACGTGGGCATCGCTGGTTGGCCAGCATTCATTGCCCATACCAAACTGAGTGGCTTTGCTGGGCCATTTCAGAGGCAGTTAAGAGTTAACCACATTGCTGTGGGCGTGGAGTCACATGTAGGCCAGAGTGGATAAGGACGGCAGATTTCCTTTCCTAAAGCGACATTAGTGAACCAGATGGCCTTTTACGACAATTGACAATGGTTTCTTTTTTTAATAGAAATGTAGAGTACCCAATTCATTTTTCCAATTAAGGGGCAATTTAGTGTGGCCAATCCACCTGCCCTGCACATTTTTGGACTGTGGGGGCAAAACCCACGCAAACACAGGGAGAATGTGCAAAGTCCACACGAAAAGTGTTTCAGGGCCGGGTTTGAACATGGGACCTTGATGCCATGAGGCAGCAGTGCTAACCACTGCCCCACCGTGCTCCCATTGGCAATGGTTTCATGGCCATCACTGGACTTTTGGTCCCAGATATTTTTATTGTATTCAAATTTCACCAACTGATCCAGATGGCCACAGCATTACCCCTCAGGTCTCTGGATTGCTAGTCCAGTGACACAACCACTACACCACTGCCTCCCCTCTGGCAATCGGGTTTTCTAGCTTGGTTTTTACTGCTTCATACATGCTTTGAATTGTCAAAATATTCCCCTGTACAAACTAGCATCAGCTGCGTGAACTTTTAACAGTTAGTTAGCGATCCTGACTGTTCTGGGGAACCCCAAAATAAGGATAAAGGGGAGAATTCCTGCGGGTGCAGGATGTTCACACTGATCTGACAACATTGGCAGTAGAGTTGCCAAGTCTGGTTGGATGTATCCAACGACAAATTAAAAATCTGTCTAATTCCTCCTTAAATTTACTCACTGTCCCAGCATCCACCACACTCTGGGGTAGCGAATTCCACAGATTCATAGCCTTTTGGGAGAAGTAGTTTCTCCTCAACCCTGTTTGAAATTTGCTACCGCTTATCCTGAGACTATGACCTCTTGTTCCGCAATGCCTCACAAGAGGAAGCATCCGCTCTGTGTCTACTTTATCCATAGCTTTTATAATCTTGTATACCTCAATCTGATCTCCCTTCATTCTTCTAAAGGATAGCTGACTCCAGGTGCTTTAGTGCATCATCGAAGTTGGTATAACAATAGGGTCCCGGCTTGTAGAGCAGATGAAGGAGGACTTTAGGAGATGGGACATGCTCCCGCTGTCACTGGCAGGGAGGGTACAGAGCGTGAAAACTACGGTCCTTCCCAGATTTCTGTTCGTTTTTCATGACTTTCCACCTTTGATCACCCACCTTGGTCAAATAACCTTTTCTCCCATCTTCGATACGTTTACAGGGAAGAGAAACAATTTGTTACCAAACCAGCAAGTTAATAGAAGCCTCGATTGGTAAATTAACCTTGAATCCATACTGTTATAATTTTTATAATATTCTTTCATGGAATGTGTGCGTCATGGCAAGTTCTGCATTTGTTGCTCATTTCGAATTGCTTTTTGTGAGGGTGGCTCATGGCTTGTTAAAATGAAGTGGTAATTTTTGACTGAGACGTGCAGTTTTGATGGGCACATTTTTATTTCATCTTGCTCCATTCTTACTCTTAATTGTTAGCCATGGCTCAATTGGTCATATTCTCACCTCAGGATCTGAAGGCTGTGGGTTCACATGCTGACTCCAGGTGCTTTAGTGCAACATCGAGGTTGGTATAACAATAGGGTCCCGGCTTGTAGAGCAGATGAAGGAGGACTTTAGGAGATGGGACATGCTCCCGCTGTCACTGGTGGAGAGGGTACAGACCGTACAAAATGTGGTGAATTATAAACACTAATAATCCACACTGTATTGTACATGTGTTGAGCCTGTACCTTGTACTAGATCATGTGTAGTTGTGCGGCTCTACCCATAGGGGGAGATGAGGAGCTTGTACTGGGCTCCACCCTTGGCTCCGCCCATGGCTCCTCCCCCTAACCGGAAGTATAAAGGTTGCTGTTGTGAGCCTGCCTGCCAGTTCATCTAGAGTTCATCTCGTTACAGGCAGGCTCTGTTGTAAGACGATTAAAACCACTGTTCGCTTCTAACCACATGTCACGTCAATTGATGGTCTCATCAATTTAATTGTCTTAAGAAACCGTAAGGAATGATCATGGAATCAGCCCTCAAACCTGAGCGACTGGAACTCGACCCACAGGATGCAGAGGCGAAATAAATCTTTTCACACTGGCTCCGATGTTTTAAGGCCTACCTGGCTGTAGCCAGCACTACAGAAACTACAGAGAAGCAGAAACGCAGCCTACTGCATGCAAGGGTGAGCCATCGTATATGTACTCAACTAAATTGTACCGGCTCATATACAGGATGTACGTGAGGCCCGTCAATGAGGTCTACGCACGCCACGTTTTTACTACTCGCCGCCAGCGCCCCACAGAATCGCTACAAGAATTCCTTAGAGACTTAAAAACTTTATCCCGGGACTGTAATTACCAAGCTGTAAATGCTGCAGGACATAGGGAACTCGCTGTCCACGATGTATTTGTTGCAGGCCTCAGATCCAATTACGTGCGCCAGCGGTTGCTTGAGAAGGGGGCCCAAAACTTTGAAAACACTGTAGAACTCGCCACTACTATGGAGGTCTCGTTCCGCAGCTTCACCTCGTTCCCCGCGGACTCCGCGACCCCGTCATGGGCCCCCGACCAGCGACTGCCCCAGGCCTGTGCCACGCGGCCACCCAGCCATCACGCAGCGCCAGCATTCCATTTTTGCGGACAGCCCAGCACCCACGGCAGTACTGCCCGGCCCACAATGCGACCTGCAGCAACTGCGGTCACAAAGGACACTATGCCCGGGTCTGCCTGGTGAAGAAATCCCCCTCTCCAAACTCTCCCGCAGCCCAAAGTACTCGCTTCCAAAACTCACAGGCCCACAGGCCCCGAAATGCTGCAGCCTGTATGCCGACTCCATCCCCACCCAACATGTGCGACTCATGGGGGCGGCCATCTTGGCAATCCTCCTCCATGCGGCCGGCCATGTCCGACTCATGGGGGCGGCCATCTTGGGCTCCATCCTCTCCAAACTCAGCAACCCAGATCGAAGACTGCGACCTCAACAGGCATTCATCACGGGGCCACTCCAGCACAGCTGGTCGAGCCGCCGACTACCCACAACTCAGCGCGGTCACATTGGACCAGTCGCGTCCGAAACACCTCCGCAACTCCATGATGACCGTTAAAATCAACGGGTACAGTACACCTTGCCTCTTCGACTCCGGTAGCACCGAGAGCTTCGTACACCCAGATCTGGTAAGACGCTGTTCGCTCCCTATTTTCCCTGCACGGCAAACTATCTCCCTCACTTCGGGCTCCCACTCTGTTCACCTCCAAGGGCGCACCGTCGCGACCCTAACGATCCAAGGTGCTAGCTACTCAAACTTCCAGCTCTACGTCCTGCCCGAACTCTGCGCCCCACTCTTACTGGGACTCAACTTCCAGTGTAACCTCAAAAGTCTCACCCTCAGCTTCGGCAGACCCCTACCCCCACTCACCATCTGCAGCCTAGCCACGATGCGAATCTGCCCCCCTCCACTCTGCCAATCTCACTCCGGACTGTAAACCCGTAGCCACTCGCAGCAGGCGGTACAGCCTGCAGGACAGGATGTTTATCAGAACCGAGATCCGGAGGCTCCTACGTGAGGGGATCATAGAGGCCAGTAACAGCCCCTGGAGAGCTCAGGTGGTGGTCGTCAAGACAGGGGACAAATTCCGCATGGTCATGGACTATAGTCAGACCATTAATCGGTTTACGCTCCTCGATGCGTTCCCCCTCCCCAGGATTGCAGACATGGTGAATCAGATCGCCCAGTATCGTATTTTCTCCACGGTGGATCTGAAGTCTGCATACCACCAGCTCCCAATCCGCCCGGAGGACCGCCACTACACGGCGTTCGAGGCCGATGGCTGCCTCTTCCATTTCCTCCGGGTTCCCTTTGGCGTCACGAACGCGGTCTCGGTGTTCCAACGAGCAATGGATCGAATGGTGGACCAGTACGGGCTGCGGGCCAGATTTCTGTACTTGGATAACGTCACCATCTGCGGCTATGACCAGCAGGACCACGATGCCAACCTCCATTGATTTCTCCAGACGGCCCAGAAACTCAACCTCACTTACAACATGGAGAAATACGTTTTCCGCACGACCAGGCTAGCCATCCTCGGCTATGTCGTGGAAAACGGAGTCCTGGGCCCCGACCCGGACCGCATGCGCTCCCTCATTGTCCCAGGGACCTCAAACGGTGCCTGGGATTCTTTTCATACTATGCCCAGTGGGTCCCTCAATATGCAGACAAAGCCCGCCCATTATTTAAGGCCACACTTTTCCCCCTGTCGGCTGAGGCTCTCCAGGCCTTCAACTGCATCAAGGAGGACATCGCCAAAGTGGCCATGCGGGCTGTGGATGAATCCGTCCCTTTTCAGGTGGGGGCGATGCCTCAGAGGTCGCTCTTGCAGCCACATTGAATCAGAACTTCGACACTCCTCGGTCAAAAAGGAAGCACAAGCCATTGTGGAGGCTGTACGTCACTGGAGGCACTACCTCGCAGGTGGAAGGTTCACCCTCATCACTGACCAAAGATCGGTTGCCTTCATGTTTGACAACTCGCAAAGGGGCAAAATTAAAAATGATAAAATCCTGAGGTGGAGGATCGAACTCTCCACCTACAAATACGATATCATGTATCGACCGGGGAAGCTCAACGAGCCCCCAGATGCCCTGTCCCGCGGCACGTGCGCCAGCAAGCAGAGCGACCGCCTGAAAGCCATCCATAAAGACCTCTGCTACCCGGGAGTCACCCGGCTCGCCCACTACGTCAAAGCCCGAAATCTACCTTTCTCCACTGAGGAAGTAAAAGCCATCACCAGGGATGCCCGATCTGTGCGGAGTGCAAACCGCACTTCTATAGACCAGACAGGGCCCGCCTGGTCAAGGCTTCTTGGCCCTCTGAACGCCTCACCATCGATTTCAAAGGGCCACTTCCCTCGAATAATCGGAATGTGTACTTCCTGAATGTCATCATCGAGTTCTCCCGCTTCCCTTCTGCCATCCCACGCCCCGATATGACCTCCCACACAGTCATTAGGGCTTTGCATAGTATCTTCACCCTGTTTGGTTCCAACCGTGATCGTCCAGACACCAGAAGAGGCTGCAACCCCGGTGCTCCACCGATCACAACGGACAACTCGACCACCGGACAGACTCAATTTGTAAGCCATCACCCCCGCCGGACTTGATTTTTTCACAGGGGGTGAATTATAAACACTAATAATCCACACTGTATTGTACAACATGTGTTGAGCCTGTACCTTGTACTAGATCATGTGTAGTTGCGCGGCTCTACCCATAGGGGGAGATGAGGAGCTTGTACTGGGCTCCACCCTTGGCTCCGCCCATGGCTCCTCCCCCTAACCGGAAGTATAAAGGTTGCTGTTGTGAGCCTGCCTGCCAGTTCATCTAGAGTTCATCTCGTTACAGGCAGGCTCTGTTGTAAGACGATTAAAACCACTGTTCGCTTCTAACCACGTGTCATGTGAATTGATGGTCTCATCACAAATTACGGTCCTTCCCAGATTTCTGTTCATTTTTCAGTGCCTCCCCATCTTTATCCCAAGGGCCTTTTTTAAAGTGGTAAATAGGATGATTTTGGGCTTTATGTGGGCGGGTAAAACCCCGCGAGTGAAGAAAGTGTTGCTGGAGCGTAGCCGGGGTAGGGTGGGTTGGCAGTGCCGAACTTTTGTAACTATTACTGAGCGGCAAATATAGCCATGATTAGGAAATGGGTAGTGGGGGGGCGGGGTCGGTGTGGGAGCATGTAGAGGCAGCATCATGCAAGGACACAAGTCTGGGGGCACTGATAACAGCACCTCTGGGGTTCTCGCTGGCCCGATACTCCACAAGCCCGGTGCTGGTGGTGGCCCTGAGAGTCTGGGGGCAGTGGAGGAAATATAGGAGTGGAGGGAGCATCAGTCTGGGACCCGATTTACAATAATCCTTGGTTCGGGAAGGCTGGATGCAGGGTTTTGGAGATGGCAGACAGCAGGGATCAAGAGGATGGGAGATTTATTGATAGATGGGAGCTTTCCCGATTTGAAGAATTTGGAGGAGAAATTTGAACTGCCAGCAGGGAATGTTTTTAGGTATCTGCAGGTACGGGATTTTGTGAGAAGGCAGGTTCTAATCTTTCCACTCCTGCCACCACCGGGATACAAGACACGGTAGTTTCCAGAACGGGGATGGGAGAGTGGAACGTATCGGATATCTACAAAGAGCTTATGGAGTCGGAGGAAACTCAGATAGAGGAGCTAAAGGGCAAGTGGGAAGATGAGCTAGGAGGAGAGATCGAGGTGGGTTTGTAGGCAGGGTTAACACATCCTGATCATGTGCCAGGCTCAGCCTAATTCAGTTTAAGGTTGTCCACCGGGCACACATGATGGTGGCCCAGATGAGCAAGTTTTTTGGGATCAAGGACAGGTGTGCGAGGTAGGCAGGAGGGCCAGCAAATCATGTCCACATGTTTTAGGCATGCCCGAAGCTTAGAGGATTTTGGCAAGGTTTCGCTGATGTCATGTCCACAGTACTTAAAACAAGGGTGGAGCCAAGCCCAGAGGTGGCGATCTTTGGAGTGTCGGAAGAGCCGGGAGTCCAGGGGGTGAGAGAGGCTGACTTCTTGGCCTTTGCCTCCCTGGTAGCCCGGAGACGGATACTGTTAATATGGAGGGACCCGAAGCCCCTGAAATCAGAGAACTGGTTTAGCGACGTGGCTGGATTTCTGTCTTGAGAAAATAAAGTTTGCCTTAAGGGGGTCAATGTTAGGGTTCGTCCGGAGGTGGCAGCCATTTGATGACTTTTTCGGGGCAAATTAAAACGTCAGCGGAGGCAGAAATCTAGCGGGGGGGGGGGGGGGGGGGGGGGGTGGGGGGGGGGGGCGTTAGCCTATTGTTTCTGTGTTGGGGGTGTGAGGACCATGTCAGGGATGGAAATGTTTTATATACTATGTTCATGTTGTTGTTATTGTTCATGTTTTTATTATTATGAGAACTATAAATGCCTTAATAAAATGTTTTTTTTTAAAATAGAGTACTGAGGGAGTGCTGCACTGTTGGAGGTGTCATCTTTCAGGTGAAACATTAAACTGTGATGCTGTCCGGAAGAGAACAAAGAAAATTACAGCACAGGAACAGGCCCTTCGACCCTCCAGCCTGCGCCGATCCAGATCCTTTATCTAAACCTGTCGCCTATTTTCCAAGGATCTGATCCCATGGCACTCTTTGAAGAAAATACGATCATACGAATTAGGAGCAGGAGTAGGCCACTCTTGAACCCGCTCCACCATTCAATAAGATCAGGGCTGATCTGATTACATCTTCAATCTCACATTTCGGCCTTGCCTGGTAACCTTTCACCCCCTTGTTAAGGCCAGCTCAGCCTTAAAAATATTCAAAGACTCTGCTTCCACTGGCTTTTGAGGAAGAGAGTTCCAAAGACTCACAACTCTGTTGTTCTAAGAGAAAAAAATTCTCCTTCTCTCTGCCTCAGATACGCGACCCATTCATTTTATATTGTAGTTCCTAATTCTAGATTCTCCGACAAGAGGAAGCATCCTCTCCACATCCACCCTGTCAATATCCCTCAGGATCTTAACACTTTTGATCAAGTAGGCTCTTATTCTTCTAAATTCCAGTGGATACAAACTCAATCTTCTAAATTCCAGTGGATACAAACCCAACCTTCTAAATTCCAGTGGATACAAACCCAATCTTCTAAATTCCAGTGGATACAAACCCAACCTTCTAAATTCCAGTGGATACAAACCCAACCTTCTAAATTCCAGTGGATACAAACCCAACCTTCTAAATTCCAGTGGATACAAACCCAACCTTCTAAATTTCAGTGGATACAAACCCAATCTTCTAAATTCCAGTGGATACAAACCCAACCTTCTAAATTCCAGTGGATACAAACCCAACCTTCTAAATTCAAGTGGATACAAACCCAACCTCTCCAATTTTTCCTCACTAGACAACCCACCCAAACCTTCCCTGAACTGCTTCTAACGCATTTACATCTTTCCTTAAAAACGGAAACCAATACTGTACACAATACTTCAGATATGGTCTCATTAATGTCCTGCACAACTGAACCATAACCTCCCTACTTTTGTACTCAATTCCTCTCACAATAAATTACAACATTCTATTTGCTTTTCTAATGAGTTGCTGGACCTGCATACTAACCTTTTGTGATTCATGCAATCGGACACCCAAGTCCCTCTGTACTTCAGAAGAGCATGGTGTCCTGGTCAATATTTATCCTTCGGTCAATACCAATAACAGATTATCTGGTCATTATTGCTTCACTGCATGTGTGGGAACAATTTGGCAGCCACATTTCCTTCACTACAGCAGTGACTACACTTCAAAGTACTTCATTGGCTGAAAAGTGTTTGCACATCCTGAGTTTGTGAAAGGTGCGACACAAGTACACATTTTTTATGAATCACTCTTTCCATATTCAAGCAAGCATTCCCTGGGGTAGAACTTGACACTGTGCAATGGTGTCGAAAGGGTGATTGTAAGTTCGCAATATGTTTTTAAATTTCTCCTAAATTTTATTTCTAGGGGCAGCACGGTGGCACAGTGGTTAGCATTGCTGCCTACGGCGCTGAGGACCCAGGTTCGAATCCCGGCCCTGGGTCACTGTCCGTGTGGAGTTTGCGCATTCTCCCTGTGTTTGCGTGGGTTTCACCCCCACAACCCAAAGATGTGCAGGACAGGTGGATTGGCCACGCTAAATTGCCCCTTAATTGTAAAAATGAATTGGGCACTCTAAATAAAAAAATTTTAAAAACATTTTTTATTTCTACACTATCACAGAAATGCCGCTGTCTCAAGCAGTCATGTTTAGTGTGCAGTGAAGTGGCACATTTTTGCTCCATGCTCATTAGCCTGCTAAAAGCCCATCACTTCAGGCCTCATGTCAGGAAGGGTGCTGTCCAGCTGAAGAATCGTAGTGAGTGTACGAACAGGGAGCCGGTTCTCAATTTAGTACCAATTTAGAATGGGTCAGCACCATTCCTGAATCTGCCCAAAAGCTCTGATGCAATTAAAAATAATACTCAGTTATCAGCCAGAACCTGCTGAGTTCTGCCTGCGACTGAGGGTCTTAAATTGCTTTGTAAATTGTTTAAGCTCAGCATCCGGGGCTGGGAAGAATGTTGATTCCTACCCCGACAGCAGGATCTCTTCACACTGGTGGGCAGCTATATTTGTCAGCAAAACAGCTCGCTTCAGTGAGTGAATCGCAAACAACTACGGTGTAAGAGCAATAGGAGACATATCCCACCCAGCTACAGGAGCAACATTTTCACAATGGATAAGGATTCATACTTAAAATATTACTACACTTTGTGAATGACCTCTTGGAGCTCTGATGGTTTAGTTAATGCTAACTATCTCCAATGATGTTGTGTATAGCTAGTCTGGAGTGCAGATGTAGTGCAGCACAGTGGTTAGCACTGTTGCTTCACAGCACCAGGATCCCAGGTTCGATTCCCAGCTTGAGTCACTGTCTGTGTGGAGTCTGCACGTTCTCCCCATGTCTGCGTGGGTTTCCTCCGGGTGCTCCGGTTTCCTTCCACAAGTCCCAAAAGACGTGCTTGTTAGGTGAATTGGAAATTCTGAATTCTCCCTCTGTGTACCAGAACAGGCGCCGGATTGTGGCGACGAGGGGATTTTCACAATAATTTCATTGCAGTGTTAATGTAAGCCTACTTATGACAATACTGAAGATTATTATTATTGCACATTGTTTCAAGAAGCCCTCCTGCATGCACCATACAAACTCTGCCCTATCCAAGCTCCCAGCACGGAGTGAGTCCCAGTCAATATAGGGGAAGTTAAATCACCCACCTTAACAACCCTTTCCAACCCGTCTTACACCTTTCCAAAATTGGATTGTACGACTAGATTTAGTGATTGAAGCCATCGCAAGTTACTGCATTCCGAGGTCAGACAGTTATTTTTTCTAAGGGAGAGAATTCTACTTGTCTGAACAAACAGCTCGAGTCACCTGACATTCTGGAATCTAACATGGGAAATGACGAACTAAATAGCAACCAGAAAGAAAAACTATAAAAATATCTCACAGGGCCAGCACGGTGCAATGGGATTTTTAATCAGAGTTGACACTTGAAATGGAATCTAAATGCATCACAAAACAGGGATCTCTACACTCACTAAATCACGTAAAGGAAGGCTCGCTGTGAAGTAACACAGCGTGCAAATGCCCTTCAGCCAACTCTCCATTAATGGTAAATGGCACTGAAGGTCAGGGAATCTAATTGGCCAATAATGAGGCCGCTCTGCATTGTGTTCTAATACAGAAAGCATTTTAACATAATAGGCAATGACAGGTCAGCACAATGACACCAAGGATCTCCCGAGGGGCTTACCTGGTGTGTGAAACAGCACCAGTGCATTCAGCATGAAAATCAATGATTGGCAGGAATAGCCCAATTAATAGCAGGATGGAAGAGCAGTTCACAATTATATTGCGTGAGGTACTTCAAATGTTAGTTATGACGGGAAAATGTTACATTGCCTTTAGTGAACTTGATACTGCAGGTTCAATAAAATTCTACAGTTACTTGTTCTCCTATTCCAGACACAACTGGAAAATGGACATTACTGCTTAATTTAGAATTCACTTCTCCAGAGCAGCAATGCTTTTTTCAAGGGTACCAGATAAAGAGAAACCAGGCAAGTAGTTTTCGGGAGACATTTAACCGTTCATCTCCCTCTGCACAGCTGTGCTTGCAAGAAGTTCATTCAGTGGTGTAAATGGACTGCAGGACTCCTTGTCCTGGAGAAAACTGGTGAGCGCTTTTGAGCTGACAACATATATTTCCATGTAAATTGGATGTACTTGACCCCACAGCGTAAATAATGACTCCTTCATTGACGACTGCCAGAATCTCTTTGTATTTCAGATTGCAGGGTTGCTCTATTGGTTGAATTTGTGCAGTTAAAACAGATGCTCTTGAACTGAAACGCGAACCTTAGCTCACCCATGCTGTACACGAAACACTGTCAGAAGCTTTGACTTTTCTTTCTCTTCCTATTTCCCTAAAGAGTGTTTCAGGAAGGAAAGGGGGACAGCGTGTCAGATCAGACACAGAAAGCTGTACTCATGAAATGAGATGAAGGATTGCAAGGGGGAGGAAATTTCCACATCAGTGCAATCATCTACAAGCTCATAGGTTCCTTCTGAAGCACCCGTTTCAGAAATCTGCACAAAAGACAACTTGGTGGGGCTTCAGGGTGGCCAACCTTGACTGGACATATCCTGGCAGGTTTCATCACATGACCTGCTGCCTCCAAGTGTCCCGCCCCAGATTCCACTCATTGGCCACCCACTAGATGCACTGCCCACCCATCCCAACTGCAAAGCAAATTAACTGGCTGGATGATTTATGTTCGTCAGTGCTCGATGTGGCTTAGTTGGTCGCACACTTGCTAAGTCATAAGGTTTTAGGTTCAAGTCCCATGACCGGGCCTAAGCACCAGAACCAAGATTGGCACTCCAGTGCAGAACTAAAGGAGGGCATTCCTTCAGGTGGGTGTAATAGAAGAGCACCAGTGCTCCCCAATGTTCTAGTTAATATTTATCCTCAATCAGCATGAGACAAAACGGATTAGCTGGTCATTATCACATTGCTGGTTGCTGTGTGTATTTGAACTTCTGTGTTTCTTTCATTGCAATCACTCTAATGTGGCGGTCGAGAAACACCCTGCCCATTGTGCCCAAAATGACAATGAGAAATTTTCCGTTAAATCACGCCTTTGCCTCCCTAATAGCCCCACCCCACCCTCCGCCCCACTACGGATTGCTACTGCTGCTGACATTTTAATTTTCCCCGAGAAAGCCGATGAACGGCTGCCACCTCCGAGAGAACCCTAGCGTAGACCCTCTTAAGGCAAACTTTATTTTCTCGAGGCTGAGAAACCCAGCCATGTCGCTAACCCAAGTCTCTACACTCGGGGGCTTCAAGTTCCTCCGCATTAATAAAATCAGTCTCCGGGCTACGAGGGAGGCAAAGGCGTGATTTAACGGAAACATTTCTAATTGTCCTTTTGGGCACAATGGGTAGGGTGTTTTTCGACCACTACTTTAGAGTGATTGCAGCCCATATTCAATGGCACTTAGTGCCAGAAATCTGCCCCCACATGTTTCTCACCATTACAGACTGTCTCACTGTCTGATTCATCAGACTTGCGCCGCAGCTTCTCGCTGCTGACAAAGGGGAGCTGCTTTTAAACTCGTCCTCATCACTCACTCCAGTCAACACATAAGCTGGCAGCGCGCAGGCCTGACCCTTGCTTGGCGATGCCAACCTGGTCAGGCTTCTGGATGCTATTGAGGCGAGACAAGACATCCTGTTCACCCTGACCTCGTACCCTCCCCACATCCGATCTTCATGCTTGTTCCTCAGCACCCGCTGGCACCCACCATTTCAACCACTGCATGTCCAGTTGCGGTGCCCACACATACCACCTGCCATAGACCCATCGATCCATCAAGCCTGGGGCTCACAAAACCCTCTCTTTGTCCCCACAGGAGAAGATAGCCTATAATAAGCAGGAAAAGGCCAAGACGGTGGGGGGAGTGGAGTACCAGAGATCCAAGTCCTCACCCCCTGTGAGGAATGGCCTTGAAGATCGCGAGGTTGACCGAGGAGAGAGAAGTCATCAACAGCAAGGTTGGGCCTACACCACAGAGATTTTTTTTTTTAAAGTATTTTTATTAAGGTTTTGCAGAACTTTTCATAATAAAACAGTAGTAACAATAATAGCAAAAGAAACTAGAGTGAACATTAACATAGTTCAAAAAGAGAATATACAATAACAATTAAATAGACATTACCCCACGCGACCCAGTCTTCCCACACCATCCCAGTGAAGCACTCACCCCCCCACCACCCACCCCCAAGGATGGCTGCTGCTGACATTTTAATTTTCCCCGAGAAAGTCGATGAACGGCTGCCACCTCCGAGAGAACCCTAGTGTAGATCCTCTTAAGGCCAACTTTATTTCCCCGAGGCTGAGAAACCCAGCCATGTTGTTAACCCAAGTCTCTACACTCGGGGCTTCTAGTCCCTCCGCATTAATAAAATCCGTCTCCAGGCTACTAGGGAGGCAAAGGCCAAGACGTCGGCCTCTTTCGCTCCCTGAACTCCTGGGTCTTCAGACACTGCAAAGATCGCTATCTCTGGATTCGGCACCATCCGTGTGTTAAGCACCTTGGACATTGCCCTCGCGAACCCTTGCCAGAACTCTCTAAGCTCCAGGCATGCCCAAAACATGTGGACATGGTTTGCAGGGCTGCCCTTGCACCTCATGCAACTGTCTTCTACCCCAAAACACTTGCTCATTCTCGATGCCGTCATATGTGCCCGGTGGACCACCTTAAATTAATTAGACTGAGCCTGGCACATGATGAGAAGGAATTAACCCTGCCCAGGACCTCTGCCCACAGACCCGCTTCCAACTCCTCACCTAGCTCCTCCTCCCACCTGCCCTTGAGCTCCTCCACTGGGATTTCCTCCGCCTCCTGGAGTTCCTGGTAGATATCTGACACCTTCCCCTCCCCCACCCAGGTGCCGGAGACCACCCTGTCCTGTATCCTCACCTGTTTTTTTCAGGAAGGCTCGTACTTGCAGATATTTAAAGGCGTTTCCTGGCGACAGATTAAATTTGTCCTCTCGCATCTTCAAACTGGGAAAGCTTCCATCTATGAACAGATCTCCCATCCTACTGATGCCGGCCCTCTGCCAGCTCTGGAACCAGCCATCCTACCCGGGACAAACCTGTGGTTGTTACATTTTGGGGCTACGCCAGAGATGAGGATCCGCTGCTCCTTCACCCAGCTGACCTGTCTCAGGTGAGTTCTTCATATCAGACAAAATGATCCTTCTCTCTCACTGACCACATGACCATTGACCATTGTCTCGCTGCATCTCCATTTGATGGGATGGGTCATCTCTTCCCCCCCCCCCCCCCCCACCAAAGAGGCCATTTCAGAGGAGAGCTCCAAGGAGACCACTATCGAGGCATCGCAGCTATCATTCCCACGAGGGTGCAGGACTGTCTCTTTGTTGAGAAGGAGCCTTAATGTGGCTAGGAGCCCTGAGACTTCAGACTGCTGCCAGGAACATTAAGGGGATCTCGGAGTGCTCAGGTGCTCTCGCCTGATCCACACACTCACCCTCTGGTTGTGGGAATGTCCCCAGTGCTGAAGCCCAGCTCTTGAGTGTTTGATTGTTCGCTGCTGTCTCTATGGTGCAGGCAAACTGTTCAGGCTTCAAAGTTTGATTGAAATGCGATGCAATAATCATCTTCTGAGACATGGCACATGTACCCACCAGAATCCACTTGAGAATATTCTGTTTATTAAACTGTCAACAGTAACAGAGATTTGAAAATCAACTTTGTAACATTCCACATATCCGACTAACCATTAAACAACAAGGAAACGTCACTGTTCCAGATTGGTACCAATTCAAAGCTATATCAACTCATTTTCACACAAAAAACAAATACACAGTATCACCTCTTATAGGTTCCTCAACAGAAACGGAGGATACGCCTGAGAATGTGTTATCATGTCCAGAACCTTGTCATCGGTTCCTCAACAGAAAAATGTTTTTATTAAGACTTCTAAACTATACAATATGAAGGCAATTGTGAACATACATTGAAAAATAACAGGAATAAAATAATAAAACCAAAAAAAGGAAAAATTGTATGTACATCGGTTGTTTTTAGCTATTTACATTGGTTGCGGCTTCTTATTTTGCGTTCTCCAGTGGGTGCTTCTTCCCAACCGAGTCCCCACCTTCCCCCCAACACTTTTTTCATGGCCCCCCTCTCCTTCTCGTCACCTGGAACAACCTTGACTTCCAGCTTGTTTACCCTGTGGTGACGTGCCAGTTACATGCAGCACTCACCAAACCAGGAACAAAAACATCAGCAATATGCAAAAGCATGTCTTCAATGGCATCATCAGGTGGCCCATTCGGTTCAATGTCATGCATCAGGTCTTGCAGCGTCTTCTTGCTTCAAACTGGAATGCCATCTGGGTTCATACAATCCCTGTGCCCGGTGTTCCAGGACCCGGGTATCTTAGAAAAAATGTGTTTGGTAGGACAGGCAGGCAGCAGCTGTAGTTGCCCCGGTTATGGATCTGCACAATATTTAAAGATGGCTTGAAGGCCTCACAGATGAAAAGCCGCTCAATGCAGCCCTCCCCCCTCTCCCGCCCCCGCATTGGGGCAGCAGCTCTGGTACCCTTGAACTGCATGCCGGAAAAATGGAAATGGCTACTCACCTCCTCAGTTCCCCTCAGTAGCCTTTCCCACTATTTAACCGCTGCACCCAGATCCACGCTGGGCATAACTCTGTGGTCAAATCGTACCCTACATGTCTTCAAAAGTACTTCATTATCTGCAAAGCACTTTCAGACATCTGGTGATCCTGGCAAGCCCTATTAAATGCAAATCTTTCTTTTTTTTAAGTAAAACAGCCATTTTCCCCCATGTCTAATGCATATGCAATGAATAAACAAAAACGTTTTGAAAAAGCCCCACAACTTTATGAAGACTTTATGAAGGGCAGGAGTTTCCTGGAAATCAGCAAAGGCCAATGTTGGGTGGGAAAAGTGGTGTTGAGGCCCCCGTCAGCAATGGTGACTTTCTCCACATTGAATCGAGGACGTAGAAGAAAAACTTCAACTCATGGTTCCCATGATGTATTGCTAGTGGAGTGACCCCTGATTTGCCCACCCCAAAAGCAACTTTGAAACTCAAAGGTCTCGAGCGCTATTTTTAAAGGATGCCCGCATGCACGGCGAGCACACCAGTTCACCCTGGCACCCCAGCACTATCTGGGCACAGCATGGGCAATCTCCTGGTACAGCCTGGCATCTACCCAATACTGTCCGGACAGTCCAAGCATTCAACCCGAGCATGAGCCTCTCATCCCTCAGCGCTGCACGCACCGAGCTCCCCAGGAGGTCTACTCAACAGTCGGGCTTCATGCTGTTCTGTATTATGCCGCTGTGGATGGGAAGACCTCCCTCCAATACCCCTCCAGCTTTCGACAGGACCAAAACATATGAATGTGTTTTGCACCCGCTCCCCCACAACGTTCATCAACATCCTTTACCCCTTCAAAGAGTCAGTACATCCTCACCTTTATTGCCCATCTCTAATTGCCCTCGAGAAGGTAGCATTGATCTGCCTACTTTAACAGCTGCAGTCTGTAGGCACACCCACGGTGCCGCTCAGGGGGGTGTTTCAGGATTTTGACCAGGCACAATGGGAGTGGACCCTACATAACAGGCATCCAGAAACATTCTGTTCCAGTCAGCCGCAAGCTCCACCCCCACTAACTGCATTGAATCTTCTGTCAAATTTTAAAAAGCAGCTGGCTCATTTTTAGGTCTGCATAATCAGAAAGAAAAGCTTGGATTTGAGTTGGGAAAGTGTTCCAAAGTACTTCACACGTAATCGATTAGTCTTTTTCAAGCACAGTCACACTTCGTAATGCAGGCAAACAACTTCACACTTGCAGGGTCAGTCTGTATGCTGTGTTACAACCACATGAGGAGAGATTAAAAAAATGTACTCCTCTAATTTATTATGCCATGTCTGGCTGGAACAGGGTTTAGTTATAAATTTACTGAGGTTGGCTCTTTCCAATACTGCAGAATTCCCACTATTTACACTTTCAGATTTTAAAGAATTAATCAGACAGGTTTTCTGAGTTTAAATCAAAGAATAAGTTGCGTTTATTGACCTTACTTTCCAAATTTAAACAAAAACCTCGGCAAATTGCAACCCTCATTCATGCATCACACACTTTCCCTTGGCGTCTTTGAGAGTGTTATTTTTCATCCCTCACTTGTGGAATGCAAGAAGTATATTCTACTCAGTGCCAGTCTCTCCATTGTCTTAATTAGGATTGCAGCTTGAGAGTTGACTTCCGGGCGGCGAGCGAGGAGGTCGCAGGGAGAGGGGCTCCCGCAAGCGGTGGACAGCAGGAGGAACAGCCCCCCCCCCCCCCCCCCCCCCGCAGGCCGGACGGCGGAGGAGCCGGAGCGGGAGCCGAGGAGACGGAGCCGAGAGCCGGGGAGCCGAGGAGCCGGGGAGCCGAGGAGCCGAGGAGCCGAGGAGCCGGGGAGCCGAGGAGCCGAGGAGCCGGAGCGGAGGAGCCGAGGAGCCGGGGAGCCGAGGAGCCGAGGAGCCGAGGAGCCGGGGCGGAGGAGCCGAGGAGCCGAGGAGCCGGAGCGGGAGCCGAGGAGCCGAGCCGAGGAGCCGGAGCGGGAGCGGAGGAGCCGGAGCGGAGGAGCCGGAGCGGCGACAGGGGGGCCCAACAGCAGCAGGTCCATCCCCTCTCCCTCCCCCCCCCCCCACGCGGGCCAGGAGCGGTGCGGCGGCGGCCCCTCTTCTCTCCCCCCCCCCACGCGACCCAGGAGCGGTGCGGCGGCGGCGGCGGCGGCGGCCCCTCTTCTCTCCCCCCCCCCCCCCCCACGCGGGCCAGGAGCGGTGCGGCGGCGGCGGCCCCTCTTCTCTTCCCCCCCCCCCCCCACGCGGGCCAGGAGCGGTGCGGCGGCGGCGGCCCCTCTTCTCTCTCCCCCCCCCCCCCCCCCCCACGCGGGCCAGGAGCGGTGCGGCGGCGGCGGCCCCTCTTCTCCCCCCCCCCCCCCCCCCCCCCCCCCCCCACGCGGGCCAGGAGCGGTGCGGCGGCGGCGGCCCCTCTTCTCTTTCCCCCCCCCCCCCAGCCAGCAGCGGGGACCCCCCCCCCCCCCAGCCAGCAGCGGGGACACAACCCCCCCCCCCCCCCCAGCCAGCAGCGGGGACACAACCCCCCCCCCCCCCCCCCCAGCCAGCAGCGGGGACACAACCCCCCCCCCCCCAGCCAGCAGCGGGGACACAACCCCCCCCCCAGCCAGCAGCGGGAACCCCCCCCCCCAACCAGCAGCGGGGACCCCCCCCCCCCCCAACCAGCAGCGACCACCGGCCCACTCGCCCCTCCCCCCCCCCCCCCCCAACTGCTGTGACCACCACGTGGCAAAGACAAAGGGACTCTCTCTCCTGGTTGAGTGGGGAAAAAAGAAAAAAGAGACTTGTATTTCTGTTCTTCCCAAAAGAAAACTGGTAAAGAGAAAAGGGGTAGGGGAAATAAATTAAAAAAAAAATATATATATATATATATATATATATATACATATATAGATATATAATAATAAATAAAATAAAAATAGGGTGCGGAAAAGGGGGAAAAAGAAGAACAAGGAGAGAAGAAAAGATGAAGGGGAAGGGGGAGAAAAAAGTGCCAGAAAGGAGCCAAGAGAAAGGGGGCACCGGAAGTAGACTGGGCAAAGGGAAAGCCAGCTCGGGCGAACGAGTCAACACGCGAAGCGGCGGGAAGGATGCTTCGCCGCATCCAGAAGAGCTGGACGGGCGGGCAACCTCTCCCCTGGGGTTAGAGGGGGGCGTGAATTGGAAGGAAGCCTTTGCCGAGGTGGTGAGGGAGCAGCTGCAGGCATTCAAGGCAGAGTTAAAAGCAGACGCAGAGGCCGCAGCACAGGCAGCAGCGACCAGGGCCATGTCAGGGGTGCAGCAGGTTCTGACCAGATTGGAGAAGAAAGTGGATGCCCAAGGGAAGATACTGGAAGCCCAAGGGAAGATACTGGAAGCCCAGGGGGCAACCATTAAAGAGCTGGAGAAGGCAGCGACTGACGCGAGCGACCGGGTCATATCCCTGGAGAGGGGAATGGTGAAACTGAGTGCAACACAGGGGAGCCTGAAGGGCAGGGTAGACGACCAGGAGATCAGCTCGAGAAGGCAAAATATCAAGATAGTGGGCCTGCCAGAGGGGATAGAGGGTAGAAATCCCACAACATTCGTGGCTGCGATGCTGGGCTCCTTAGTGGGGCGGGAAACTTTTCCCACCCCACCGGAAATGGACAGAGCTCATCGGTCACTGCGCCCGAAGCCCAAGGAAGGGGAAAAACCGAGAGCAGTTATAGCCAGACTGCACCGGTACCGGGATAGGGAGACAATCCTGCGCTGGGCCAAGGAGAATAGAGCCTGCAATTGGGACGGGCACGCCATCCGAATCTACGAGGATTTTGGAGCGGACATAGCTAAGAGACGGGCGGAGTTCAACAGAGCGAAAGCAGCTCTCTATAAGAACAAAGTACGTTTTGGTATGCTGTACCCAGCAAAACTCTGGGTCACATACCAACACAAGGAATATTTCTTTACAGCCCCTGCCGAGGCGAATAGATTCGTCGAGGAGCACGGGCTGGAAAAACGCCATGGGAAGTAGGGACGAGGGGCCCATGGCAAGGAGACACGTCATGCCGACGGGGGGGGTGGGGAGGGGCGAGGCAAAGCCAGCCCCCTCCCCCCTGGCAGAAACACCCAGAACGGAAAACAACCCAATGCCCTAGGGCCCGCTCCAGGTGGGAGGCCAGGCCCCGGCACGAGGGAACGGGAGTACTGGAGAGGGGAGAGGGGAAGCGGGACAGCAACCTCCGAGAGGGGAGCCACCGTGCTAGCAGGAAAGCTAGCGAAGGGGGCGCGCAACAGAGCAGGGCCGCAGCGCACCCCCAACAGGGGGGAAGGCGCCAGGCAGGGGAGGGGGGGGATCACCCATCAAAGGTGGGAGAGCAAATGGGGACAGGAATGGGGGAGAGAGGGGCAATGGAGGGGTACACAGGGGTATCCCCGAAAGGGATAGAGCGGGGGGGGGGGCACCCGGGGGGCGAGAGACCAGGGAGGGGAAACGCAGGGACGAAGGGACAAAAGAGGCCAGTAAGGGAATAGGGCCACAAAGTGCCACAGACAAGGGCTCGAAACAGGGAACTGCTGCAAGCACCCACCCAGTACGGTCTGTGGGTGAAGGGGCCCCCCGGAGTGCAGGGGACTACCCGCGTGGCGGACACAAAGTGGACGGCCATGGCGGGTGTCCCCGGGACAAGGGGGAACCCCGGAGCGCAGGGACCCGACCGCATGGGGAGAGCAGTGATAGTGGACATCCTGGACGGCCCCCTAACATAGGGAAACCCCAGAGGGCAGGGGCGCGTCCACCGGACAAATATGGTTAACCCCACAGGAGCAAGGGGGCAGAAGCCCCCCACCAGAATAGTCACCTGGAACGTAAGGGGACTTAACGGCCCAGTGAAGAGATCTAGAGTCCTCACCCACCTTAGAAACATGAGGGCCGACATAGTCTTCCTCCAAGAGACGCACTTGAGGGAGCGGGACCAACTGCGGGTAAGAAAGGGCTGGGTGGGACAAACCTATCATTCCTGTTATGGGGCAAGGGCCAGGGGGGTGGCGATCCTGATTGGCAAGAGGACAATGTTTAGGGCGACAAAGACGGTTACGGACCCAGGGGGACGGTATGTCATGGTCAGCGGGGCCCTGGATGGGGCGCCGGTAGTTCTAGTTAACGTGTACGCGCCCAACTGGGACGACACGAGCTTCATCCAAAAGACCATGGCAGAAATCCCGGACATAGCGACGCACCGACTAATCATGGGGGGGGACTTCAACTGTGTACAGGACCCAACGACGGACAGATCAAACCCCAGAACGGGGAAAACCTCAAACATGGCAAGGGAACTCAGCCACTATATGGAGCAGATGGGAGCAGTAGACCCCTGGAGATTCGCCCACCCGGGGGAGAAAGAATTCTCTTTCTTCTCCCCAGTACACAACGTGTACACCAGAATTGACTTCTTTGTGGTGGGGAAAACGGTGCTTCCAGAGATAGACAAGGTGGAATACTCCGCAATTGTGATATCAGACCACGCTCCACACTACATGGATGTGCGGCTAGAGACGGGAAGGGCCCAGCGCCCCAAATGGAGGTTGGACGGTGCCTTACTAGCTGACAAGGCCTTCAGCGAAAGGATAGCGCAGGCCATAGCGGAGTACACTGAGATCAACCAAAACGGGGAGGTCTCACCCGCCACGTTCTGGGAAGCGCTTAAGGCCGTACTAAGAGGGGAAATCATAGCCTACAAAGCGCAAAGAGATAGGGAGGAAAGGGTGGCTAGGCAGAAGCTGGTCGACTCCATACTGGAGGTAGACCATAAATACTCCGAGGCCCCGACTGTAGAACTCCTGGCGGAGAGAAAAGAATTACAAAGGAACTTTGACCTGCTCTCCACCAGGAAAGCAGTACACCAACTCCGCCAGGCACGCGGGGCCCTATACGAACACGGAGACAAAGCCAGCCGTCTGTTGGCCCACCAGCTGAGAAAGCAGGCAGCCAGCAGAGAAATCGCGCAAATCAGAGATACCAGAGGCACGTTGGAAACAGAACCAGAGAAGATTAACAAAACCTTCAAGGCCTTCTACCAAGAGCTGTACACCTCAGAGCCCCCAACGGGGAAGGCTGGGATGAACCGGTTTCTTGACGGACTGAACATACCAGTTGTGGGAGAGGGCAGAAAACGGGATCTGGAAGCACCACTAGCACTGGGAGAGATCATGGACAGCATTAGCTCCATGCAGGCGGGGAAGGCGCCGGGACCGGACGGATTCCCGGCGGACTTCTACAAAAAATTTGCGACAGCGCTGGCCCCGCACATGCGGGAGATGTTCACAGACTCGCTAGCTAGGGGCACGTTGCCACCCACGTTAGCACAGGCCTCAATCTCGCTGATACCTAAGAAAGACAAAGACCCAACGGAATGTGGGTCATACAGACCCATATCTCTGCTGAATGCAGACGCCAAAATACTGGCCAAAATCCTAGCCAAAAGGCTAGAAGACTGTGTACCTGAGGTGGTCACAGAGGACCAGACGGGCTTTGTCAAAGGTAGACAGCTGACCGCGAACATCAGGCGCCTGCTGAACGTGATAATGACCCCCTCCGGGGAGAGAACACAAGAGGTGATCGTCTCCCTGGACGCAGAAAAGGCCTTCGACAGAGTCGAATGGAAATACCTCATAGAGGTACTGGAGCGGTTCGGGCTTGGAACAGGGTTCACCGCTTGGGTAAAGCTCCTGTACAACGCTCCCATGGCGAGTGTACAGACCAACAATACCAACTCCCAATACTTCCAGCTGCACAGGGGCACCAGACAAGGATGCCCACTGTCCCCGCTGCTGTTCGCACTAGCAATCGAACCGCTAGCAATCGCGCTCAGGGCAGCAAAAAATTGGAGGGGGATCCGAAGGGGAGGTAGAGAGCACAGAGTCTCACTCTATGCGGATGATCTGCTCCTCTATATCTCGGACCCACAAAGCAGCATGGACGGAATCATCGCGCTCCTGAAAGAGTTTGGAGCCTTCTCGGGCTACAAACTCAACATGAGCAAAAGTGAGATCTTCCCATTACACCCGAAGGGGGGGGGGGGGGGCAGCACTAAAGGGGCTGCCGTTCAAACAAGCCCGACATAAATTCCGCTACCTGGGGATCCAAATAGCCCATGACTGGAAAGGGATCCACAAATGGAACCTCACCAGCCTGACGGAGGAAGTTAAAAAGGACCTGCAAAGATGGAACACACTCCCGCTCTCCCTCGCGGGGAGAGTTCAGACGATCAAAATGAACGTACTGCCCAGGTTCCTCTTCCTGTTTAGATCCATTCCGATCTACATCCCCAAGGCCTTTTTCAAAGCGCTGGACAAACTCATCATGGCGTTCGTATGGGGGGGTAAAAATGCTAGGATCCCAAAGAAGGTCTTACAAAAAACAAAAACCAGGGGAGGGTTAGCCCTCCCGAATCTACAATTCTACCACTGGGCAGCAACAGCCGAGCGAGTAAGGGGATGGATCCAGGAGCCAGAAGCTGAGTGGGTGCGTGCGGAGGAGGCCTCCTGCATGGGAACCTCCCTCCGGGCCCTCGCCACGGCAGCACTCCCATCCCCACCCAAAAAACACTCCAGCAGCCCAGTGGTGACAGCCACCCTCCAATCCTGGAACCAACTGCGGCAGCAACTTGGCCTGACCAAAATGTCGAACAGGGCTCCCATCTGCAACAACCATAGGTTCAAACCAGCACTGACCGACGCCACCTTCAAAAGGTGGAGGCAGGACGGGGGGACACTGACAGTCAGGGACCTATACACGGACGACAGGATCGCAACACTGGACGAACTGACAGAGAAATTTCAGCTAGCTGGGGGGAACGAGCTACGGTACCTGCAGCTCAAAAACTTCCTACGAAAGGAGACAAGGACGTACCCACAACCGCCACGACAGACACTACTGGAAGACCTACTGGACGCAAGTATCCTAGAGAAAGGGAACTGTAGTGACATGTATGACCGACTGGTAGATAGGGACGACACCGTACTGGACGCAACAAGGAGGAAATGGGAGGACGACCTGGGGATGGAGATCGGGTGGGGACTCTGGAGCGAAGCACTGCATAGGGTCAACTCCACCTCCACGTGCGCAAGGCTCAGCCTGACGCAACTAAAAGTGGTACATAGAGCCCACTTAACAAGAACCCGTATGAGTAGGTTCTTCCCGGAGGTGGAAGACAGATGTGAACGGTGCCAAAGAGGCCCGGCCAACCACGCCCACATGTTCTGGTCCTGCCCCAGACTCGTGGAGTACTGGACAGCCTTCTTCGAGGTAATGTCCAAAGTGGTGGGAGTGAGGGTGGAGCCATGCCCGATAGTGGCGGTCTTCGGGGTTTCAGAACAGCCAGATCTATTCCTGGGGAGGAGGGCGGATGCCCTTGCCTTTGCCTCCCTGATCGCCCGCCGTAGAATCCTGTTTGGCTGGCGGTCAGCAGCACCGCCCAGAGCTGCGGACTGGCTGTCCGACCTCTCGGAATCTCTCCAAATGGAGAAAATCAAATTTGCCATCCGAGGGTCGGACGACGGCTTCCACAGAACGTGGGAGCCATTCATGCGACTGTTCCGGGACCTATTTGTGGCCAATGTACAAGAGGAAGAATAGTCGGGGGAAGGTAGCGGGAGGGGGGGGGGGGCTACAGGTTCGTTACGGGGGTTCGATGGCTAGCTAAGGCCCAAAACCAAGCTAAATAAACATGTTGAGGGGGGGGGGGGGGGGGGGGGCGCAGTTACTACTACGAAGATGCTTACCTGTAAATATGTGTGTTAATTTTTGCGTGTTTGTTTTTGTTTGTTTTTTTTTTCTCTCTCCTAACAATTTGTAATTTGTTCAATATAAGATACGAAAACTGAATAAAAACATTTATAAAAAAAAAAGGATTGCAGCTTGTTAAAATACAGACAAAAAAAGGGTATTAGAAATGGTATCTTTTTGGGCCAGCACTGTGGCGCAGTGGTTAGCACCTCACAATACAAAAATGTGCAGAGTAGATGGATTGGCCACGCTAAATTGCCCCTTAATTGGAAACAATGAATTGGGTACTCCAAATTAATTTTTAAAAAACCCCGCTCATCTGGGTCACAGTCATATGGGCCGTGTGGACCACCTTGAATTGGATCATGCTAAGCGTGGCAATGAAGATGATTTTTTTTTAAATTTAGAGTACCAAATTCTTTTTTTCCAATTAATGAGCAATTTAGCGTGGCCAATCCAACCAACCCTGCACGTCTTTTTGAGTTGTGGGGGTGAGACCCACGCAGACACAGGGAGAATGTACAAACTCCACAGACTGTGACCCGGAGCCAGGATTGAACCTGGGACCTCGGCGTCGTGAGGCAGCAGGGTTAACCCACTGCGCCACCTTGCTGCCCAAATGAGCAGGTTTGTGGAGGTGAGGACAGGTGTGTGTGTGGGGGGTGAATGTCCTGCGAATCATGTGCCTATGTTCTGGGCGGGTCTGAGGCTGAGGGGATTTTGGCAGGGATTCGTGGATTACATGCCAGAGTTCCTGGAAGAGAAGGTGACTCCGAGTCCAGAGGTGGCAATATGTGGAGTGACGGAAGATCCGAGAGCCCGGGGGGAGAGAGGCCGACATTTTGGCCTTTGCCTCCCTAGTGGACCGGAGACGGATTCTATTGGGATGGAGGAACCCGGAGCCTCCGAAGTTGCGGGTTTGGGTCAGCGACATGGCGGGTTTCTCAGGTTGAAGAAAATCAAATTTACCTGAAGAGGTTCATTGCAGGAGATGGCAGCTGTTCCTCAAGGAAAATTAGTCCGCCAGCGGGGGAGGGGGTTGTGGCATGGAAGTGACACGTAAGAGTAGGAAAACCACTGAAGGGCGAACCATGAGATGGAGTCGTTACATGGACCATGATACTTAGAGTTTATGCTTTGGGGAAATGGTTATGTTATTGTGGGGTTTTTTGTGTTTGTTGGATCTCTTGTTTAAAAGTATTAAAATTATAAATGTCTTAATAAAATATTTTCTAAAAAAAATCATCCTCAAACCAGCTGGTAGGAATAAGCAGGCACCGGGCTCCCCATGTTGGCCAAGTCACCACCAGTTCGGCTATCAGGTGTGCTACTAAACTCCTGACTTGGAAGGTGAAGAAGGCAGAATTTTTCTTGAGGCCACAGTGCATCCAAGCTCTGATATATTACACAGAGGTAGACGACAGCAGGGTCAACCATCAGTGGCAGACCTGATACTTGAATTCAAGCCTCCTCCAGGATTGGCTCATCAAGCCTGTGTTGTCTCCTTAATGAGTATTTCACGTAATCCTAATGACAGGGTGTGATTTTTTTGGGTCCTTTTGTCACAGGCTTAAATCCCGTTGCGGTCGCCAAATCTTACGAGAGGCCCAAGATTCGCGCGTGGGAGATCTGTGTTTTAGATCTTCCCTGCAACCCCCTCCGCCCACACCATCCCCCCCCCCACCGGTGACGTAATCAGGTTCATGCCCTAAATGCCATGAATTTGTATGGATTTTGATATTGTTAAACGGCTTTATGCCTTAGAATTCAGCCCCGGGGAATGTCCTTCCCCTTGTGGCATGATGCCACGCCGGTGTAAATTGCTGCTGGCTTTTAATGACGAAAAACAGTCATGTCGACCGTGCCGGGGGTGCAGAGGTACCTGGAGGCCCTGGGGTTGAGGGTAGAGGCTGGGCATTGCCTCCTGGCAAAATCCCCCGGGGGATAACCCTTCTCTATTGGGGGAGTGGGGGCTTCTCCTTATGTGAAGAAAGAGCGTTGCATGCCGGTGCATGTGTGGGTTGGGGAGAGGAGGTCGAGTGCACCCTAATACTTCCGTGATGGGAGGGGACCCTGAAGCCTATGGTCGCGTGGGAGAAAATTCAATTTTTCCATAGATCGAGGCACCCTTTAAAGATGGTTGCCCGATCTCTGTGTAGCCTGGCTTGCCGACTCTTTCAGGCACCACCCTGCCAGATTGATGGTGCAAACCATGCCCCCCCGATTTTTCTCTGACACAGTGTCAGAAGATGTGACCAGAAAAGCTGGTCGTGTTTCTGGAGAGAGACTTTCTGTCAGAACCTGACTTTACAATTTTTGGAAAATTCCGCCAATAAAACAATCTCAATATTTGTTAACGAAGGAGGCATTATTGAGTGCTCCACTCAAAAGCTTTCATCAATCTCCTTGTGGTGTAAAGCTGCCTAATTCGAATCCTCTATTATAAGGAGATGTCACTACTCCATTCACATCACTGAATCAGCCACCTGCGACACAGCAAGAACTTTTACAAAGCAGAACAGCACAGAGGGAGGGGAATGCTTCCTCCTTGAGGTCAACTCAAACCTTGTGCTGTAAGGTTTGGGGTCTGGATTTATATGATGTACGTCTGTCATCATTTCTCTTTGGACCATGCTATCACCTCCCCCAATCACTGGATCGGTTCTTGTGTATTTCTGAATTTGAGATTAAGTCACAGGTACATTATCCACGAGTGAGAAATACAGAATGTTGACAAAATGTTCTTCCGGTTCTTGCTTGAATTGTAATAGCTATCTTGACAAAGCATCAGCATTTGCATCTTGCTCTGATTTGCAATATTGAATATTCTGCATGTGTGCTGATAATATCAAAGACAACCTTTGTAACCTACGAGCTGCTAAAGTAACCTTTATGTGGCCCAAAGATTGTCATCAAGGGCTAATGATCCGTCAAAAGAGTAAAATGACATCCATAAGGGTGGAACCTTCTTACCGCAGAAATGATGCTCAAAGCTTCTTTTACTATCTGAGCATAATTCATTTCTGCGCTAGTAAGAATTAGTGAAGCAAATGCTGTCAGTAATGCTTCTCCTGAAGGCATTATGTGCGCGACAACTTCACCAACCCCAGAGAGTGATGCATTACAAGCAAGTTGTAACTTCACCTTGGGATTGTAGTGAACCAATAGCTCTGACTTCTGTAGGGCGTCTTTTACCTCATTGTATGCACTTTTTCATTCTAATCACCAATGCCATACATGTTTGGCACATAACAAGGATGTGTAAAGGCTTCAGTCATGTTGCTACGTTCATCACAAATTTCCCATAATAATTGACCAATTCTAAAAACGGCCCAAGTTGTGTCACATTTTGTGGATGTGGTACTTCTAAGATTGCTGCCATCTTCTTTGGCTCCTGTGTGAGCCATCTTTATCGAGGATGTAACCGAGATAGTTTATGGATAGTTAACTCTCAGATTGTAGCTCTGAAGATGCTTCAGAGTAATTTCCAAGTTCTTCAAGTGTTTCTGTTCACTTGAAAATATCATCTTGGTAACAATGCACCCCATTTAGCCCACTCAGAATTTGATCCCTGGACATCTGAAAAAGAGCAAGAGCCGATGTTATTCCAAAAAGGAGGTCTTCTGTAACAAAACAGACCTTTGTGTGTCATGATGGTAAGTAGCGGCTGTGATTTTGACACATTCACTGTAGGTGTGCCTGTGAAAAATTAATTTTCATAAAATGAATTTCTGCCCTCCAGAAAGTCTAGCAACCAAGTCTCCAATCAGTGGCATTGGACAGTGATTTGCACACAAAACAGGGTTAATAGTTGTTTGAATATCTCCACATATTGTCAATGAGCATCAAGTTTCAATACAGGAACTATTGGTATTATCCAATCACTAGTCACAACTGGTTCAATGACCCCTCTTTGGACTAGCCTTTCTAGTTCTTCTTCGACTTTTGGCCTGCTGGGGTATGGCATGTTTCTAGCTTTGAGACATTTTGGTGTACGATTTGAGTTGATTTTAGCTGCACTTCAACTCCAGTCACAGAACCAAGTGAATCTTTGAACACCTTCTCATACTTCTTCAGAGGTTATTGTCCACCAGCTCGTCGCACTTGTTTTGAAGTGAAGGTTGAAGAGGACAAGGCAATGTTGTTTAAGAAGATGGGTTTCTATTTTTAAGTGATTTAAAAAATATATTTAGAGTACCCAATTCATTTTTTCCAATTAAGGGGCAATTTAGCGTGGCCAATACACCTACCCTACACATTTTTAGCTTGTAGGGGTGAAACCTACACAAACATGGGGAGAATGTGCAAACTCTACATGGGCAGTGACCCGGGGCCGGGATCAAACCTGGGACCTTGGCGCCGTGAGGTAGCAGTGCTAATCACTGCACCACCATACTGCCCAAGAAGATGGTTTTCTGTAGAGAAAATAAACCGGGTTTATCTCTGCGTTCCAGGATGATCCTGGGGTAGTGAGTTGTTTCAACAGATGAAAACAGGACCCACTAGTGTTTTAAATGGTCCAGTCAGAATTGGGGGTAAGCGGCTAAACCAGTTACAGGTATTCACAATATCCTTTCAAGTCTTGAAGTTAAGGGAATGGGCATGAGGGCCTTAATGGGGGGTACGATGAGAGAGAGTAATGGTTTTATCAAGCACTAGGGCACCAGAGGTGCAAGTTGAGCAAATCAACAACTGCAGAAATGTTGCAAGGGGCGGAGGGCCCAAGGATGGGAGTTTGGATCTTGAAAGTGCAGTTGCAAGTGAATTGAGGAATCATTTTATTTCCAAGTGATGCACACAGAAGGAGATAGTGTTGGAACATGGAAGGGTGATGTTGGTGATGAGTAATACAATGAAAGGATCAGATATAGTTTAAACTGTGGTTGATACGACCTAACCAGCAAGACGTGAAGTGGCGAAGCCGGTTATGAATATTGGTGGGGGAATTTACATGGAGGGAGAGAAAGATTTAGGGAGGCTAAGAGGGCAGTGAATTCAGAGGGGAGAGAATGTGATGAAATCAGATGGAGGTTGAAATCACCAAGGATGAGAACTTGGTTCACTGCAGAGGCTGAGTGAGGAAAGGAGTGAAGATATGTCAGTCATAAAATATCAGTGAAGTTGCTAAGGTGATGATTGCTGACAGCAAAACTTCTCAACCACTTTATGTCATTCCAGGTAAGTTCAATCAATAACTGGGGCAGGTCACTGTACAACTGTATGTTGAAGGGAGGCCAAAGGAGCAGCCATGTTGTGTTCTTGACCTTCAAAGGAAGAAATACTTGAATTTATCCAATGCCTTTCAGAGCTCAGAATGTCTCAAAGAGTTGCACAGCCAATGAAATATTTCTAAACTATCACAGTTGTAATATAGGAAACACGGCAGCAGATTTGCACAAAGCAGGCTCTCACAAACAGCACAGGACCAGATAATCTGTGATTTTAACAATGTTGGTTGAGGGGAAAATATTGACCAGGGCTCTGGGGTGAGCTCCTTTCCCCTACTTCAAAATAATGCCATGGAAATGTTTACCCGAAACAGCAGCATTTGCCCATTAACAACTCATCTGAAAGGCAACAGCACCAACACTCCCTCAGTGCTTCACTGTGTAAATCATCCGGGATTTTGGGCTGGATTCTCTGACCCCCGCCGGGGGTCGGCGTGAATCCCACCCCCACCGTCCTCCTAATTCTCCCGCCCTCCCAGAATTGCCCCGGCGTGAGTCGCGCCGCCCGCCTCGGAGAATGGCGGGTCCCGGCGTGACTCAATGGGCCCCGGGGCTGACTGAATTCTCCGGCCTGCATTGGGCCGAAGTCCTGCCCGTTCTTTGCTAGTCCCACCGGCGTAATTTAGAGTAGGTCCCTTACTGGTGGGACCTGGCGGTGCAGGCCGGCTCCGGGGTTCCTGGGGAGTCGCGGAGGGATTTGGGCCTGGGAGGTGTTCCCACGGTGGCCTGGCCCGTGGTCGGGGCCCACCGATCCACGGGCGGGCCTGTGCCATGGGGGCACTCTATTGTTCTGCACCGGAGGCTGTGGTCCTCCGGTATTCCTGGTGTGGAAGCAAATCCCTCTGCGCAAGCGCGGGGATGACACCAGCATGCACTGGTGCTCCCGCACATGCGCAGACTCGCGCCGGCTGGGTTTGCGCCAAGCCCCTATCCTGCCGGCCAGCGGGGCACCAACCACTCCAGGGCGGGCCTAGCCCCTGAAGGTGCAGAGGATTCCACACCTTTGGGGTGGCCTGACGCTGGAGTGGTTCACGCCATTCTGTCCTGCCGGGACCCCCCCCGCCCCGCCGGGTAGAGGGGAATCCCACCCTTTGTGCTTGTAACTCTGGAGTGGGAGCACAACCCACTATCTTCTAGCCCAGAGCAAGAGAGATTCTCCCCCCCCCCCCGCCCCCAATCCCCCACCCCCCACCCCTCTCACAGAAGCACTGTAATCATTCAAAGTATAACATAATCTACTGACATTGTAATGAAGTTCTTACCTAGTTTGCTTTCATTCACACTGATCTGTTATATTTTAGTTACTATCACAGAGAATTTGTCCTCCATCCTAACTCCAAACCTTTCGTAACCCTCAAATAGCTTATTTACTATGGCAACGAACATATTTCTGATAATATATGAACATATTAGATCAGGTATTTGATGTTCATCATCTATTTAATTTTTAATCACTGCTACACTTAACATAATCACTTTCAGATGAAACTAATTAAACTGAGATTTTCCAATGAGACGCATTCTTTTGGTTTTTGTTAAGGATTTCCTTTTTGTGTCAGCTTCACCATGTCTTTCAACAGTTCCCAATGAATTAGGGGCATTAATTATATTCCACGGTTTATTAATTAATAATTTCAGAAGGGCACAAATTAAATCATCTTAAATTAAGTCAGTCATTTTATTCATTGGGGTGATTTCAGAATTTCCAATTTTGGATCCCACATGAAACTCATTTGGTTTTTTGGAACTCACTGAGCAATTCCAAACTCTACAATAGAGCTAGAGCTAGAAAATTGATAATCCAGATTGATGCAACCCAGCAAAGCTGGAAAAGAGGAAGGAACTACAGGTAAGCTTTGACCAACTATCTATCAGGAAGGTGGTGCGCCAACAGAGACGAGCGAGGGGTGCAGTTTACGAACATGGAGATAAGGTGGGGCGTATGTTAGCAGGTCAGCTCCGGAGGGAGGCAGCAGCAAGGGAAATTGTGCAGGTGAGGGATAGGGCAGGGATGTCGGTGGTGGCCCCGGATCTGATTAACAAGGTTTTTGAGGAATATGAGAGGTTGTGCAGGTCAGAGCCACCTGGGGGAGACTGTGAGATGCAGGAATTTCTAGATGGGTTGGAGTACCCGAGGCTAGGGGAGGGGGACAGGGCTACATTAGAAGGAGCGATAATGGATCAGGAGATAAAGGATGCGGTTGGAAGGGTGCAGTCGGGGAAGGTGGCAGGGATGGGTTTCCGGTGCAATATTATAAAAAATTCAAGAATAAACTGGCACCCCTGATGGTGGGGATGTTTGAAGAGCCGATAGGGAAGGGGGTGTTGCCACAAACTTTGGGGCAGGCATCGATTTCCCTGTTGCTAAAAAAAGATAAGGATCCGACGGAGTATGGGTCGTATAGGCCCACATCACTTCTGAATGTGGACGCAAAAGTATTGCCGAAGGTACTGACAGGTAGGCTGGAGGAGTGCCTCCCGAAGGTGATAGATGAAGATCAGACGGGGTTCGTGAAGGGGAGGCAGCTCTTTTCAAACATTAGAAGGGTATTGAACGTCGTTATGGCACGGGCAGAGGGGGAGGAAACAGAGGCGGTTGTGGCATTGGACGCTGAGAAGGCATTCAAACAGGTAGAATGGGGGTACTTGATGGTAGTTCTGGAGCAGATTGGGATTGGACCAAGATTTGTGAACTGGGTAAAGCTATTATATAAGGAGCCGAGGGCGGGTGTCTGCACAAACAACATCATCTCGAGATACTTTTCTCTTCACCGTGGGATGAGGCAGGGATGTCCTATGTCCCCCCTGCTGTTTGCACTCGCAATTGAGCCGTTGGCCATCGCATTAAGAAGTTTGGGGATATGAAAAGGAATAGTGCGGGGGGGTGGGGGGGGGGGGGGGGAATAGAGCATAGTGTATTCTTGTATGCCAATGACTTGCTGTTATATATGTCGGAACCGAGTGTGTCGACAGGGGGAATATTGGAGCTGCTTCGAGTGTTTGGGTCTTTCTCGGGATACAAACTAAATCTCGACAAGAGTGAGTATTTTGTGGTGTCTCGGCCAGGGGTGGGGGGTCTGCTATTCCATAGGGCAGGGACTCACTTTAGTTACTTGGGGGTGCAGGTTGCCTGGGAGTTCGGGGGGTGGGGCTCCGCAGGTACAACATTTCTAGTTTGGTGGGGAGAGTGAAAGCTGATCTAGGAATGTGGGACAGTCTCCCTCCGTCACTGGCGGGTCGGGCACAGGCAGTTTGAGAAAGTGATGCTGCAGAGGGGAAGGCAGGCAGGGGGTTTGGGTCTCCGAACCTGATGTATTACTACTGGGCGGCGAATGTGGAGAACGTGCGGAGCTGGGTCAGAGGGGTTGATTCCCAGTGGGTCAGAATGGAGGAGAGTTTGTACAGGGGGTCGGGATTGGAAGCACTGGCAACAACGCCGCTCCTGATAGCCCCGGGGAAGTTCTCAGGGAGTCCGGTAATAATAGCTTCATTGAGAATTTGGAGGCAGTTTCGCCAACACTTCGGGTTGGGAGCAGAGTCAAGGGAAATGCCAATTTGGGGGAACCACAGATTTGAGCCAGGGAGGTGGGATGGAAATTTTCGGAAATGGGAGGAGAAGGGGATTAAGACACTGAAGGATTTGTTTCTTAGGGGTCGGTTTGCAGGATGAAGGAGCTGGAAGCAAAGTATGGGCTGGAGCAGGGGGGAATGCTTAGATACATGCAAGTTTGAGATTTTGCCAGAAAGGAGATACAAAACTTCCCGGAGGAGCCGGCCTCCACATTGCTGGAGAAGGTGCTGACGACAGGGGGACTGGAGAAGGGGGTAGTGTCAACGGTTTACGGAGCTATTTTGGAAGAGAAGGCACCACTGGAAGGGATCATAGCAAAGTGGAAGGAAGAGCTGGGAGAGGATATGGAGGAGGGGTTCTGGTGTGAGGTGCTCCGGTGAGTGAATACCTCCACCTCATGTGCGAGGTTGGGGCTGATACAGCTGAAGGTAGTATACAGAGCACACCTCACGAGGGCAAGGATGAGCCGATTCTTTGAAGGAGTAGAAGATGTGTGTGAACGTTGCGGGGGGCGGGGGGGGGGGGGTGGGGGGGGGGGGGGGGGCGCTAATCACGTCCATATGTTTTGGTCCTGTCCAAAGCTAGAGGATTATTGGAAGGAGGTTTTTAGGGTAATTTCTAAAGTGGTTCACATGAAACTGGACCCGGGCCCCTGGGTGGCCATATTCGGGGTGTCGGACCAGCCAGGGTTGGAAACAGGTGCAGAAGCATATGGTGTAGCCTTCACCTCGTTGATTGCCCGAAGTCGGATCCTGATGGGATAGAGGGCAGCCTCTCCACCCTGTGCCCTGGGGTGGCAGGGGGACTTGTTGTAATTCTTGACTCTTCAGAAGGTTAAGTTTGAACTGAGCGGAAGGATGGAGGGGTTCTACAATTCATGGGCGTTATTCATTATGCACTTTCATGATGGATAACATTGAACATTAGTTGGGGGGGTGGGGGGGTGGGTGGGATGATTAGGGGGATGGGGGGGCGGTGTGTGTTGATGGTGACTATGGGTGATACCTGATTCCTTTTTGTTATTTATTTATGTGAACATGCGGGCTAGTGTTTGGGGTTTAGTGGGAGGATGGGATCGCTGTTATTGATATGGGGATTGACATATTTGTTACTGATTATTGTTTATTGCTGGTGGGTGTAAATTTGGGAGAAAATGTGAAAAAGGAGGGGAATAAAGAAATATTTTTTAAAAATCCATATAGATGCAGTAAAAACAACACCGTACTTCCATTAAACCAGTCACAAAGAATCATAGATTTTACACTGCAGAAGGAGGCCATTCGGCCCCATTGAAGCTGCACCGTCCCTTGGAAAGAGCACCCTATTTAAGCCCACGCCTCCACGCTTACCCATAACCCTACCTAACCTGGGCAGCACGGTAGCACAAGTGAAGAGCACTGTGGCTTCACAGCGCCAGGGTCCCAGGTTCGATTCCCTGCTGGGTCATTGTCTGTGTGGTGTCTGCATGTTCTCCCCGTGTCTGCGTGGGTTTCCTCCGGGTGCTCCGATTTCCTCCCACAGTCCAAAGACGTGCAGGTTAGGTGGATTGGCCATGCTAAATTGCCCTTAGTGTCCAAAAAGGTTAGGATGGGTTATTGGGTTACAGGGATAGGGTGGAAGTGACGACTTAAGTGGGTTGGTGCAGACTTGATGGTCCGAATTGCCTCCTTCTGCACTATATGTTCTATGTAACATTTTGGACTAAGGGGCAATTTATCATGGCCAATCCGCCTAACCTGCACATCTTTGGACTGTGGGAGGAAACCGGAGACCCAGGAGGAAACCCATGCAGACATGGAGAGAAAGTGCAAACTCCACACATACAGTCACAAACTGTATAAATCCCTTTACCATTCTCCTCCACAGTCAAGCAAGTCCAAGCAAATTCTTCACAAATAGCATTTAATAAGTTGGGACAAGTTAAAGTGGACCTTTTCTCTAATCCTTTAGCTCATGTTCATCTATCCATTTGTTGAGCAGTACTAAGCATGGATGGACAACACATGAGCAATTTTTACCAATATCAACTTTTTCCAATGAAATTAGAGAGGAATATTGGGCCCTAACTGGGCAATGACTCATGAGTGGCTTCAGCTTGTTCCCCAGTCCGGATATTAATCACATTGCATGGCTGGCAGGTATTTAATCTATTTAGAAGATGTACTGTTGGTTTTCATCTGACAAAGTGAGTTTTAATGGGCATTTTGGAGCTCTGCAGCCCAAGAAAATCAGCTGAAGCTGCATTTAAAAGACACTTTGTCACGGAATGCAAGCCTATTGAATAGGATTTCTACATTATTTCCCCATGTAGCTGCTTTCACTGAGTACTGGGACACTTGCTTTGATGCATTTATTGACAGTCTTCCACAATGGCCTTCTTTTCCTTTGATTGTCTAAACAACAACAGCTACATGTTTTAATATAGCACCTTTTGTCAATGTATCCGCAAGTGTATGTTTTAGCAATTACATTATAAAGCTAAATGCCTGATTAAAGACAGGTAATGCTTCTTGACTCAACATCCGTAAAAGTGTAAATGGACGCAGCTGGAACAGTTGCTGTGGGAGAACTGTAAGGAGTTTGAATCACTGCCGAGCTGTATGCAGAATAAACTTGCTGAAGGTAAAATCAAGCCGTCATATTATTCCTCCAACATATACTAGCATTTGATATTAACACAATGAACAGTGTGAAATGTTCCAATGTGCTCCCCAGGAACATCATCAAGTAATGTTTAACACCGTGCCCCATAGAGCTATTCGGGCAGATGACAAGAATGTCTATTTAGGCTAAGAGGAGCATCTTAAAGGAGGAAAGAGAGATAGAAGGGCAGAGATATTTAAGGCAGGAATTCATGTGCTTGCAGTTGGAAAGCTAAAGTCAGGGTGGCAATTGTTGGAGCAATTAAAATCAGGGATACTTGAGTACAGAATTGGAGAAACATATATATCTTCAAGGGTTGTGAGGCCGGAGAGGTCTCAGAGATAGGGGAGTGTTTTGAAGCAAGACTGAGGAATTTAAAATCAAGATCTTATTTAATGGGAAGAGTTCTTATTGAAACCAATCGGCGGTCCGGCCTCTCCCCCCCCCCCCGCGCCTACTTTTTTGCGCGGCCGGCTCCTGACCCCATACACCATGTTGCGCAAGGGCCGGTGTACTGAAGAAGCCCCCCCCCCGCATGCACGGGTTGGCGCAGCCCAACTGTGCATGCGGGTTGGCGCGGCGCCCATTTGGCGCTGGGAAGGGAGCTGGAGCGGCGTGAACCGGTTGTCCCCGCGCCTGTTCCACGCTGTCATGAAACGCGAAGGCGTTCACGACGGCGCAAACACTTAGCCTCCATTTTGGAGAATCGTGCCCATGAGATTCTGAGGAGGCTTGGCAGGATAGTTGCTTTTGTCTTCTCAAGATTTATTTGTAAGAGATTTTTATTTCTCCAATATTGGGGACTGGATTCTCCGTTTTGGAGACTGAGTCCCCACGCCGACGTGAAAATGGTGGTGTTTTACATCAGGAAAACAAGCAAAACGGCCACCGAATCGCCATTTTTCTGGGAGCTAGCAGGAAGGCAGCGTAGAGCTCCCAACTCTAGGTGCCGATATGGCCTGGAGCATTGTCGGGTCCGTGGCCACGCATGCACACGGTGGTGGCCTTCAGTTGCCGCACTGTGCTTCATGGCGGACTCAGCCGCGGACACGGACAGCAAAAATAGTCCCCCCTTTGACCGCTCGTGCGCCCCAGACCACCCGCTCACAGTAGCCCCAGCCCCGAAAGAAACTTCCCCTGCCTGCGGATCAGCCCTCCCCTGACTGGCGGTGCCGGACTGAGTCAGCAGCCGCCACGTCAAGTTCACGACGGGTGAGACCATGAGAGTCCCACGCTATTGGGAACTCGGCCGGTCAGGGACGGAGCATCGCGAGGCGGGCCTCAGGCAATGGCCTGAGGCTGTGGATACGTGGTGCAGCGTACATCTAAACTACACTGCTTTTCAGGGGGGGGGCATTGCGAAAATTACGCCCCCCATTTTGGCATCATGGGGGATTCTCTGCCCCCTCGCCGAACACAATTTTGGCGTCAGGAATCGGAGAATCCAGCCCTGGATGTCAAACAATTTAAACTGATTCTGATTGCGACTTTCAGCTGACAGTGTGGAAGGATTTTCATATTCCGGACCTGCCATGAACTGAATCTTGGTTCTTGAGGTGAGGAACTGTATTTATCTCACTCCTTGCCTTATTTAACAGCAGATGAATTTCGGGGACTTCAAGCTTACAAATTCTACAGTTTACACAATTATACATCCCTGATCTCATGAGCACTGAGCATCTGAATAGCAACTTGTATGTATATAGCATCTTCAGCATGGTAAAATATCGCACAAGGCACTTCACAGGACCATGATCAAACAAAATCTGGCACCGAGCCACAGAAGGAACTATTGGGCCAGGCGATCATAAGCTTGGTCAAAAACCTTCTGAAAGGAACAGTAAGAAGTCTTACAACACCAGGTTAAAGTCCAACAGGTTTGTTTCAAACACGAGCTTTCGGAGCACAGCTCCTTCTTCATTCACCTGAAGAAGGAGCCGTGCTCCGAAAGCTCGTGTTTGAAACAAACCTGTTGGACTTTAACCTGGTGTTGTAAGACTTCTTACTGTGCTCACCCCAGTCCAACGCCGGCATCTCCACATTCTGAAAGGAAGACAGAGCATGGGAGCATTGGAGAGATTGTGGAGACAAATTGCAGAATTCCAGGCCTAGAAAGCTAAAGGTATGACCACCGATGGTGGAGAGGAAATCAGGAATGAGCAAGAGAGCAAAATTGGGTAAATGTAGGGATTTGGAGCATTACTACAAGTGTCAAGAGTAAAATGTCTAGAAAGGTTGTGTCTGTCACGGGGAATAAGGTCATTTATTTATTTTTATTCTGCTATTGCAAACCTCAATAAAAGTATCTAAAAGGTTTGCCTCTGAGATGATAGTTTAAGGGATATCAAGAAGTTCATACAAAACTTTGGAATGATTGCAATCAGGCAGAATTGAATTTGTCCTGTGTTTCAGTTATCTTTCAATGATTCCTATGCTTGCTGCTCAGCTGATGACTCATATGTATTATATTTTGCCCTTTGATTCAATTTGTTACGGGCTGCATCAGAAAACAAAAATTGTGAGGGACAATTTTCCGATTATGCCAAAAAAAGCCGTGCAGGAAAAGAGTGCAAAGAGGAACGGGATGGGTCCTATTCTACCTCTCACTGACAGCTGAAAAGGTCACCAGAAAGGGTAAAGTGACAGCCCTGGGATTTCACAGACTTTTGAACTTTAACCATTCTGATGCAGGGGAGAGAATGTTAATACCCACTGTGCTAACAGAACATGGATGGGCATTTTAAAGGAGGAAAGGCTCACCGAACAATTTTTTTTTTTTTAATTTAGCGTACCCAATTATTTTTTCCAATTAAGGGGCAATTTAGCCTGGCCAATCCACCTATCCTGCACATCTTTTTTGGGTTGTGGGGGCGAAACCCACCCAGACACGGGGAGAATGTGCAAACTCCTCACAGACAGTGACCCAGGGCCGGGATTCGAACCCAGGTCCTCAGCGCCATAGGCAGCAGTGCTAACCACTGTGCCACCGTGCTGCCCGCTCACCGAACAATTAACATGAGAAATAATTGTGGCTCTACTAAAAAGATAGGTTTCATCATAGAATCCTGACTGCAGGAGGAGGCTATTCGTTCCATCTAGTCTGCACTGGCACTCTGAAAGTGCACCCGACACAGATCCACTTCCCCATCCAACCCACTCTAAACCCATAACCTAACCTTTGGACATTAAGGAGTAATTTATCATGGCCAATGCACCTAACCTGCACATCTTGAGACTGTGGGAGGAAACCGGAGCACCCGGAGGAAATCCACGAAGACACGAGGAGAACGTGCAAACTCTACACAGCCAAGACCAGAATTGGCCTCATGTCCCTGGCGCTGTGAGGCAGCAGTGCTAACCACTGTGCCACCTTTTAGTGGGAGTGAAGTCAAAATGCACCCATTCGCCATCAGCCACCCAATTTCTGCAGGTTTTAGGAGTGAGAAGTGGGAACAGAAGTGACAACAGTAAATAAATAGCATTCAAGCAGCAATCCGTAGGCGGGGGACGGGGAGGGGGCGGTGAGTGCTTCATTGGGATGGTGTGGGAAGACTGAGTCGTGTGGGTAATGTCTATTTAATTGTTATTCTATATTCTCTTTTTAGACTGTGGTAGTATGACTAGGGACATTACGGTACCCTAGAACCGAGCTGCCATTGGTGCAGAAGACTCGCTGCCCATTGGCCCAGGCAAGTCATGTGCCTCTCTGCCGATTGGCTGAGGCAAGTCATGTGCCTCCCTGATGAATGGCTGACAGTAGGTAGCTCCGCCTACAAGGCAGAGTATAAGAACCCATACCGGCTGGCAGTCGGCCTTTCTCTCTGTATGTCTACTGCCGGGCACATATCTTGTGCATTAAAGCCTGTAGTTTGGAACTACTTCTCGTCTCGTGTCCGATTGATGGTGCATCGATTTAATGCACAAGATATTTTGAAATGGAGCTTCGAATCAAGCCAGAATCTTTCCGAATCAGCCCGCACGCCACAAATGCATCAGCAACGTTTAAACACTGGCTGGCGTGTTTTAACAGCTACCTCAACACAGCAGAAAACCGCCCGACAACATAGAACATAGAACATAGAACAGTACAGCACAGAACAGGCCCTTCGGCCCTCGATGTTGTGCCGAGCCATGATCACCCTACTCAAACCCACGTATCCACCCTATACCCGTAACCCAACAACCCCCCACCCCTTAACCTTACTTTTATTAGGACACTACGGGCAATTTAGCATGGCCAATCCACCTAACCCGCACATCTTTGGACTGTGGGAGGAAACCGGAGCACGCTGAGGAAACCCACGCACACACGGGGAGGACGTGCAGACTCCGCACAGACAGTGACCCAGCCGGGAACCGAACCTGGGACCCTGGAGCTGTGAAGCATTTATGCTAACCACCATGCTACCGTGCTGCCCCTGACAAAGGAACAGAAACTCCACATCCTCCACTCGTGCGTGGGCACCGCTGTCTACACTCTTATAGAGGATGAACCCGACTATGATGCAGCTATGGACCTGCTGAAGGGACATTTCATCCAGCCCGTGAACCAGGTCCACGTGCGGCACCTCCTGGCGACGAGACAGCAATTCCCCAGTGAGTCCCTCGATTAATTCTACCGGGCCCTCATTGTCCTGGGGATAAATTGCGCCTGCCTGCAAGTCTCTGCGGCCGAGCATACCGAACTTTTGATCAGAGCCGCTTTCGTTGCGGGTATGCAATCATCCCAGATACGCCAGAGACTCCTGGAAAAGGACACTTTAAGCCTCGCTGAGGCACGGACCCTCGCATCCTCCTTAGATGTCGCTGACCGCAACGCCCACGTGTATGCTCCTGACCGCACAGCGGCCCCCTGGGCAGCGTGGAACGTGACCCCCCCTCACCTCCGCTAACGCGGACCCCCCCCAGGCCGATAAACCCACGGGGCCCCGCTGCTACTTTTGCGGCCAGGCCAAGCACCCCCGCCCGCGCTGCCCGGCCCGCACCGTAACCTGCAAAAGCTGCGGCAAGAAGGGCCACTTTGCAGCCGTCTGTCAGTCAAAGTCTCCCCCGTGCTCCTCTAGGGCCCCGTGCGGCCCGCGGTCCTCACTGCCCCCACCCCCCACCACCACGAGTGATCCCCGGACGCCGCCATTTTGGGCCCCCGACACCACGTGCGATCCCCGGGCACCGCCATTTTGGATCCCCGACTCCACGTGCGACTCCCGGGGTGCATCATACACTACGTTAATTTTCACTCTAGCTTGTTTTGTTATTATTGTCTGTACTGTTTTATTATGAAAAATTCTGCAAAACCTTAATAAAAACGCTTAAAAAAAATAATATACAGCATTCAAAAGGTTAAAAGTGTCCAAGAATCACTTGGTTTGAACTGTGATGATGCGCTGAAGTTTTGATGGGTGAAATGGCCTCCTTCTGCACTGTAAGGATTCGATGGATCTGCAATATTGTCAGGAGAAAGAGGGAAAAATGGAAAACTGGAAACCCCGAGGCCAGAAACTTGTGAGTTGCAGTAAGCTGAGAAACAAGCCAAGTGACTCGCATTGATGCCAGTAGCATCAGTGTGGTTAGCCCCTCCTTTCCAGTACTATATTGATTCTTCCTCTGTTTATCATGCTGCTTCTGATATTTAGCAACCTCTTACAGCGTCTTTCTAAGCCCCTAATTAATGTCTTGCATTGTACACACCAAACGGCTTTTTTGGCAAGAGAAAAATTAATTTAGATTGGAGTTCAGATAGAGGCCTGCTGGAAATCCAGCAAATAAAACATTTTTCCAGAACGGGGTTGACCTGACTGCAAAAGTAATTAGGCGATCAATTATGTTGTTTCTGTAATAGCACCGAGATTGCCTGTTCAAGATTTGACTGCGAAAGTGGCATTGTCATTGATCTCTCCACATGGTTAGCCATCCACCCTCCTTCACCGTCTCTTTAAAGAAATAACTTTCATAAAGCACCTTTCGTGACCTCAAGATGTGCTGAAGTGCATTGCAGTCAATCAAGTGCTCTTGAAGTGGCAAAAGCACAGCAGCCAATTTGTGCACAGCAAAATCCCACAGTCTGCAATGTCGTAATGGCCAGATGTCCTCTTTTAAAGATGTTAGGCTGTTACAGTTGAGAGGTAAATATTGGCCAAGATAACGGAGAGAATGCCCCCACATTTCCTCAAATAGAGTTTCGGAATTTGTTATATGCACCTGACATGGTAGATGCGGGACCTCGTTCTAACATCTCACCTGAAAGATGGCAAATCCAGCAGTGCCGCACTTCCTCAGTACTGCACTGGAGTGTCAGCCCAGATTTTATGCTCAGGTCACTGGAGGGTATTTCTGACTCAAGCTAGTGAGACAACACAAGAGTCATGTCTGACACTTATAGGTTAGCATGCTGGAGAGGCATTTTCACAGTAATTTTACTGCAGTGATAATATAAGCCTACTTGTGATACTAATAAAGATTATTATCATATTTGGCTCCACATCTGCCTGCCATATGACAGCTCCTCTCCCAGACTGTGTTCTTCAGTATAGTCCCTTGCTGATCGTCATCTACAGGCTCTACCTTTCCAGCACTAACTTTAATTCCTTGACAAGCCCTGTGCTGTCTGACTGCTTGCTTGGCATTAAATCATGGATAAGAAGTGACTCCAACAGTGAGATCACACTTGGGTCTCACCAAAGGCTGCAATGCTGTAACATCAGAATGGTGAGCATCTATGAAAAGAAAATTTGAACATTTGCAAACTATTTATCAGTAATAACTGCCGTATTCCTAGACATAACATGTGCACAAAAACAACTTGCATTTATGTAGCTCCTTTAATGTAGTAAAACATTCCCAGGAGCGTTATCAAACAAAATTTGACACTGAGCCTCATGAGTGGCACGGTAGCACAGTGGTTAGCACTGTTGCTTCACAGCGCCAGGAAACGGAGTTCGATTCCCGGCTTGGGTCACTGTCTGTGCAGGGTCTGCACGTTCTCCCAGTGTGTGCGTGGGTTTCCTCCGGGCGCTCCGGTTTCCTCCCACAAGTCCTGAAAGATGTGCTTGTTAGGTGAATTGGACATTCTGAATTCTCCCTCAGTGTACCCGAACAGGTGCCAGAATGTGGCGAATAGGGGATTTTCGCAGTAACTTTACTGCAGTGTTAATGTAAGCCTACTTGTGACACTAATAAAGATTATTATTATAATGAGATATTAGAATAGGAAGTTTGGACAATGTGATCAGTTTTAAAGAGTGTCTTAAGGGAGGAGAGAGTGGTGGAGCGATTTGGCAGAGGATTTCCAGAGTTTAGTTTACAGAGACCGCATGCAGAATGCCTGTGCAGATATCAAGTGCTGTTCCACCTCGTAATTATAAGGAAGATTTCCTCCGAGCTCAGCAGCAGAGAATGTGCAATTCAAACCTCGGCGGCGGGAGAGGCCTCCCAGCGGCAGGACTTCGGCCCATCCGGGCCGGAGAATCACCGCAGGGGCCTCGCCGATTGGAGTGGCGAGATTCCTGCCGCCGCCACTTCCCGGGTGGCGGAGAATCTCTGCCACGGCGGGGGCCGGATTTTCGGCGGCCCCAGGCGATTCTCCGACCCTGCTGGGGGTCGGAGAATTTCGTCCCTGCTTTCCATTTAGATAATAATTTGCTTTTCTATTTTTTCAGCCAAAATGGATAACCTCACATTATCTCCATTGAATTCCATTTGCCAAATTTTGGCCAATCTCCGAGCCTATCTATATCCGTCTGTAAAATCTTTATCTCCTCATCACTGCCTCTTTCCCACCTATTTTAATATCATCCAAATATTTTGCTATGTTACACTCTGTCCCTTCTTACAGATCATTTATATCGATTGTAAACAGTTGATTACCGAGGACTGACCCATGCGGCACCTCGATGGTTACAGTTAACCAGCCAGAGAAGGACCCATTTATCTCGACCATCTGCTTTCTGTCAGCCAGCCAATCCTCAATCCAATCTAGTACTCTATCCCCAATCCCCTGTGATCTTACCTTCTATGCGGAACCTTGTCAAAGGGCTTCTGGGAGTTTAGATATACCACATCCACAGATTCCCCGTTAATCACCTTGATGGTTACGTCCTCAAAGAACGCAAGCAAGTTTGATAAGCATGACCTACCCTTCATAAAACAAATGGTGGATTGAGCTAAAGTCGCAGATTGATGCCTCTTAATCTGGATTTAGCCTTGTACATAGCTCTGCAATGACTTCCATAACGAGCAAAGCCTCTTTGTACACCGCTGTTGAAGTTAGGTGGCTCATTCAAGACCTCTGTGGCCATCTCCATATGTCAGGCCTTCTCCTCTAGTCCCAGATGTTCTTTTTTTGCTCCCCTACAGGCAATAAAATTGCCATCACAACTAGTTTAAAAAACAATGTCACTTTTTCCAGGATTACTTTATTTTACATTGTTAGCCATTACAAACACTGAACTGTCGTTCATAAGTTCAATTATTGAATGAAATATAAATTAATCACCAATATGTTAAGCTGAAATACTCTTTTACCCCTAATACGGCAGAGGCACAATTTAAAATAACAGAGCCATTACTGAGGTGTGAGCAACTCTTGATAGACTGGGCGGCACGGTGACATAATGGTTAGCGCTGCTGACTCACGGTGCCGAGGACCCGGGTTCGATGCCGGCCCCGGGTCATTGTCCATGTGGAGTTTACTGTGTCTGTCTAGGTCTCACCCCCACAACCCAACGATGTGCAGGGTAGGTGGATTGGCCACACTAAATTGCCCCTTAATTGGAAAAAAAAAACTCTTAATAGACCTTTACTGTCCACGCCAAGTTCCCCTCATCCAATCACTCCAATTCTCACCAACTGGTTCCAAATATATTGACCGGAATTCTCCTGCCATTCGCTAGTGACAGGGGGTGGAATTCTCTCAGCCCAGGGCCGGGCCAGAGAATCCCCGCGACTGGGCCACGCCCCCCCAGAGCGGAGAATCGCCACCCCGTGGTTGGCGCAGCGGTGATCACGAGCCGCACTACACGACCGGCGATTCTCAGCCTGGGATGGGCCGAGCGGCCGTAGTTAAAACGCTGAGTTCCACCGACGCCATCCACTCACAGTTGGTGGGAATTCGGCGTGCAAGGGTTGGGTGGCGGTCTGTGTGGGGGGGGGGGGGGGGGGAAGAGAGATGCTCCGACCCCGGGGGGGGGGGGGAGCCTTCAATGCAGCCTGGCACGCAATCGTGTCCCACTGATCGGCGGGCCGGCTTCTCTGTACTCCTGCACCATGTTGCACCGGGGCCATAGGCCTCTTTTCCTATGCTCCGGCCCCTGTACTCCTGCACCATGTTGCATCGGGGCGGCGCGTTGAAGGAGGACAGCGTGCATGCGCGCTTTGGCGCCGGCGCCACTGCGCATGCGCGGATCCCACGGCACACAGTTCGCGCCAGGTTCGGCAGCTGGAGCGGCGTGAACCACTCCAGCGCTGTGCTAGACCCCTGTAGGGGCCAGAAATACTCCTGGCAGCGGCCCATTCATGTCGTCATAAAACGTGACGGCATTTACGACGTCGTGGACACTCTGCCGCGGGATGGGGGAATCCCGCCCAGGAATCTCGGTTCCCACTGGCAGTGCACCCCCACCCATGGGTTTCCCAGTGGCTTGGGGTGGCTTAGTGGGAAATCCCATTTCCCAGCAGAGAATCTCGTCGTCAAGAAACACGCGGTTGGCTTGCCGGATAATCTTGCGCATTGATTTCAAAATGTTATTTTCATCTCCAGTTTTCCCCCATGGCCTCAACCCAACCTACTCCAAATCATTAATAGCAGAGCCTTTGACTATTATATCCCTATTCTCAGAAGTTCCTTCTCTCCTCCCTCCATGTTCTTTGCCTCAAAACCCCCAACCCTAACCCATAGGGATGTGGGTTTAAGTGGGGTGTTCTTTCCAAGGGCCGGTGCAGACTCGATGGGCCAAATGGCCTCCTTCTGCACTGTAAATTCTATGATTCTATGAAATCTATCTGTTCAACTCTGCTTTTAGTTAACCCTCCGTAACTCACATACTTCCTTAAAGTTCGTTTTTCCTGTGTCAAGAAGCTTATGTAAAAGCAGATTGCTGCAGATTTACACATTGCTGTGCCCCCAACATTTTTCTGTCACTTCACAGGCATCACCATAAAACAATATTGTATATACAGAGTAAAAGACAGATTTTTGACTCCAAGCTTTTCGACAAAAAGCTAAGGAGTCGACTTTTAGATGAGTAATATTTGAGGGGTTTAACTATGCGCTTGATTTGAACTGATGCAGCATCCTGTACATGGATTGGCTATCTAGATGCATCTGCTTATTGGCCAGTTGCCCTTGGCTTGTTGCTAAGACACACATGGGTGTCCGCTGGCAGTCCAGTTTGCTTTAGCGGGTTTAGATTGGTTGATAGTTCAGTTATGTTTGTGTCCCTTTGGCGGGAGGGATTTGGGTTTATTGTCATGTATACCGAGGTAAGGGCAGCACGGTGGCGCAGTGGGTCAGCACTGCAGCCTCACGGCGCCGAGGTCCCAGGTTTGATCCAGCTCTGGCTCACTGTTCGTGTGGAGTTTACACATTCTCCCCGTGTTTGCATGGGTTTCGCCCCCACAACCCAAAGGTGTGCAGGCTATGTGGATTGGCCACGCTAAATTGCCCCTTAATTGGAAAAAATGAATTGGGTACTCTAAATTTATTTTAAGAAAGAAAAAAAATGTACACCGAGGTACAGTGAAGAGTATTGTTCTGTGTACAGTCCAGACACATCATTCCAAACATGAAAAAACAGAGGACAGACGATAAATACAAAATGTAAATACATAGACACAGATGGCGTTTGAAGCACATGGGGGGTGGGGGGCGGTGGTACTGTGATGAAAATGTTGGTGGAATATCAATTCAAGTAGTTCCCAATAGAACAGATCAACAATGGGCAGCGTGTCCTATCTTCCAACTTTTTTTGGTGAGTGTATGGAGGGGTCCTGAGGGGAGCAGGGAGAACATTGTGGCAGCTGATGGGCTGTCACCCTCACCGCTGAAAAGCTTTTACTTGTACAAGAAGTATAATCATGGTTCAAATTTTAAATGAGAATGGCACACGGGTATATACGGCTAAAAAGGTCTTTGACAAAGTTTTCTCTCTCTTTTCAGGTAGCATGCTCGAAGAGGGCATTGGCAACCATGGACCTTCATGTTAATCTTACTCTGGAGGTATGGATCATCTTTGTTGGCAAAGTTACTGGACAGAAATGTTACTGGAAAATAGGCTAACTAGAAGAAAGTCAAGAACTGCAATGATAAAAGTTGATTCTGAAAACAGCAAGAGATTCAAACCACAAAAAACTCCATGGTCTGGATTCTCCGCTGTCGGGATTCCCTGTTGCATCAGCAGCCCGGGGATTTTCCGAAAGCGTGGGGCTGTCCACAATGGGAAACTCCATTGGCCGGTTGGCTAGACGGAGAATCCCAGGGACGGGACGCACCAGAAATCTGGTGCAGTGGGACAGGGAATCCAGCCCCATATGTCTATTAATATACTAAAATCTTTCATTTGCCCCAGTTGTGAGAAAGGACAAATTGGAATTGATCATTAACTCTGTTGTGGTTCCAGTCCATTGCCATCAATAATTAAGTCGGCAACAGTAATGGTAACGCTTGAGATTCTGACTTCATCAGTACAATTTCTGTCTGCCTGTTACAACAAACAAATGTTTCTCAAAGTGTGACCCAGATCATCGGATTTTTATTAGTACATATTTTAAAAGAAAATAATGGATATCGGATAATGTGTGGACTACAAATGCCTTCAGGGTTTTCTGACTGTACAACTTTCACACTTCGGTTTTGTGGATTGTCTTATTCTGTTTCTTTATTCCATTGATTATGACATATGATTCAATGCTGGAAAATAATGGTATCACGGAAACACCAATCACATGACACAACAGGTACGTTGACATTATTCTCTAAACTATGCCACGTCATCTCCACACAGTCAACATGATTGCCGTACGGCTGGGATAAAATGTTGGAATTAGCTTTAAGAGTAGGAAAAATGGAATACTGATGAATCAGTGTCTGCAGTGAGATTTTACAATGCCAGGGACCTGGGTTTGATTCCGGATTTGCGTGACTGTGTGGAATTTGCAAGCTCTCCCCATGCCTGTGCAGATTTCCTCCAGGTGCTCCAATTTCCTCCCGCAATCCAAAGATGTGCAGGTTAGATGGATTGCTAAATTACCTCTTGATGTCCAGGGATGTGGGGTTAGGGGGTTATGGGGATAGGGCGGGCAAGTGGGCCTGGGTAGGGTGCTCCTTCGGCGGGTTGATGCAGACTCGATGGGCCAAATGGCTTCCATTTGGATTGTAAGGATTCCATAGATAAATGTTTAGCAGATGCAGTTCATGTGATCAAGGAAATCTGTTGCTCTACAATATTATTGTAACACGCTGCCACCCACCCCATTACCTGATGCACTGAAACCCCTCAAGTAAGTTACAGGTTTGCATGTTCTTGCAGGCGTTGTTTATTCTCCTTACAATTAGTAAAGTGAAGAGACATTATACAAACCCAATTGGCTGTGTTTTTTTGTCTCGCTCACTTTGATTCATCCTGAAAATCATCCAGGGTTAGTTTAGCAGAAAGGTACAAATGAAAATCGCTTATTGTCACGAGTAGGCTTCAATGAAGTTACTGTGAAAAGCCCCTAGTCGCCACATTCCGGCGCCTGTCCGGGGAGGCTGGTACGGGAATCGAACCGTGCTGCTGGCCTGTTTGGTCTGCTTTAAAAGCCAGCAATTTAGCCGAGTGAGCTAAACCAGCCCCTATCACCGGTAGGCTGTAAATGCACACACCGTGGTCTGTTCCTGTTGTGAAAGCTGTCGGGGTCAGAGTGCTTCTATTAGGCAGACATCCTGCAGCATTTACAGTATCCTGAAGATAGCAATTATGGCCATTATTTTGTGTTTCTTAGAAGCTAGTGATTGTAATTATTGTGACCTGCAATGGTGAATATGCAAAGACAATCACACAGATTCATCAAATCGGTAGGTTCACATCATAACATCTGATAATTAGTTGTCGTGGAATATCTTGGCAATATCAAACGTCTGGGCTGGGTGAAGCAAGCCTCCGAGAAATGAAAAGGGAAAGTCAGTACAAACAAAAAGAAATAATAATAATAGCAATTATCAGATCGACATTGCCTCAAAGAGCTCCACACAATGCATTACCTTTTAGGAGTGGAGTGATTTAGGTAAGCAGAATGGACCTCCCCTTTAAGAACATCATTTTGCTATTTTGATGAAAGGGACACGCCAGCAGAAATGAAGAGAGTCATAATTAGTTCCAAAGCACAGCAAGGGAAAATAATTGACATGGAGCTGCATATTGTATTCAAATGCTCCTTTGCACATGCCTGTAAAAGGGCTGATCAGCAATTACATTCAGAAAGAAACTGCTTGAACAGACTTTCATACTTAGGAGCCAGGTTCAAACTTCAGAACAGATGATTTTGTTATGAAACCGCTCAATCGACATTTTGTGCATTCTTCATCAGCTTCAAAGGGCGCAGCAGCATCGACCAAATTCTCTCGCCTACCAGCAGTATACATTTAAAATCCCAGCTCTCGCTATAGACTTTGTTAACCTCGGAAGCATGCATCTCCCCAACATTACCATAAATTACATCGAAGTAAGTGGCCCCAGCACCATATTTTAGCAATAAAAGAGATTAAATAATTAGTACCTATTAGAGCAAATGTAGCATATCCTACAAATCTGCAGCTTGGCAAGCTTACAAATAACTTTCTAACCAATAAATCATTGGGCACTGTTGCTGTACACCTCATATAAATACAGAATCCATAACCCGAGCCCCGAAATACTCGCTAGAAATAAATTAGGAAAGGTGAAAATGGCAGGAGAGACTCCTGCAGAGGATTCATTGGGCATTTGTCTTTTACATCATTTAAACTTCACCCTGTGGACAATACTGGAATACTTGAATTGCAAATGCAAAACCTGAACACTCCTGAATGCAACATAAATTTCACCAGATGTGTCTGTAGACTGGAAAAGGCGAGAAGGGGACTCAATATCCAGGGCTGAATTTTGCATGCCCTGCTGAGAGCAGAACTGGTGGTAAAATACCAGGGCCAAGCAAGCACGCCGCACGCCGGTGTCCTGCTGTCATTCCTCACGTCGGCCATTCTGGAGAAGGATTTGAGCCAGCAGTGCCAACAGGCGAGGAGTCAGTTTTGTTCATTGGCCTTCAGTGTCCTGACACGCGGGATGACGTTTAACTGCCCGGAAGCAGGCAGTCAACAAGCCAGGGCCCTGCGCTCCAAGCAGGCCTAGACGCTTTCCCGACCTGCCTGGGTGTGAGTATAGCCAAAGGCCTCCCAGTAGAAAAATATTCCCCAACGGTGCTGGTCTGGCTGCTGTATCTGTTCTTTTTATTTCAACCAATAAGGAGGTTAGTAAGAAGGAACCTTCCTATTGAAGCATCCTCTCAGTTACTTCCCCCACTTTTGCTACTGGCTGCTCCTGTGAACTCTTTTGGGGCCAATCAACTAATTAGACTAAAAGAAACAAACTCAGGGGCAAGTTAAAAGGGGCAGCCTCCTGATCGAGCACTACCCAAACAAAACAAAGAGCAATGGATACTTAATAAACATCAAACCAAAGTGCAGTTGAGAGCGCCAATAAAGCACTCCAGCCCCTGCGGTGCACACCTGGCACGGAAGGCCTCAATGGTGTCCATGGACACCGCATGCTCCCTCTCCAGAGACACCCGGCTGTGAACATAGCTGCGGAAGAGGGACAGACAATCCGGCCGGATGACCGCCTCGGTTCCCTGCAGCCTGGACCTGTTAATGGCAAGTTTCGCCAAGGTGCTCGTAGATCAGGAGCATGGAACTCAAGTGGAAACAAAACTACAACAAAAGGTCGGTTAAGAAACTAAAAAGGGAGTGCAGCCTAAAACATTTGACGTAGACATGATACAAGGACTCCACAAGACCACAAAACTGGCAGGGGTCTTGGGATTCTGTGGACATCACTTTTGTGCATTACTTTCCACCCCAGGTCTCCAAGATTGAGCAGGAGGCCACCTCCGTACAGGGCAGGCTACTCCTCTGAATCAAGAAGGCTTCTGATTGATTCTCCCCACTTTGCACCGTTAAATGGTCAGGTGATCTAGCTTCAGTTGAGGGTTGCCTCGATGAAAATCCCAATGAGTGACTGTTCCCTCTGGTGTCGTTTCAGGATTCTGATATAATCCCGACTGATGCAGAATCTCCAGCCCCTCTGCACTGCACCCTCCCCACTGCCAGGGTGCCATGCTGGTAATGCAAAGGTGCCCAGGTGGCACTGCTAGGGTACCCAGGTACCGTGCTGGGGCAGCACTGTAGCACATTGGTTAGCACAGTTGCTTGACAGCTCCAGGGTCCCAGATTTGATATCCGGCTTGGGTCACTGTCTGTGCAGAGTTTGCATGTTCTCCCCGTGTCTGCGTGGGTTTCCTCAGGGTGCTCTGGTTTCCGCCCACGGTCCAAAGATGTGAAGGTTAGTTAGATTGGTCATGATAAATTGCCTTTAGGGTCCAAAAAGGTTGGGTGGGGTTACTGGGTTACGGGGATAGGGTGGAGGTGTGGGCTTGGGTAGGGTGCCCTTTCAATGGGCTGGTGCAGACTCAATGGGCCGATATGCCTCCTTCTGCACTGTTAATTCTATGAAAAGATGGCACTATCAGTGCCAGGGTACCACTCTGCTCAAAGGACATGCAGCTGGGGGCCTCCGATCTCCTCGAGGACCCCCATTGGTGGTTACCAGCACCAAACCACTCATCCGAGGCCCCCGAGGCAAAGGGATTGAATCCCAAAGCCTCAGGTACCTTGGGAATCTCACGAGGCGTTGTGAGCCGGGCGGATCCTGGGAGCAGGATGTACCGGCTTTCACCGACCATGTAGTGCTGCAGCGAGATGCTTTTTCGGTGCAGCGTGGCCAGAAGATCACGCCCTAAATGTTATTATCATTAATTTTTTTTTCATAAATTTAGAGTACCCAATTCATGTTTCCAATTAAGGGTCAATTTAGTGTGCCAATCCACCTACCCTGCACATCTTTTGGGTTGTGGGGGCAAAACCCACACAAACATGGGGAGAATGTACAAACTCCAGACGGATAGTGACCCAGAGCCGGAATTGAACCCGGGACATCGGCGCCGTGAGGCTGCAGTGCTATTCACTGCACGCCCTAAATATTAAATGGATGCTACATTTCCTATGTTACGACAGTGACCAGACCTCCGAAGTGCTTCACAAAATATAAAGCACTTTGGAACATAGAATCAAAGAATATCTACAGTGCAGAGGGAGGCCATTCAGCCCATCAAGTTTGCACCGACCCTCTGAAAGAGCATCCGACCTAGGCCCACTCCCCTATCTTTTCCCTGTAACCCTATAACCCCACCTAAGGGACAACTTAGCATGGCCAATCCACCTAACCTGCACATTTTTGGACTATGGGAGGGAACAGGAGAACCCGGACGAAACCCACACAGATAAGGGGAAAAGATGCAGACTCCACACAGACAGTTACCCAAGGCCAGAATCAAAGCCGGGTCCCTGCCGCTGTGAGGCATCAGTGCTAACAACTGAACCACTGTGCCACCCATCATCCTGAGGTTGTGGAAGGTGCTACAAACTCGTATGTTCTTCCCTTCCACTTGGTGTCTTTTGTGGCTCAGTGGGAGCACTCTTTCCGCTAAATCAGAGTTGTGGGTTCAGTCCCGTTCCCCCCCCCCCCCCCCCCCCCCCCACATGAGAGACAAGAGCAGAGCAGTCAACACTGACATTCTAATGCAGTACAGGTAGCATGTTGCACTGTCAGGGGTGCTGCCTTTTTGATGCCTTGTTAAACTATCCAGCCGCTCAAGAGAATGTCAAAAATCCCACGGGACAATTCGAAGGAGAGCAAGGGAATTCTTCCCGGTATCTTTCATGCCTCAACCAAAAATCACCAAAATGCAGGTAATGTGGTTATTATCACAAAGCTGGTTGCAGGATCTTGCTGCGTTGACTTTGCTGTCACATTCACCTACACCTCAATAGTATTTCATTGGATGTAGAATGCTTTGAGATGGCCTGAGGGTGTGAAAAGTGCTAAATCAATGCAGGACTTTCATTTTTGTTATTGTCAGGCTGCCCTGGGTCAAACAAAAGCTTTTCTGGGGGCAATTAGGTCCTGGCTGCTCTCATTGTTGGCAATTATATCCCTGTAACTTTCTAATACTTCAGCCGCCGTAGCTGAAATAAACCGCAAATTTTATAGTTTTCCATTTACCAACCTTTTCTCCTCTTTGTCATCTTTGTTTCATAATTGGTCCTTTTTTGGAGCCAGAATATTTGCTTCAGCATATATCTTAGCTTAGACGTAAGGTGGAACATTCTTCACAGTTCAAGATGATGCTAAACAAAGTGTTTTAGACCATGGCCTGGGTATCTTTCTGTTGCTGTAATGGGACTAACAGCTTGCATTCGAAAGCAATTTCTGCTATGCCCCTGCTGGAACTCAGAAACAGGCAGTGCATACACAAGTTTCGAAAGAAAAGCCTATTTAGACGACGTCTTGCATGTCCTCAGGACAACCAAGAAATTCTTTTGAAGTGCACTCACTATCGTAACGTTATGTAAGATGCAGTCGCTGTTGGAATGCAAGCAATTTGTGCAAGGGATGAGATAAATGACAAACTAACCCTTGCTTTCGTCATGTTGATTGAGGGATAACTATTGGCCAGGACATTGAGGTTTACTCCCCTGTTGTTCTTCAGTGGAGCCCTGGTATCTTTCACGGTTGCATTGTGGTTAGCACTGTGGCTTCACAGCGCCAGGGTCCCAGGTTCAATTCCCGGCTTGGGTCACTGTCTGTGCAGAGTCTGCATGTTCTCCCCGTGTCTGCGTGGGTTTTCTCTGGGAGATCCGGTTTCCTCCCACATGTCCCGAAAGACATGCTATTAGGTAATTCTGAATTCTTCCTCTGTGTACCCGAACAGACGTCGGAATGTGGCGACTGGGGGCTTTTCACAGTAACTTCATTGCAGTGTTAATGTAAGCCTACTTGTGACAATAAAGGTTATTATTATTATTTTACGCACACCTGAATGAGCAGGCAGGAAGACTTGGTTTAACATCTCATTTGAAGTTCCAACAGTTCAGCACTCCCTCACTACTGCACTGGTTTGTCAGCCTAGATTGTGGCACTTGAACCCATGACCTCCGAAATCAGAGGCAAGAGTGCAGCTGCATCACACAAGGAGGAGTGAATGGTTAACCGTGCTTCATACGCCTGCCTTTCAATTTGACTTCAGACAAAATTAGAAGATTGCAGAGGGCTGTCCGTTGGGTACATTTAACAAACTTAAGCTAAATTGCTCTTTTGCGTATCTTAAACTGTCTATATGGCAAAACAGTGCACGGAAAACTTATATGGGCAAGTTCATACAGGAACAGGCGGCAACTGGTTTTGGACCAGTTCAACTGATTGGCAATTTGATAACACAATGATGACACTGGTCGTGTCAAAAACAAGATGGGCAATTCGGTCCACCAGGAAGTTTCCTTTAAAATTAAACATGACTTATTATTTGCATCCAGAGTGTATGTTACTTGGCTGAACCTGAGCATATTTCTGGGAGCTGTCACAATGGGTTCTGAGGAAAGGTCACAGACCTGAAACGCAAGGGGGGGGGGGGGGGGGGGGGGGGGGGTGCTGCAATACGGCAATTTAACCCATGTTCCCATCAGGTTTCTTGAAATCCTGCCCCATTTACCCAAGGATCTGCAATTCAAGAATCAGCCTGCTTAGTCACCTGAAGACCAATGGCAGAAACTCGTGATGCTGAAGATGCTTAAGAAACCATCTTCGAATCGAGGGACAGCCCGTGGACAAAGACGGTGGTTTACAAGAACAATAATTAAATTTAAATGCTTTTGGGCAGAAGCTAGATGGCATCCACAGACAGCTCGCTGTTGGATTGACTATCCATCAGCAGAGAGGTGATTTAAATGTGGAATGGGCTGTTACTTTGCACATATCCCAAACAGTGGCCCATTTGTTGGCAATGTCTGTTTGTTGAGGAGACATCTAGCACCTTGGTGTTGAAAAGCATATTTGATGTCTGAGTGCTTTTAAAAGGGGGCTTTTATAAAGAATCAGCATAGACAGTGAGCCAAGGCAACAGTAAAGTAAGGCTGTGAGGTAGAAACAATCTCCATGTGTCAGAGGACAGGGAGTGAAGCAAATCTACCTTTCCACAAAAAGTGAGAAACATCACTTTGGGCAGCACGGTAGCATGGTGGTTAGCGTAAATGCTTCACAGCTCCAGGGTCCCAGGTTCGGTTCCCGGCTGGGTCACTGTCTGTGCGGAGTCGGCACGTCCTCCCCGTGTGTGCGTGGGTTTCCTCCGGGTGCTCTGGTTTCCTCCCACAGTCCAAAGATGTGCGGGTTAGGTGGATTGGCCATGCTAAATTGCCCGTAGTGTCCTAAAAAGTAAGGTTAAGGGGGGGTTGTTTGGGTTACGAGTATAGGGTGGATACGTGGGTTTGAGTAGGGTGATCATTGCTCGGCACAACATCGAGGGCCGAAGGGCCTGTTCTGTGCTGTACTGTTCTATATTCTCTGTTCTATCACAAACAGGCTTGTTATGTTGCACATGAAACATAGTAAACTGCTTGTGACTTTTAACAAACTTGGTGTTCTGTATGTTCTCTCTATTGTGCAGTCAAGTAGTTGTTCATGAACTGAACCAAATGTGGTTTTCCTAGGTGTTAACTCCATATGCCTTCAGAGAGAAGAAAGGGGTGCACATGGTTAAGGGACAGCAATCTGATCCAGATCACAGAAGAATTTTGATGTTACATTCCTGTAGCTCACTACCACACAGGTAATACAGGAAAGTGGGAGTCAACTTGCACAAGAACAAAGAAAACTACAGCACAGGATGAGGCCCTTTGGCCCTCCAAGCCTGCGCCGGCCATACCGCCTATGTAACCTAAAACCTTCTCCACTTTCGGGGTCCATATCCCTCTATTCCCATCCTATTTATGTATTAATCAAGACGCCCTTTAAACGTCATTATTGCAACTGCTTCCACCACCTCCTCCGGCAGCAAGTTCCAGGCACCCACTACCCTCTGTGTGAAAAACCTCCTCGCATATTGAAACGTTGCACCTCACACCTTAAACTTATGTCCCCTAGTAATTGACTCTTCCATCCTGGGAAAAAACTTCTGACTACCCACTCTGTCTGTGCCCCTCATAATTTTGTAGACTTCCATCAGGTTGCCCCTCAACCTCCATCGTTCCAGTGAGAACAAACCAAGTTTATTCAACCTCTCCTCACAGCTAATGCCCCCCATACCAGGCACTATCCTGGTAAATCTCATCTGTACCCTGCCAAAGCCTTCACATCCTTCTGGTAGCGTGGCGACCAGAATTGAACATTATATTTCAAGTGTGGCCTAACTAAGTTTCTATACAGCTGCAGCATCACTTGCCAATTTTTATTATTAGTGCCCCGGCCAATGAAGGCAAGCATGCCGTTTGTCTTCTTGACTACCTTCTCCACCTGTGTTGCCACTTTCAGTGACCTGTGGACCTGTACACCCAGATTTCGCTGCCTGTCAATACTCTTAAGGGTTCTATCATTTACTGTATATTTTCTTCTGTATTAGACCTTCCAAAATGCATTACTTTTTTTTTTGGAAATGTTTTTTTATTGAGTTTTCATATTTTATATCCAATAAATTACAAATTATTAGAAAAAAAACACGCAAAAATTGACATGTATATTTACAGGTAAGCATCTTCATAATAACAACTGTGGCCGCCCCCTTTAACCGGCATACATATTTTACATTCCCCAATATGGCCGAGGCACATGTTTATAGGCATTTATTTACAATTTGGTTTTGGGCCTTAGCTTGCCATCAGACTGTCGCTTGCGGCTTTGTCCTTTCTTTTTTTTTGGAATAATTTTTATTCAAGTTTTCAACAACAAATTTTATCACAACAGAGAAAAACAGTAACCCCTCCCCTCCAATACAAAAACAATAAATTAACAAGAAAAAGAAATAAGCGTAAAACCATGCTAACAAACCCCCATAACGAACCCGTAGCCCTCCCCCCCCCCGGCTACCTTCCCCCGATTCCCGTCCATTTTCTCCTGATTCTTGGCCACCCGACTATTCTTCCTCTTGTTCGTTGGCCACAAACAGGTCCCGGAACAATTGCATGAATGGCTCCCACGTTCTGTGGAAGCCGTCGTCCGACCCTCGGATGGCGAATTTGATTTTCTCCATTTGGAGAGGTCAGACAGCCAGTCTGCAGCTCTGGGCGGTGCTGCTGACCGCCAGCCAAACAGGATTCTACGGCGGGCGATCAGGGAGGCAAAGGCAAGGGCGTCCGCCCTCCTCCCCAGGAATAGATCTGGCTGGTCTGAAACCCCGAAGACCGCCACTATCGGGCATGGCTCCACCCTCACCCCCACCACTTTGGACATAGCCTCGAAGAAGGCTGTCCAGTACCCCACAAGTCTGGGGCAAGACCAGAACATGTGGGCGTGGTTGGCCGGGCCTCTTTGGCACTGTTCACATCTGTCTTCCACCTCCGGGAAGAACCTACTCATACGGTTTCTTGTTAAGTGGGCTCTATGTACCACTTTTAGTTGCGTCAGGCTGTGCCTTGCGCACGTGGAGGTGGAGTTGACCCTATGCAGTGCTTCGCTCCAGAGTCCCCACCCTATCTCAATCCCCAGGTCATCCTCCCATTTCCTTCTTGTTGCGTCCAGTACGGTGTCGTCCCTTTCTACCAGTCGGTCATACATGTCGCTTGTTCCCTTTCTCTAGGATACTTGCGTCCAGTAGGTCTTCCAGTAGTGTCTGTCGTGGCGGTTGTGGGTACGTCCTTGTCTCCTTTCGTAAGAAGTTTTTGAGCTGCAGGTACCGTAGCTCGTTCCCCCCAGCTAGCTGAAATTTCTCTGTCAGTTCGTCCAGTGTTGCGATCCTGTCGTCCGTGTATAGGTCCCTGACTGTCAGTGTCCCCCCGTCCTGCCTCCACCTTTTGAAGGTGGCGTCAGTCAGTGCTGGTGTGAACCTATGGTTGTTGCAGATGGGAGCCTTGTCCGACATTTTGTTCAGGCCAAATTGCTGCCGCGGTTGGTTCCAGGATTGGAGGGTGGCTGTCACCACTGGGCTGCTGGAGTGTTTTTTGGGTGGGGATGGGAGTGCTGCCATGGCGAGGGCCCGGAGGGAGGTCCCCATGCAGGAGGCCTCCTCCGCACGCACCCACTCGGCTTCTGGCTCCTGGATCCATCCCCTTACTCGCTCGGCTGTTGCCGGCCAGTGGTAGAATTGTAGGTTCGGGAGGGCTAGCCCCCCCCTGGATTTTGCAAAATGCATTACCTTACATTTGTCCGGATTAACTTTATCTGCCAGCTCTCCGCCCAAATCTCCAACCGATCTACATCCTGCAGTATCCTTTCTGCAATTCCTGTAACCTTTGTCCGCAAACTTACTAATCAGACCAGTTACATTTTCCTCCAAATTATTTATAGATTCTACGAACAGCAAAGGTCTCAGCACTGAACCCTGCGAAACACTACTAGTCACAGCCCTCCATTCAGTAAAGCACCTTCCATTGCTACTCTCTGCCTTCTATGACTGAACCAGTTCTGTATCCATCTTGCCAGCTCACCTCTGATCCCAAGTGACTTCACCTTCTGTGCCAATCTCCCATGAGGGACTTTGTCCAAGGTCTTACTGAAGTCCATGTAGACAACATCCACTGCCCTACCTATATCAATCATCTTCGTCACTTCCTCAAAAAATTTGATCAAGTTAGTGAGATACGACCTCCCCGTCACAAAACCATGCTGTCTCTTGCTAATACGACCTCTTGCATCCAAATGGGAGTAAATCCTGTTTCGAAGAATCCTCTCCAATAATTTCCCTACCACTGGTCTAAGGCTCATTGGTCTGCTATTTCCTCGGGTATCCTTGCTACTCTTCTTAAATAAAGGAACCACATTAGCTATTCTCCAGTCCTCTGGGATCTCACCTGTAGCCAGTGAGGATACAAAGACTTCTGTCAAGGCCCCAGCAAGTTAATAATAATAATCTTTATGAGTATCACTAGTGGACTTACATTAACATGTAATGTTAACAATAACTGAGGACTACTCTTATCTTTATCCAACAGTACCTTAAAAGTTACTGAATTATGGTCACTGCTCCCAAAATGCTCCCTAACTGAACTTCGATAATCTGGCCAGGCTCATTCCCCAATACCAGGTCCAGTGTGGCTCCTTCCCTGGTTGGACTGTTTACATATTGTTTCAAGAAGCCCTCCTGGATGCTCCTTTCAAACTCTGCCCCATCCAAGCCTCCAGCATTAAGTGAGTACCAGTCAATCTAGGGGAAGTTAAAATCACCTACCGCAACAACCCTATTGTTATTACACCTTTCCAAAATCTGCCTACATACCTGTTCCTCTATCTCCTGCTGGCTGCTGGGAAGCCTGTAGTAAACCTTCAACATTGTGACTGCGCCCTTCCTATTCCTGAGCTCTACCCATATTTCCTCACTGCATGAGCCCTCTGAGGTGTCCTCCTGTAGCACTGTGATATTCTCCTGTGATAGTCTCCTTAACGAGTAGTGCAGCTCCCCCACCCCTTTTACATCCCCCTCAATCTCACTTGAAACTTCAAAATCCTGGAACGTTTAGCTGCCAGTCCTGTCCCTCCCTCAGCCAAGTCTTTGTAATTGCAATATCATAGTTCCAAGTACTATTCCAACTTCTAAATTCATCTGCCTTATCTGTTACACTTCTCGCATTGAAACAAATGCACTTCAGACCACCATTCCCGCTGTGTTCAGCAACATCTCCCTGCCTGCTCTTCCTCTGAGTCTATTCCCCTATTCTCTAGTTCCCCCGATTCTCTAGTTCCCCTATTCTCTCGTTCCCCCTATTCTCCAGTTCCCCCTATTCTCGAGTTCCCCCTATTCTCTAGTTCCCCCTATTCTCTAGTTCCCCCTATTCTCTAGTTCCCCCTAGTCTCCAGTTCCCCCTATTCTCTAGTTCCCCCTATTCTCTAGTTCCCCCTATTCTCTAGTTCCCCCTATTCTCTAGTTCCCCCTATTCTCTAGTTCCTCTATTCTCTAGCTCCCCCTATTCTCTAGCTCCCCCTCTGTTATTTCACCTTAAAGAGGTGGCAACCAGACCCCTTTGCAAAGTGACTGTTACCAGCGAGCCTGAACAACCCAATAGATAACATTCCCTCTTCATCAAATGCTTTCTTTATAAACATGCCCTTTATATGTGTGCTTATACCCTATCCAGGAGAGTAGGCCGTTCAGCCCTTCCGTGAACCTGTTCCACCAATATTCCATGAGATCCGCGACTGATCTGTATCTTGGGCCTGGTTTTGGGCACGTTTGGCAGGGTATTTCTCGATGGCTGCAGTGCCGAGATTGACACCGCTGTTCAACAGCACTTAGTTGTTTTTTTTGGGGCCTTGGGAGTTTCTACCCATCGGGCCCACACTTTGAAAGATTTCCTGTACTGGGGAGCTGAGCTCCCCAGCAGGATCGGCTCCTCACAGCTCAGGGTGCCATTTTGAAAGGTTTCCCAATCTCTACACAGGTAAATATGTTGTCGGAATATTTAAGTGAGCCATTAAATCCCATTATGTGGATCACGCCCTCAGTGGGAGTGATCCAGATCAGTGTTCTTCAAAGTCGGGGGCGTGACTCGCGGGTAGGTGTCGGGAGAGTCGCGGAGCTGTTGTCCGCGGCGCTCCCGATCGCGCAAATCCCCGCGCAGCAGCCGGCTTTTCATAACGCCAGCTGCCAGTGGCCGGGAACATGTGGAAAAAAAAAATTCAGCAGCATTGCGGATGCACGCACGATGATCGGTGCACATGTGCAAATCAGGCACGCATGTGTAGTGCGACCGCAATTTTTTTTTAAACGGTTGCAGCTTTTTGTTTTACAAGTTCTGCAGTGGTTTTCATTCATTTATTTTATTCATTTAATTTTTTTCTTTTCATTTTTTGTTTACAAGTTCGGGGGGGTTTTATTCATTTTTTTCATTTATTTTACTGATTTTATTTATTTTTTTACAAGTTCGGTGGGGGGTTTATTTGATAAAACTTTACAGTAAAAAAATGCAGAACTTTGGACAGATGGAGACTCCATACTTTCCAACACCGGAAGGCTTCACCTTCATCCAACAGGTTCCATTGGAGGAGCGTGTACGAGGGTCAAAGGGACCCAAAACCATTTCCTCCATTTTTATCAGCAGCAAACAAGGTAAGAGAAAATGGTGGGTCGTAAAGGTCGGCCGGCATGGGTCGCGAAGGTCGGCTGGCGTGGGTTGCGAAAGTCGGCCGGCGTGGGTTGCAAAAGTCGGCCAGGTTGGGTCCCGAAGGTTGGCCGGTTGGTAAAAATGGGTCCCTGGAAAAAAAGCTTGAAGCACACTGATCCAGATCACACCGGGCAGCGCGAGGTTTCACGCTCTGCCAGGAGCCCGATTTGGGGCTCTCCTGAATTCACCCATTGCACCCGGCACACGGTGGGAAAATTGCACCCTTTCACTCCATTTACCTGCCTTTGATCCATGTCCATTGAAACCCAACAATCTATCTCAGCCTTGAAAGCAGATTTACACTCCCCGTTGTGTGCAAAGGTTTTTTCCCCGATGTGGCTTGGAACTAATTCCCTCTCTTATTCTAGATTTTCCCATCAAGGGGACTAGTTTCTCGGGAGCCATGCCCTATTGAACTGTTTAAATATTATTAACACCTAGATTGGATCACCCCCTCAACCTTCCAAAATCAGGAGAATGCAAGTCACGTTTATACAACCTCACCTCATAATTTAGTCCTTTAAGCCCTTTACGTTTTAGTCTGGTGAATTTATATTTCAGTCATTCCAAAGCCAATCTTTTTCCAAAGATGCGGGGCCGGATTTTCACTGATGCGCCATTTGCTGATGGCAGGATTCTCTACTCCCGCCACTTGTGAATAGGATTTCCCATTGAAGTTCACCCCACAACGCTAGGAAACCCGCTGGTGAGGGGGGTGGGGAGAGGTGGGGGGGGGGGGGTGCACTGCCGGTGGAAACAAAGAATCCCAACAGCTGGGTAAATTCTGGCAGTGATGCCCAAAACACAATTCCAGATGGAGCCTGAGAAAAGCTCTATACGACTGAAACATAACGCGTGGGATTCTTCCTCCTGCCTGCCCCGTTTTCCTGCCCGGCGCGCCCTCGCCAGCAGCGGGATTCTGCATTCCTGCAGCCGGTCAATGAGGTTTCCCAATTGTGGGCCTATGCCATCGGGAAACGTGTGGGTTCTGCCAGCAGGGCAGTGGATCCCACCCACGGAGAATCCCGCAGAACTTCTTCACTTTTGAATTCCCCCATTCAAGATAAGGGGCTGGATTCTCCCCTACCCGGCGTGACGGAGGGTCCCGGCGTAGGGGAGTGGCGCCAACCACTCAGGGGTCGGGCCTCCCCAAAGGTGGGGAATTCAGGTGGAAGAAACAAAACGGAGTCCCGCCGGTGCTGTTCTAGCCTGCTCTGAGCCGGCGGGACTCAGTTTTTTTCTTACGGCCGCTCGGCCCAGTCGGTGCTGTTCTAGCCTTCTCTGAGCCGGCGGGACTCCGTTGTTTTCTTACGGCCGCTCGGCCCATTTGGGCGGGAGAATCAGCGGGCTGGCCATGTAGAGCGGCCCGCGACCAGCACCCGCCAACCACGCCGGCGCCAATAACGCCGATTCTCTGCTCTGTGGAGAATCGCGTGCCGGCGGCAGGGCGGCATGGCCCGGTCGTGGGACTCTCCGGCCTGGCCCAGGTCTGGGACAATCCTGCCCCTTGTTCATTCTGATCACTGGCTATTAATAAGGCTTGTTTTAAAATACAAAAATAAACAATCTTTCTATCCATCCGTGAGGTTGACTGCCAAATATGACTTGCCAAATGGCATCATTTAACTGGACGCTAGCAACCCATTTGGCAGATTGTAATCAGTACTGTGCTCTATGGGGACAGTCTAAAGAATATGCCTTTAGAAAACATTTTTTTAAATGCTTAAATCCTATCCAAGTTGGCTGAAACAAACAATTACAAATAGAAAGCGAGATTGGATAGTACCCATCAATGTCAGCCATAAAACAAAATTCAAGTTCCTATTTTGTTACTTGAAACATGTGCAATTTCTTGGACCAAATACTCAAGTTTGGCAAGTAGTTTCCCTATATATCTATTTGTTTACTTCCGATGGCTGCTGGCTATCACAACTGAAGTGTGGACCCATGGGGACAAAATAATAATTGGCAAGTGAAGCAATGGCACAAAATTAAACACCAGGGAAAACTATAGCATAAATTAACAATGCTAACAAAGTGGCTTCCAAAACAAACGGAGAGAATTTCAATCAAGTCACTAGGTCAGCCAGCATCAGCATACAGATCAGTAAATGAAAGGTTTCAAATACGAGGAAGGGTTTGCACCCAATGCATCAACTGGTCTGTTCTCTCCACAGGAGATGCCTGACCAAATGGTCAATATTCCTGCTTGCGTTTTAGATTTCCAGTCTTTACAGTTGCTATTTTCCGCTCCATTCTGTTTCACTGGAGCTGTTGTGGAGGCTCCTCATAAACACAGATAAAGCAGCAGGCTGAATAGCAACAGAGCCCAGTGACTAAAGGACAGGGAAACAATCAGTCAAGCAGATATAGTCAAAGCTTTCAGCTGCCTTGCCAAATTTCTCCGACAATGTTCTGTCCTCCGTTCCTCTTCTGTCAATCTCTTGTTGGAGTCCAGATCTACAGCCACCCAATCACTCTCTGCAACCCTCAGCTACGTGGTCATCAATCATGTGGGAGCTTTGATGATAACTCTTGGCATGGCTGAGTTTGATCTGATCTTCACCTGATGTGAGCTGTTATGATGTCTTTGTTATCTCCATACGATTCCAATGCCATTCTCTCATCTCCTCCCCTCTGTAAATTGAGTTTGTTTGAAACCCTGCTGCCCAAAACCTAAATCGCACCAACTCCCTGTCACCCATTACACCTGCTCGCGCTGACTTACTTTCTGGTCCAGCAACACCTCGGGCGGGATTCTCCTGTACCCGGCAGGGCAGGGGCTCCCGGCGGGATGGAGTGGCGTGAACCACTCCGGCGTTGGCCCGCCCCAAAGTGCGGAATCCTCCGCGCCTTCAGGGGCTAAGCCGGCGCTGGACTGGTTTGCGCCCCGCCGGCTGGCGTGGAAGGCCTTTGGCGCCACGACAGCCGGGGCCGAAGGGACTCTGCCAGCAGGTGAGAGTTCGCGCATGCGCGGGTGCATCAGTGGCTGTTGACGTCATCCCCGCGCATGCGCAGGGTGGGGGTCACCTACGCGTCGGCCATCGCGGAGGCTGACACGGCCGACGTGTAGGAAAAGAGTGCCCCCACAGCACAGGCCCGCCCGTGGATCAGTGGGGCCTGATCGCAGGCCAGGCCACCGTGGGGGCACTCCCCCGGGCCAGATCGCCCCGCGCCCCACCCCCCCCCCCCCATGACCCCGGATCCCGCCCACGCCGCCAGTAGTCCCGCCGGCGTGGATCAGACTAGGTCCCACCGGTAAGGGACCTAGTCTGATCCACGCCGGCGGGACTGGCAAAAAACCAGTGAGACTTTGGCCCATCGCGGGCCGGAGAATTCGGGCAGCCCCAGGGCCCATTGAGTCGCGGCAGTCCCCGCCATTCTCCGAGGCGGGCGACGCGACTCACGCCAAGACGACTTTTGGAGAGCCAGAGAGTTCGGTGGCCGGCGGGGGCGGGATTCACGCCGACCCCCGGTGAGTCTCCGACCTGGCGGGGGGTCGGAGAATCCCGCCCCTCAAGTTTCAATGTCTCACCCTGATCTTTGAATCGTCCATGGTCTCACCCTTCCATATCTTTATAATCTCTTCCACCCATTGCAACCCTGTGCTCCTCGAAATCTGGCTCCTTGAGCGCCCTTAATTTCCAAGCTGGGTGTCCAGCTGCCTAGGGCCTAAGCTCTGGAATTCCTTTCCTATTCCACCTTGCTGCCCCTTTCCTCCATTAAGGCACTCTTTCAAATCTACCTCTTTGGACAATCTGTCTTCAGCCAACCTGTCTGAATGCGTGTCTCTGTATTAAATCTTGCTACTGCATCTCTCAGGTGCCCTGATGCTATGGAAATACTCATGTTATTCTTCACGTCTGGCAAAGTGCAATCTTAATCTTTTTTTATTGAATTCACATTCCGCCATCTGCTCCAGTGGGATTCAAACCCAGGTCCCCAGAACATTACCTTGGGGGCGCGATTCTCCGCAAATGCGGCGAGTCGTAAAGGCTGCCGTGAAACTGGCCGTGTTTCACGGCAGCCTCCGCGCCCCCTCCCGGGACCCGATTCTCCCCCCCGGGCGGGGCTAGCAGCGCGGCCCCGTAAAGCACGGCATCGTGGGCTTAGCAACCGTCGCAAAGTCCGCGCGTCAAGCGTCACAGCGGCTGACGCGCACGATTATGTCAGCCGCGCATGCACGGGGTGGACGGCTCCAACCCGCGCATACGCGGATGACGTCATCACGCAGATGCGTCAAACCCGCGCATGCGTGGGCCGTCATGCCCCTCAGCCGCCCCGCGGACTGATCCTGCGGGGCGGCGGAGGAACAAATAGTGCGCGGGTATCGGACCCGCTGCCCGCGATCGGTGCCCACCGATCGCAGGCCCATGCCACCCTTGGCACGGCCGTGCCAATCGGTGCCATGGTTGTCCGGGACGGCACTTTGTGGCCATTTTCACGAACGGTGAGAGCAGGTGTGATTGCGTTCATGAAAACGGATGTAAAGGCCTGGGAACTCGGCCCATCGGCCGGGGAGAATCGCGTGTTCGCCGTAAAAAACGGCGAGCAGCGATCCGTGCCGTGGGGCGGGGGGGGGGGGGGGGAGAATAGCGGGAGGGCGGGAAAAATGTCGGGAAGGCCCTCCCGCTATTCTCCGACCCGTCGTGGGCAGCGGAGAATCGCGCCCTGGGTCTCTGGATTACTAGACCAGCGACAACACCATTGCGCCACCGCCTCTTTGGAGCTAGTGAATGGCAGTGAGCAGCCTGGCCCTTGGCTGATTTCCCAATCCCCCAACCTGTGGTTGTTGTCATCTCTCCAAGATCAGCACAGATCTTGGGAACAAACCAGGGTCTTTGACAGTCCACACATCACCGGAGTTTTTGCCAGGGTATCCTACACACCTTTCTTTCTCAAAACAGTTTTCACACACTTTTCTCCAGAGGCCTCTATAAACAATATCTCACATCAATGACACCAATTACCTGACAAGCATTAACATTTAGACTCAAATTGGTTATACTTGTCTATTTCTTTCTTTATTTTCCTTTTATTCTTTGGCAGTCTCACCCTGGGCCCAACTGTTCCCTTAAAGCAAGATGCAGCGGGAATTTCCAGAGGATGTGAAAATTTTACAATGGCCTTTCAAGTTTTTTATTTGCAGGGGCTTAGAGCATTAGCTATGAGAACAAAAGCAGTTGTTTAAACCTCACCAGATCTACAGACAGGTAGATATGTATTTCAAGTTCCAGTTATTAAGCCGAGTATTTGGCTGCTGCTCCCTCCATAACAATCATCCCAGTACAAAGGAATTCACTGTTTGTGAAGGTCTATGGTGGATGCTTCTGAGTGATGTGATAAAACACCAACTCGATGCAAGACTTTTTCTCTGCTATCTGGAAACACTTCATACTCCTTCCTGATCAAGGATATTTTTAACCTGAGTGTTATAAGTATAACTCGAGTGGTGTTAAAATTTGGACACCAGCCCAAGGACGCTGAGAGTTTTTTTCCCCACTGTGGTGAAGGAATTCAGCCAAGGCAGAGACACAGGGAAATAGTCAAAGGTAACTGAGGCAAACAAAAAGAGAGAAGATAAAGATGAGAGTGAGGGAGAGCAGAAGGAGAACAAGACTGAGATATAATAATAAAATGGGTGCCGAGGCAGGAGAACATGCAAAAACGGACCAGGAGAAGGTTCAGATTCGGGAGATGAGGACAGAGAGACGGAAAGGGGAAAGAGAGTGTACCAAGGAAAAATCAATTGTCGCTCTTAAAGTCTCACACCCCTGCACAGATGGTGAGAAAAGAAATGTAAATGCTGACAGGACCCACAATCCCCACAAACATCACTTTTCCAGTGCTACTTGAGTGCAGCTCAGCTCTTTAACCCTAGACAACAACCAACTTTGAAAAGCTTAAAATTTATCCATTAGCACAAACTTACAAGTCACAGTTTGAATCGCTGTGTCAAGTGGGAACAACAAAGTCATATATTTTCCTCTGCCGCTCTTGAAAAATACAAACAAAATCCTGAACTCCCCCCCCCCCCCCCCCCAAAAAAAAATAAATTATTCAAATGTTTGATTAATATCACCCAATCATTGCCCAGCCGTCTCCTTTTCTGTGTCCAGTGACAGAAGATCAACCAATTTCTTGCTTTGTTTTTTACATGCAACAGATCCTGCCCTGGGTCATTTCTGTACCGAAGGCCTGTCTTTGTTCGGGGTCGGATTGTTAACGTAACCAGGAATAACATTGCATAATAATTTATTCATTCAGGTTCTAGCAAAGTGTGGTGAATGTGTAAGTACTATTAATTCACCAGTATACTGTGCTGCATTATACCATGCTATTAACCCTGTGGGCTCCTATGGGCCACTGTGTGGCTTCACCCACAGGGGGAGATGTGGAGCATGTACGGGCTCCACCCATGGCTCCGCCCCTTTCATGAAGTATAAGAGCAGCTGACCTGCGGGACCGCCTTCAGTAATGTTCCGGTCGCAGGCAGGCAAAGTTGTAAGCTGATTAAAACCACAGTTTACTTCGACTCAAGTCTCTGAGTTAATTGATGGTCGCATCAATTTAATCAGCTTAGAGAACTACTATGGAGTCAGCCCTCAAACCTGACAGACTGGAACTCGATCCACAGGCTGCAGAGGCGAAATAAATTTTTTGACATTGGCTTCGGTGTTTCAAGGCCTACCTGGCCGCGTCGTCGACATCTTCATTCACGGACGAACAGAAATTGAGTCTTCTCCACGCACGGGTGAGCCATCGCATTTCTGCCCAACACGACGAAGCCACCTCCTATACTGAGGCCCTAGCGATACTCGAACGCAGCTACGTGCGGCCTGTGAATGAAGTCTACGCGCGACATATCTTCACTACTCGCCGCCAGCGCCCCAGGGAGTCGCTAGATGACTATCTGCGCGACCTCAAAGCCCTCGCGCGCGACTGTAACTATCAGGCCGTTACAGCCACTCAGCACATGGAAATTACCGTCCGAGACGTTTACGTTGCGGGGGTCCGATTGAACTATGTGAGGCAGCGCCTGCTCGTAAAAGGGGCCCTGGACCTGGAGAACATGGTAAAACTGGCAACCTCGTTGGAGGTCGCTTTTCAGAGTCTCACTGCATTCCCAGCCGATCACGCGACTCCCTCGTGGGCCCCCGACCAGAGACTACCACAGGCCTGCGCCGCGCGGCCGCCCGCCCACGAAGGGGGGCTATCTTGCCATTTTTGCGGCCAGCCCCAACACCCCCAGCAACAATGCCCGGCCCGCAATGCGAACTGCAACAGCTGGGGGCGAAAAGCACACTTTGCAAAGATCTGCCTGGCCAAGCCTAAACACTCGAACTCGAACGCACAAACTCGATCCACCGACTCTCAGGCCCGCAGACCCCGTAATGTGGCAGCGTGTCTGCCGACCCCGACTCCGCACAACACAGCCACCCGAAACGGCTGCGACACCAGTGCTTTGTCGGTCGCAACGTACGATCCGGGCGCCGGACCGACTGAATTTGTGAACCTGTCACCCCCGCTGGACTTAATTCTTTTTACACGGGGTGAATGTGGTGAAAATACTATTAATTCACCAGTATACTGTGTTGCATTATACCATGCTATTAACCCTGTGGACTCCATCTATGGGCCACTGTGTGGCTTCACCCACAGGGGGAGATGTGGAACATGTACGGGCTCCGCCCCTTTCAGGAAGTATAAGAGCAGCTGACCTGCGGGACCGCCTTCAGTATTGTACCGGTCGCAGGCAGGCAAAGTTGTAATCTGATTAAAAACACTGTTTACTTCGACTCAAGTCTCTGAGAGAATTGATGGTCGCATCACAAAGAAAATAAGAAGAACATTTCCTTAAGTGCATAAGCTAATGGAGAAATCTTTTTTGGTTCTTCAATTTCTGTAGGGCGTTTCACAGCCCCAAGACATCCCAAAGTGCTTTACAGCCATCGGAGCACTTTAGAAGTGCAGCCGCGGTTATAACTGAGGAAGCATGGCAGCTAATTTGTGTGTGGAAAGATCTCATAAACAGCAGCATTACAATGGCCAGGTAATCTGTTTTAGAAGAGTTGAGGGATAAAAGTAGGCCGGGACCCCAGGGACAATTCCCCGGCTCCTCTTCGAGGAGTGTTGGGGGATCTTTTATTTCCACCGAGGAAGGCTGACTGGGCTCGCCTTCATGTCTCTTCTGAGAGATGGCACAAAGCACATCCAACAATGCAGCACTCCCTCAGTACTATGCTGGGTTATCAGCCTGGATTGTGTACTCACTTGTCTTTGCAATGGGGGTTGAACATTCGAACCTCTGATTCAGACTGCTCTCAAATGTGCTACATTTGATACCTGTCGTCAATAGTAGTGTCATGAGAATGTCGCTTTAAGAAATGACTGCTCATGTTACTGCAGATGTCAGAGTGTGGGTGGAGCTGAGCTCTGGCTCTGCTTTTTAGTTTCACTTTGAGAAAAGCTTGGGTGAGTCTGTGTCTTTTTGGTTTCATTTTCAGTGTTGGAGCTGAAGCCAGACAAAGCAGCTGTACTGCTGTTCTCTCTGCCATGAAAAGATTATCTCTTGATCATTTGGTGAATTCAGAATTATAAATGTTTTCAGTAGTGAATGTAAACCTGAAGTGCTTCTGTTAAAAGGTGTTTCTTCTGTCTTCTGGATGTTGTTTGGGAAGTTATTAAGGGTTAGTTAGTGTTGTATTCTTTGGGGGTTGTATTTGAATTGATGGTTGCTAAGATGTTCACTGTATGTTTTAAAAAGGTGAACTTGAGTTCATAGAATAAACATTGTTTTGCTTTAAAAAATACTTTTCCATTTCTGCTCTACCACACCTGTAGAGTGGGCTGTGTGCTCCCCATACCACAATCTATTAAAGGTTGTGGGTCAGGTGAACTCCATGATGCACTTTAGGGTTCTCTAAAACCTGGGCCATAACAGCAGCTTGAGAGCTTATGCTTTCCAATGATGTCCATGGAGTACATTATTTCTCCAGACTCCCTATAGTTTTACAAAGTCAGGAAATCCAATTAAATGATAAAGAAGTGCTTTATGTAGATGCTTGGAGGCTTACATGCAAATGATCACTTCCCACCCATTCCAAACTTCGAAGCATTTTAGCAAATTGATGAAACAATTGCACTTTACGAAAAAAAGTCAAGCCTAACAACGCAAGCCATTCATGAGTCTGAGAGCAGGCTGCCTTCTTATGAGTGGGGGTGAAGCAGTGTGTGCTGGGTGGTGGGGGGGGGGGGGGGGTGGAAAGAGGGGCAGGTGGGCTCCAAAAATAATAATAATAATCTTAATTAGAGTCACAGGTAGGCTTACATTAACACTGCTTCCGGCACCTGTTCGAGTACAGAGAGGGAGAATTCAGAATTTCCAATTCACCAAACAAGCTCGTCTTTCGGGACTTGTGGGAGGAAACGGAGCACCTGGAGGAGACATGGAGAGAACGTGCAGACTCCGCACAGACAGTGACCAAAGCCAGGAATCGAACCTGAGGCCACGGCGCTGGCGCTGGTGCTGTGAAGCAACAAATATCAGGAGAGTAACATATAAATAAACACTTTAAAAACCAACAGCATTTTTATGAGTTTAATGGATATACTCAGAGCACCAGTGACAGATTTGAATCTTCCAGGACACTTGCACTGGTACAGAGGAGCTGCACCCTTTTTCAACACTTGAACTGGGCAGTTTGCTCTTGAAGCACATCACATAACAAATTCATTATGGGGTGCCTGTTGTTCCCTAAAGAATCTCCTTTGAAGGACAACACTGCTGGTTCAGTTCTACACTGACTGTCAACGATCCTCCACTAAAATCCAATACAAGATTCAAACTCATGGACTCTGAGTAAAACGTCCTCCCAAATAGTCAAGCTGACATAGAAACAATTATTTGGGGGGAAAGTTGATAAGTGCATGACACAATGGGATTCAATCCCTTTTAAACTTCAGTTGCCCCCCCCCCCCAATCTAATTTTCCTTATAAAATATTCTTTTCGAGATTCAGCCACAAAAAACTGAAGGCAAGATCATTCACTCAATTTTTCGATTGGATTCGAGTTTGGAAGTACGAGGGCATCCGCTTCCAACCAGGATAAGGTGAAATAACAGAAAATATATTTTAAACCTTGCGCTTTACATCCCGTTACATGTTTAGATATGTTCAAATCTATTACGTTTAGGTACTGTCACATATTTACATACTGCTACATGCTTCGATACAATGACCAGTGAATCTTGCAATAGGCACTCTGGGTTTTACATCACAAGTGGGGCTAAAGATTCTGGTCAGCAAATGTACAGATGTTTAGTGCAGATGTTCAATATTCCTTTCTGCACTAAACTACACTAAGATGAACCTGTTTAATACAAATAACATTACATATATATTAAAAAGATCACAAGTCGGATCATGCATTAAGCATATTGAATGGAGGTGAAATTCCCTGACTCGAATTGCTTCCACCTTCCCCTTAAAGACTTTTATTAAAATAATATTGTATTTGTGGTCAGTTTCATTTTAATTTATCCATCAGTAGCTGCAAACTCAAGGCACAGGGAAGTAATTTAGTGGGACAGGTCTTCCTATAACAGATCCCAGAAAACTTTACAGCATAATTTACCAGAATTTTGATGGAGCTCTTGAAAGCTGGGAAAATGCTGCTTTCTGGGCACGTCTGAATGAGATGCAACTCCTTGCTGTAACAGAAGATTCGCCTGCTGACTGCCAGTCTATTCGACAGATTTGAACAATTCTCAAGTGTGTGTGTGTGTGTGTTGGGGGGAGGGGAAGGTGCGCTAATCTGCAGTTGATTCCTGAAGAATTTCAGCGGTCTGCATGGGCTGAACCTTCAGAAAGGGGAAATTTTCTAGCTGTTCAAAAGAAAAGAGCTCGTCAGCACAGGTGCTGCTGGTATTTATATGAAGCGTCAATGAATGCAAAGCTCCCCACTGTTGTAAACTGGCCTGTTCATCTGAAGCACTTGATAATAGTGTGTTTCCCAGCGAGACTGTGCTCGGCTGGATATGGCCAAGAACTCAATAATGATAATGACGAGCCAGGCCCTTTAGCTCCCCCAATGGCTCATTTGGTAAAGCTGGTGTGCAAGTGAGCTATTTACTTTGAGTCAAGTAGAGACAATGTTTGGACGGGAAAGCCTGCAGTACGGGAATTTCTTCAACGGATTTGGTGCCGGGTATCCAGCTGGATTGAGCAGTTGGAAAGCAGCCAGGGAGCAGACATCAGGGCAATAAAAGAAAAAGGGGGGAGGGTTACAGGAAATCATGGTGTCTAATTCAGTGGAGCATGGGGTGGGGTGTATTACAGAGTGACCTTCTATAAAAGCAAATTACTGCGGGTGCTGGAATCTGAAACAAAAACAGAAAATGCTCGACAATCTCATCAGGTCTGACAGCATCTGTGGAGAGAGAAGGGAGCTAAGGTTTTGAGTCTGGATGACACTTTTTCAAAGCTTATTAGAACTGGAGGAACCACTCCTGGCCCACAAGCAGTGTTGTAAATCATAGAATCTCTACAGTGCAGAAGGAGGCCATTTAGCCCATCAAGTCTGCACCATCCCTTGGAAAGAGTATGCCCCGCTCCTACCCTGCCACACCCCGACCCGACCCTGCCCACACCCCGACCCGACGCTGCCCACACCCCGACCCTACCCTATCCCCATAACCCAGTTGCCTCACCTAACATTCTGGACACTAAGGGGCAATTTAGCTTGACCAATCCAACTAATCTGCACACACTTGGACTGTGCGAGGAAACCCAGATCGAACCCAGGTCCTTGGTGCTGTGAGAAAGCAGTGCTAACCCCTGTGCCACAGTGCCGCTCTAACCTAGCCTCTGTGAGCTAACAAGGAAAGGTTTGTTACAAATAAAGGCACGCAGCCTCTATAAAAGTGTCAATGACTGTCACAGCTCAAACAGCAAAAGTCAAACTTGGTGTAGAAAGTGGACAGTTGATAAAACTTACTCAGAATTGCTGTGTGTGGGTCGGCTAGATTTCAAATGGGCAGTTTGCAGAGTTCTACTGGTCATCTCGACACCTCTGTTAAAACCAACAAGTAGTTTTGATAATTTTCTTAAAACCCCCACCAAGGCCATAGTTCTGATTCACAATCTGAATTTGGTCTCAGCCAGAATGGAAATAAGGGCAGTGCAATGGGCCTCCAGCTCATCCATGACGAACGGTCGCCTCATATTAAGGGTCAAGCATCAGCAGGCATTAAACAAAGATTTGCATTTGTATTAAACTGCAGGATGTCCAAAGCCCATTTGCAGCCAATTAAATACTTTAGAAGTGTGGTCACTATTGCAATATATGAGGAATGCAGTAGCTAATTTGTACACAGTAAGATCCAGATAATTTCATGATTGTGGTTGTGAGAATAATATTGACCAGGGAGATTTGCCCTGGTCTTATTTGAATGGGCAGCACGGTAGCACAAGTGGCTAGCACTATGGCTTCGCAGCGCTAGGCTCCCAGGTTCGATTCCCCATTGGGTCACTGTCTGTGCAGAGTCTGCACGTTCTCCCCGTGTGTGCGTGGGTTTCCTCCCACAGTCCAAAGACGTGCAGGTTAGGTGGATTGGCCATGATAAATTGCCCATAGTGACCAAAAGGTTTAGGAGGGGTTATTAGGTTACAGGGTTAGGGTGGAAGTGAGGGTGAAAGTGGGTCGGTGCAGACTCGATGGGCCGAATGAACGCCTTCTGCACTGTATGTTCTACGTTCTATGAACAGGCCATGGCATCTTTTACATCCACCTGAGAGAAGAGATGGGGATCTCAGTTTAATGCCTGATCTGAAAGGCGGTTGCTCTAACAGTGCAGCATTCTCACAAGAGAGCACTGGGAGTGTCGGCCGAGTTTTGTTACTCCAGTCCCTGGAGTGGGCTTTAACCTACAACTTTCTGACACAGCAGTGAGAGTGCTACCAACTGAGCCATGTCTTACACTTAAACATTCATAAGATGGAGCAGGGTAGAAAATAAAAAGGCACCCACCAAAACTGCACTTCTCATTCTAAAACAAAAGCAAAAAACGGCAGATGCCGGAAATCTGAAGAAGAGCGATAGAAAGTCGAAATGTCAATTCTCCACTGATGATCCGAGACCTGCTGACTCTTTCCAGCAATTTCTGTTTTTATTTCTCATTCTAAAATGGCTACCTCACTTTAACATGGCACGGAAGAGAATAATAGGTTGGAGATTCAGGATTTCGGCCAGTAACAGACCTGCAGAGGGAACAATTTTTGATTTCATGAATTTCTTTCTAATTCAGTCCCCAATCTCAACACTAGTCTATACTGAATGAGTTGACCTCGGGAAGTAATTGTGGCCTATCATCCTTGACCAGGGTGAGGATAATGCTTAATTGTCATTCAGTCACCCTGTGAAGCAATCTTTTCATTCAAGGAATCTTATTTAAGTTGATCCCAAATCCATTCACACCCAACACACATACTTTATAACAAGAGGCACTCTACCCATCTCTGGGATATCTCCAGCACAGCAGAGGCAAAATGCAAACATCTCTTATTGTTACCTAGGTTAAGATCGACTAACTTTGCACAAACATCGAGATCAGTATATTCTCCACGGAGTAGCTGAAACTAAATGTTCAAAGGTAGATGCTTGGAACAAGGCCGGAGTGGAGACTTGTGGTGCTGTTGTGAGACAACAGTGTACTTTTAAGACTACTTTAGTCAGCTAAAACATGCTAAAAACAGGACCTCTCAGTCTATGCTATGACTCTTTTCCTCACCATTCAGATTGAAATGTTTTGCCATGTAACTTAGTGTAAGCATGATGCTAACAGCAGAGTGAAGTCAAAGGTGCATTTGGAACAGGACCGACAATTTATCTCCCTAACCAAAGAAGTTTAAGGAATGAGGAAAAAACAGACAAAAGACGGAGAAGGAAATAAGGTGAATAACAGTCAAATCAGATCGAGGAAAATAAATTAAAGAAGGTAATAAAGATTAGGTTAAAAGAAAGAGAAAAAAGCAGAAAGGAAACCCAAGAAAAAATTAAAAATTTAAATTTGTCTTGTGTAAAATCTCCAACAATAATTTGTTACATGTTGGAATGAGACCTAGCAGTTTATATTGTTCCCTTTCAGGATCAGAGAGGTTGATTGGCAATGGTTTAACAAACATGGCATTATTAAAATGGTAATTATGCTGGTAATTATGAGCCCTAACTATCTGCGTGAGTTCATTAGAAAATTCATGTGAAAATCCAGCATGTTCTTAAAATAACAGGGAGGCCGTGGCGAGATGCAGCTTGTGTGAAGCAAACGATGGAGCAGCATAAATCAACCAGCAAACTCTGGAAATACCCTGAATTTAATGACCAATTTGTTAATTAATAATGATGAGCGCCATTAACACACGTTATTTTCCCAGCAAGATTTGGCCATATTACCTTTCATTAACTTGTTCTGCAAGATGCATTCTCCACTTTCAGTTTGGCTTGATCTTTGCTTCCGATAATATTGCAGCAGCGAGCCAGCTAATAGAATGCAAGGGTACCTATCTTATTCCATCATTTTATGAATCATTTTGCAGAATGAACGAGACATTGCATGAATCTGTCTATGCTAATGAATACGCTGTATTATTTAACCTTTGACAGCTGAATTAATTTTGCCACTTGGAAAGCAGCAGACAGATGTCTTCCATCCTATATCACTTCAAAGCACGCTGAATGAAATTACTAACAGGAATGCTGTAATTGTAGTTTGCTCTCAGAGGACAAGCTCCAACATAAGGTACTTTCATTTCAGCATTTATCTTTCCTTTAGCTTATCCAGTATCTCAACGACAAGAACTAAGGCCAGTCTAACCACAATGGTGGTTAGTTGAAATGGGCTGCAAATGTTTTACTGAATAACAATCACAATAATTTTATTTAAAACTTGCAGGCCTCTGGTTTTGCCTTTGACCCTGTTTCTGGGAAGTTTCTGTCTCGCTACGTTGGAGACGGAAATTGCCTTTCATTGATGCTGGAACTGTCAATGCACATTGTTCCAATAGATGAAAGGACCAGCTTCTAACCATAATTTCATGTTGTAGTGGGGCACAGTTCCAGTTCTGACCCCCTCTTCCACCTCATAGGACAAGAAGTACATTTCCCTTTCCAGCAATTTCCATAATCTCTCAAAGAGGATCCAATTGTGGAGGATCTCTGACATGACTGTTCTCAGTGCTCCTTTGTGTTGAGGAGAATTTGTCATAAAGTCAAACCAAGCATCTTCATCAGCAAGATAATGCGGAGCAGAGGAGGCAATGAGTTCAGAAAGGGAAATAAAGAGCAACTTGAAAGGGTCACACTTGTGGGCGATTCCAGTGCACATGAAGAATTACGTTGAACCCGTCACTTACCCCTCCACTACTCCTCGTCACCCTAACCTCTCAGACTTCGAGCCGTGATGAGATTAACAGCAATATTAAGAACAGAAAACAGCCAATACTTCTCCTGGAATAACCCAGTATCCATTCTCTCAATTGCTTCTCTCCCCATAGGCATATTGAATTTTCACTTAGACTATATATTTCAGGAGGTCGTGTGGTGCAATGGGTAGCATCCCTGCTGTTGAGCCAGAAGCTTCTGGATTCAAGTCCCACTCCAGGATTGTTTGGTCGAGGAAGGTGCATTCATAACACAGCCAAACTGGTTGATTATCAACTGGTAAATAATTTCAACGTATGGCAGGTGTAAAAGTGGGAGATCAACTGTATAAACAGTTGTTGATATACATCACATTTTTCTTGCCCGCGCTAATTTACTTTATTGTACAGGGAGGTTTATTTTGTCCTTCGATTAACTGACCCTATGTACACTTCGCTGCCCTCTGGATCAGTCTATAGTTCCTCCTCCTTCCCTGTTGTCCCTCCCCACCCTCCCTTCCTCCCCCCTCCCTCCCTTTGCCCCCCACCTTCCTCCACCCTCCCTCCCGTTGGCTTCAGCTGTGTTTTTCTTTTATTTCCCGGGAAAAGAGGTGGTAGCCCCACCTCTTTCCTCTTCTCTTGTGGTTTCCCCATCTTCCTTCCATCTCGCATCCCCCCCCCCCCCCCCTCTCCGGGTTGCGCAGTCCTTCAGTTCCTCATCTATCCAGTTTTTTTTATTCTCGGCTTACTCCTCGTTGCTGGCCTCGAACAGGTTTTGGAACAGGCCGACGATCTGCCCCCAAGTATCCAGGAAGCCTGCCTCTGACCCTCGGATGGCGTTTCTCCAGATGGAAGAACTCTGAAAGGTCAGCGAGCCAGTCTGCAGCTTTGGGCTGTGCTGCCGATCGCCAGCCGAGCAGGATTCTCCGTCGTGCGATTTCGGAAGCGAAAGCAAGGACGTTGGCCCCCTTCACATGTGTAGCTCTGGCTGCTCCGGTACCCCGAAGATTACCACTATTGGGCATGGCTTCACCCTCACCCCCACAACCTTGGACATTGCCTTGGAGAAGGCTGTGCAGAACCCAGCAAGCTTGGGGCAAGCCCAAAACATGTGGGTGTGGTTGGGCCCGTCTGGCACCATTCCCATTTGTCCTCCACATCCGAGAAGAACCTGCTCATTCGGGTTCTGGTCAGGTGCACTCTCTGCACCACTTTCAGTTGTATTAGGTTGAGCTTTGCGCAGGAGGAGGTGGAGTTAGCGCTGCTCAGTGCTTTGCTCCAGAGTCCCCACCCTACCTCTGTCCCCAGATTGTCCTCCCATTTTTGTCTGGTCTCGTCCAGTGGTGTTCGGGCTCTGTCCAGTAGCTGTCTGTATATTTACCCACATAGCCCCCCTTCCCGCTGCTTGTGCCGAGCAGATCCTCTCGTAGTGTGTTTTCTGGGGCCCCGGGGAGCCCTACTGTGTCTCAGTGGAGGAAGTGCTTTATTTGGAGGTGTCTTAATTCCTGTCCTCTTGATAGTTTCCACTTCCTCGTCAGTTCGTCCAGTGTCGCCAGTTTGCGCCCTACATAGAAGTTCCCGACCGTCAGTGAGCCCTCGTCCCCCCTCCATCTTTTGAAGATGGTATCCAGCATGGCTGGGGGGAATCTGTGATTGCCACATCTGGGGGCCTTGGGGGACATTTTATCCCGAAGTGTTGTCTCAGCTGGGTCCACTTTCTCAGCATGGCCCCTACCACTGTGCCCGTTGTGTATCTTGTTGAGGAGGATGGGAGTGCTGCTGTAGCCAGAGCCCGGAGGGTCGTTCTTTTACAGGATGTCTCCTCCATTTGTACCCAATCTGTATCGGGTTCTTGTACCCATTCCCTCACTATTTCTGCCATTGCTGCCCAGTGGTAGTGTTGTAGGTTTGGTAAGGCCAAGCACCCTTTGACTTTCCCTCTTTGCAGTGTCTGTTTGGGAATTCTCGGGTTATTACCTCCCCACGCAAACGCCATGATTTGCCTGTCTACATTTTGTAAAAAGTCCTCGGGGATGAAGATCAGTATGGATCTAAACAGGAAGAGGAACCTTGGCAGTACGTTCATCTTGATCGTCTGCACTCTTCCCGCCAGGGAGAGTGGGAGTGAGTCCCACCTTTGAAGGTCTTTTCTTACTTCCTCCACCAGGCTGGTCAGGTTCCACTTGTGGATCTGTGTCCAGTCTCTGGCTATCTGGATCCCCAGGTAACGGAATTTGTTCTGGGCCGTTTGGAACGTGAGCCCCTCCGGCTCTGTCCCTCCCCCTTTTGGGTTCACTGGGAATGTCTCGCTTTTGCCCAGGTTAGGTTTGTAGCCCGAAAAGGTTCCAAACTCTTTCAGTATTTGCAGTATTGCCTTCAGTCCCTCCTGTGGCTTCGAGTCATAGAGGAGCAGGTCATCTGCATAGAGTGAGACTCTGTGCTCTCTGTCTCCTCTCCGGATTCTCTTCCAGATTTTCGCATCCCGCAGGGCTATCGCCATGGGTTCGATCGCTAGTGTTCGATCCAACTATCTTGCCCAGCGTTTGGGAGATGTAGCCTGTTGGGTCTCTGCCTCTATCCCCTCTGGCAGACCCACTCTTCTCATGTTCTGCCACCTGGACTTGTTTTCCTGGTCCTCCACTTGGTCTCTTAGGCTTCCCTGGGACGTTACCAACCTTTTCACCTCGGTATCCAGAGCTACCATCCTGTCGCTCTGGTCTGAGGCGGCCCTCTCCAACTCCAGAATCATTTTCTCCTGTGCCTCCACCCTCCTTCCCAGGCCTTTGATGATTTGTTGCATTTTGTCTGTTGTCTCCGCCAGCATCTGCTTCATCATTGTGCAGAGCTCCGTCCTAATCGCCTCCTTTATAGGGTTTAGCTCCATTTTCAGCGCACTTCTCCATTCTTCAGGTTTAATCTTTGAGTCGTATGACTTTCAGGCTGTTTCTTGGGGAAAAAAATCGCGATCCCCACTCCTCCTCCATGTGTAGCCGTTCCGCTGAACCCACCGGGACCAATGTCTCCTCTCTCGCCCTTTTAACTTTCCGGCTCTGTGGAATGGAGCTTTGACACTTGGGCAGGGTGAGGGAGGATGGGCTCTTATTCACAACTAAAGTCCCACGTTTGAACTTGTGAGCTCTGACTTTTGAACTCTTCTGCATGTAAGGATCCTTCTGTTTAATCCTTGCCTGTTTCCCACTCCTCCTTTTAATAATCTGTTCACTATTGTCATTTTTTTGTCCCTGGATGGTGAAATCCTTTAAAACCAAGCAGCTTACCTTTAATATAAAAACAGGAAACTCCAGCAGGATGTGCTGTTGGTCTGACATCAGCGATTACATCTCTTGATGGACTTGGCTGGTGGCCAATGAGCTCTTTTAAATTGCTGGGCCTTAGATGATACTCGATGCTGATTGGTGCTGACCATTCTGGAAAGTTCTGCAGGCTAGGAAGGTTTGATCTTGGTTTCAGTTTTAAAAATCCAGCAGAAAATCAACATCTCGGCTGGAGCTCTCTCCAGGTAAATGGACCCAGCCAGCTTTTCCTCTCCATTCAGCCTGTGAATGTTTAATTCCTGAAGACAGAGCTGGAGGGAACTCTTTGGGTTTCTCTCCCTCAAAGGTTAACAGACCTTTCTCGAATCTCATGGAAGCTGCTGGTTTAGGGGCTGGTTTAGCTCACTCGGCTAAATCGTTGGCTTTTAAAGCAGACCAAGCAGGCCAGCAGCACGGTTCGATTCCCGTACCAGCCTCCCCGGGCAGGCGCCGGAATGTGGCGACTAGGGGCTTTTCACAGTAACTTAATTGAAGCCCACTCGTGACAATAAGCGATTTTCATTTCATTTCGTTTCTCTGATACTGTTTTCCCTCAGTAAAGATAGGGGACATCCTGTCGAGCCTGGAACCAGTTAAGTTTATACCATAGCCTGAAGCTGCCGGGGGAAGATGAGACCGAGAGTCTTAAGAATCAAACTGGCCTGAGGCTGTACTTTTGAGTGAAGGCACAGGGTAATAAATGTTAAAGTGACGTCCCCAGAGGAAACCATACAGCCTGGGAGTTCTGACTGAATGCTGCTACCAGAAGGTCCTCGTTAGCAATCCAACTGGTGGTTTCAATCACTCCGCATCCTGGTTGGAGAGCCTGCTACAGCAACCTCAATACTGGAAACAAGGACACTCATCTCTTTTGTTTCATCTTAATCCCTATTATAGAACATAGAACATACAGTGCAGAAGGATGCCATTCAGCCCATCAAGTCTGCAACGACACATTTATACTCTTCTTCCACCCTATCCCTATCACCCAATAACCCCTCCTACCCTTTATTGGTCACTAAGGGCAATTTAGCATGGCCAATCCACCTAACCTGCACATCGTGGACTGTGGGAGGAAACCGGAGCACCCGGAGGAAACCCACCCAGATACGGAGAGAACGTTCACCCCTTTCCCTTTCCGTCCCTCTGTGTGTTTCTGTCTTGCGTGTTTTTGGGTAGAGGGTGGGACGGTAAAAGGGAGGAGTAGTGGATTACTGGCTGTTTTTCTGTTAGAATTATTGTATGTTTCAACTCTATTTCTGTTATAAATAAACAGTTGTGCTTAACTTACAAATCTAGTACCTGGAAGTCACTGCAGCAGTCAAGGGCCAAAGATTTCAGAAATATTATTCAAATTATTGGTTAATTCTCCTGTGTTGGGACTCAGGGGCTTATGGGACTGTAATTGACCATGTACTCACCCAGGGTGTGGTAACAAGTAGTCTGAATTGGATTTTCCTTCGGGGAGTGCTGTCAAGCTGGCTAAACCACTGCCTGAAATTTCCAGGTTCTTTGGTGATGAACTGGGGGGGAGGGGGGGGGGGGGGGGGGGGGGGGGGGGGGGGGGGGTAGCAGAGCTGGAAAAATGGCAGGGGAATGCATCGGAAGGGAGGCTGGCATCTGCCTGCCACTATATCAAATTTCCAGCACCAGGAAGGTTGGCAGTTCAGATGGCTGTTGGGAGGCCAGTTGAGCCGCTTAAATTACATATTTTTTCTGAATTGGGATTGCCAATTTGTGTGAAACTTGGCAGCTTCCCAGTGGTTCTGGGGAAGCCCTCCTTCATAGACATCCAATGAGCACAGAGGGGCCCCCAGTGGCAGTGGAATCACTTGGAGTGCAGAGGTGCGACCACTATCGAACACCACACCATTAAAAGAATCCATGACTAGTACATGCATCGTTGAACTAGACTGATAAATATCATCATCTTCATCCTGAATTCTCTGTGTTATCCGTCACATGGAGAAACCGGCTGATCTACTTTGGGCAGTTCATCCCATAACGACATTTTGAAACACACCTGAAGCAATTGTTAACTGTTCCCTGGGCAATCCTATTATTGCTGTTCCAATCCTGTCATCTGCTGTCGTATCCAGATGTGTTAAAAGTGCTTTCATTCTCATTCCTTCTTTCTAAATGACTGGAAATGTCTGTTTCCCCAGGAGTTTTTCCAAGGCAGCAGAGATCTGCTTGAAAGGGGAATCTCAGTCAAGACCAGGAGCCTATCCATGTCCGACATCTTAGCATAATCCAGCAATTTACATGCAAGCACTGAATGAGGAGTCACCAAATTGAAATTTTGCAATCTTGTACACAGTTTGTTAAAGTCCATGATATATTCCTCCATGGGGCGACTGTCAGTTTTTTGAAATCTGTCAAAGTCTGACCATGCCTCGGAGACATCTAACAAACCAACTCTCCGGCAAATCGCTTCCATCAAACCTGCACTGCTGCCTCACGGCAGTGAGGACCCGGTTCGATCCTGGCCCCGGGTCACTGTCCGTGTGGAATTTGCATATTCTCCTCATGTCTGCGTGGGTCTCACCCCCACAATCCAAGGTGCACGGAGTGATGAATTGGATATGCTAAATTGCCCTTTAGTTGGAAAAAGAGAATTGAGTACTCTAAATTTATATTAAAAAAAGAGCCAAACTTTCCTCAGTATCCAACTGACAGGCTGAGAGCTCACAAATTCTTCTGATAGGCTGTTGGGAGGAAGCGACAATGCCAAAGCTATACCTCGTTTGATCTTTGGGAGGGATGTAACCCGTGTCCACATATTCACTTCATTAATCCACTGGTCTTAATGTTCAAACTCTGAGAACATCGATGGATTATCATACTTTGACAATTCATACTTGCTTTCAGCTATTCTTCACAAAAGCTGATCAGATAGTAATCTTCTGTCTCCTCGGGGAGCATGGTGATATTGTGATTATTACTGCTGCCTCACAGCACCAGGGACCCAGGTTCAATTCCGGCCTTGGGTGGCTGTGTGGAATTTGCACTTTCTGCCTGTGTCTGCGTGAGTTTCCTCCGGTGCTCTAGTTTCCTCCCAATGTCCAAAGATGTGCAGGTTAGATGGATTGGCTATGCTAAATTGCCCCTTAGTGTCCAAAAGTGGAGTTATGGGGCTAGTAACTGGTTTAGCACACTGGGCTAAATCGTTGTCTTTTAAAGCAGACCAAGGCAGGCCAGCAGCACGGTTCAATTCCTGTAGCAGCCTCCCCGAACAGGCACCGGAATGTGGCGACTAGGGGCTTTTCACAGTAACTTCACTGAAGCCTACTTGTGACCATAAGTGATTTTCATTTCATTGCATTTCATTTTCATAGTGTTGGGGCGTGGGCCTGGGCGGTGTGCTCTTTCCAAGGGTCAGTGCAGACTCGATTGTTCCGACTGGCCTCCTTCTGCACTGTGGGGATTCTATGATTATGGACAGGATTTTTCAGCCCCGCTCGCTGCTGGGATAATCCAGTCCCACCAAAAGCCAATGGGCTTGTGGCTGAACACCCGAATCTCCCTCGCTCGGTCTCATCACGATGGGGCCGGAAGATCCTAGCCTTAGTTGCCAAACTTCAACCATCCTCTGCTACCATGTAAAACATGGAGCGAGTTGGTGAAGGAGGAAACCCAACGTCAATCTTTATTCACAAAGTACAAAATTACAAATGTACAGAGCCTATAATTATAATAATAATAATCTTTATTGTCACAAGTAGGCTTACATTAACACTGCAATGAAGTTACTGTGAAAAGCCCCCAGTCACCATATTTCCGACACCTGTTCAGGTACACAGAGGGAGAATTCAGAATGTCCAATTTACCTCACAGCATGTGTTTCAGGACTCGTGGGAGGAAACCAGAGCACCTGGAGGAAACCCACGCAGACACAGGAAAAACGTGCAGACTCCAAACACGCAGTGACCTAAACCGGGAATCGAACCTGGGGCCCTTGCGCTGCAAAGCAACAGTGCTAACCACTGTGCTACAATGCCGCCTAACTCTACAACAACCCATCTGTAGACTCTCAGGTTGGGATTCTCCGCGATCGGCACGATGGCCTGATGCCGGGGTCAAAAACGGTGCAAACCACTCCGGCGTCATGCCGACCGGAAGTAGCGGAATTGTCTGCACTTCTGGGGGCTAGCCAGCAGCAGAGGGGTTGGCACCGCGTCAGCCAGCATCAAAGGGACTGCGCGAGTTAGCGCATGCGTCGAACCGCTGGCATGGTTCCACGCATGCGCAGGCCAGTCGGCGTATTCTGGCACAGAGGGTGTCTTCTCCGCGCCAGCCATGGCAAAGCCCTACAGGGGCCAGCGTGGAAGGAAGAAGTGCACCTACGGCACATGCCCGCCCGCAGGTCGGTGGGCCCCGATCGCAGGCTAGGCCACCGTGACCCCCCCCCCCCCCCCCCCGGGGTCAGACCCCGCTTCCCGAGGACCGCACCAGCAACTTACCTGGCAGGACCCGTTGTGTGGGACCATGGCCAATCCACACTGGCGGGACTGGCCAAAAGCGGGTGGCATCGGGGCCCAGAGAATTACTGGGGGCCCCACTGCCACCGACCCCCGACCGGCGTGGCATGAATCCCGCCCCTGCCCGAACACCGGCGCTGGAGAATACGGCAGCCAGCGTCGGCCTGGATTCACGCTGCCCCCCGGGGTCGGAGAATCCCACCCTTAACCTTACTTAATACAATTAAGAGAGGCCGATAGTTTGGAAGGTTCTGCAAGCACCTTGCACAACTTCTTGCCTCGGTTAGAGCCACCAACAAAGAAAGGACCCACCTGATTATGCATCTCGTTCCTCGTGGGATCGTGCAGTGCACAAAAGCTACTTGCCAACAAGTCACTGAACTTCAAGCTGTAACTCATTCTACATGACACACCTATCCACAGATGTGATAAAGTGCTCTATAAATGCAAGTCCTTCTTTCCAAACGTTATTATCTTCTGCCCGAGGAAACTAAAATTGCTGGATGTGCAAAGTTGAATTACAATATGTTATACACAGATATAAATAACAAGAATGAAATTTGTGCAAGCACATTTTAGATAGAAATCCGCACGCAAAATGCCCCAGGACAGCATTATTTCCCTTTGCTGTAACTGTCTTGCCTTTTACAAAATCAATAACTGTTCTTGTACTGTGGCACATGCTATAAATAAGAAGGTCGGATTGAACAAAGACCCGAATAGGATTACCCAAATACAATGTAAACACCAAGTGGAAGGGAGCTGATCTTGACAGCAACCAACAACTTGCTTACATGGCATATTTAACATGATAAATTGACCCGAGGTGTGATTATCAGCTAAACGTTTGATTCTGAGCTACAATGAAGAGATATTAGGACCAGAGCATAATACTGCAAATGCTGGAATTCTGAAGTGGGAGTAGAAAATGCTGGCAATAAGAGCAGGTTGAGAGAGAAACAGAACTAACGGATAGGATTTTCGCAAGGTTGGAAGGCCTCTGGAACCATTTAAAAGTGGCGGCCAGACCCAATTCTGTGATTACTGCCCAAATTCCAGGCACTCCCAATTTTAACCGGCTGGGTATAAGGGTGAGAATAGCAAGTCCTGCACTCCCAACCTGACCAGCTCCATTGTGAGTGTAGCACCTCCTCACCCCGTGCAATCTTCAGAGAGTTGGGCCAGCTTCTCCATGACTCGTGGTTCACAGATCACAGAGGAGTTGTGAACCACAGTCTGAATTTGACACCCTCTTTGAAAGATAACTTTAAAAGGTCTTACCAATGCTGCCCATGCCCCTTCTATGCCCCCCACTCACTACTGTGGTCCCCTAGAGCCCCCAAGCCAACTCAATGAGAACACAATGCCATCTACTGCCCTCACACATCCCAAAGGGCTCCTCATACCCTCCATGCCACCTTATGGTCCTTCTTTGCCCATTCATCTAGTATCACTATGTACAAACCAATTAACCTTATAGTAACAATAGCCTGTGTGAAACTGCTAAGTTGAAACACTTGTCATCATCCAGTATATTCTAAATCTCAAATTAATTTTTACATTTTAAAACTGACCACAAAAGGCTGCAAAAGATGGCTGCCCGAGGATCTCCTGAAGTTTTTTGCAGATTGAAATCACTCCCCTGCCTCAAGAGAGAACAGAAGGAATGTTCCAGATTGATATTGTATCAATGCCCTTTCCTGAAACTAACCTGAAACGGTGTTCCTAGGTTGAATGGGCCATTCTTAGAAAGAGTCCCTGGCTGTCTCAAACTGTCAAGGTGTTAAACTCAAAACACAAGTTGTGTACTCAACTCCATGTTTTCTGTCTGCTTTTAAATCAGCAAGAAGCTGCTTGCAAATCGAGAATTCCACCAAGCGCCATCGAGCTAGCATCACACAAGCAGTCAAATGTCAAAAACATCTACACCTTGAGAGATTGTACCAGAGAGAAAGATCCCCAGCCTATTCTGGTTAAAGTACACCTGTGAACAAACATCCTAGACATTCAACTACAAGAAACTTTGCAGCCTGATGGGAATTCCCCACTTTACAAGACCTTCACTTCAACTTTAAAGCATTAATCACATCTAAGAAACTACAGGCCTACCATGAAAGAAAATTAAATTATTACAAACTGTGACAGTATGCTACCTTTCTCTGCATTTAATCTTTGTGCGTATGAGAGTGTGTGTGAGATCAGTGATTGAAAGTTCTATTAAATTCAGGGAAAGTGTTGATAATAATTAACCTACTTTAGTTTTAAATGCAAAAAAGCTTGCTTCTGGAATTATTTAATTGCAAATCTCACACTGAGTGGAATACAACCATACTAGTCAGGGCAGTATAGGGAAACACATAGGGGCGAATTCTCCACCTCCTCAGCCATAGGTTCCTCGGTGGCGTGCCGTCACCTGCAGCGGGATTCTCCGTTCCCACCACTGGCCAATGGGATTTCCCACAAGGAATTGAGTCAAGAATACCTGTCTTTCCACTTGTGACACAGTGGCTAGCACTGCTGCCTCACAGCGCCATGGACCTGGGTTTGATTTTGACATAGGATAACTGTGTGGAGTTTTCACTTTCTCCTCGAGTCTGCGTGGGTTTCCTCCCACAATCCAAAGTTGTGCAGGTTAGGTGGATTGACCATGCTAAATTGCCCTTCATGTCCAAAGTTTAGGTTGACTTATGGGGATAGGGTGGTTAAGTGGACTTGGATAGAGTGCGCTTTCAGAGGGTCAATGATAACATGATGGGATGAATGGCCTTATTCTGCATTGTAGGGATTCTATGAAAGAGGTTCATCTTAAGGAGCATCTTAAAGAATGGAGGGGAAATGTAGAGAGGGGAAGATTTTGGAAGGAAATTCCATACGGCCCCAGCAGCTGAAGGCGCGGCCGCCAATGATGGAGGAATGGTAACATTGTTTCACGCTCAGTGAGATCTACACCCTGTCAACTTAGACTTCTTTCTGGCTAAAACAGTATGCAATTGGTGAATTAAGGGGCCTGCGGTTGCCTGTGATGCAGCTGCCTCTGTCTGGATGTTCCAGAGGTCATATTTTAGTCTATAACTCCCAGCTGGGTTTATTAGCGATATAATTCCATGCACAGGAAGCAGGTAAACAGAAGCTGCTGTCCTTCCTTGCCAGGCCTTCCCGTCTCTGGGGAGTCCTCCACATTTTATCACTGCCTTTACTGGTCTTTCTTTTTTTTTTATTTCGCAGTGCTGAGGAAGTAAAAATTGATGCTCTGACAGAGAACAAAGAGCTGAAAAGGTCCCAGTGGTTAAAAGCTGTACAGTTTCCTGCAATTCCCTTTACGGTCCCACAAATCGAAATACGATCACAAGCAGTGTACCAGTTAGCAAATGATTCATGAGCTGATTCCCAAGAGGGTCAGGCAGCCAGACACCAGTAAAGTTGCAGTATCCATTTATACGCTCCACATTTTTGTTTTACATTTACTGTAAATTTCCTTTGTGTGCCCTGACTATTTGAAGAGATTTTATCTGCTCGTGGGCTGAAACTGGGGATTCATGAATTATAATCAACACAACAACATTGTCTTTCATCCTATTAGTTCTCAGAGGATCCATGCATCACTTCTTTAAAAGCCGTTTCAATTCAACTCAGGAGAGCTTAACATTACGTTTCTCATCACCACTGTCATTGTATGTGTGAATGGCCCGTCTCATGATCACTAAGGAAATTGCATTGAGACTGTGCTCTTTGAATTTTGCCTTTGCCGACAGTGGATAGCTAGTGTACTCGTGGGTTGGTACTTGTAGAAAAAGCTAGGACAATGGTTTCGGCCACACATGAGCTCCTGGGCGCGATTTAACGGAAACATTTCTAAGTATCATTTTGAGTGCGATTGGGCGGGTGTTTCTCAGTGGTCGCGGTGGTGAGATCTCGGCCCGTATTTAACAGTGCTTTGTACTGGAAATGAGCCCCCGTGGGCTTTTTGCCATTACTGGCTCCTCCGTCGTCTGATTTGCCAGACCCGCGCCTCAGCCTCTTGCCATTCACAAGGGGGAGCTGCTTTTATTTTTCCTAATTTAGAGTAACCAATTATCTTTTTCCAATTAAGGGGAAATTTAGCATGACCAAGTCGCCTATCCTGCAGGGTTGTGGGGTGAAACCCACGTCGTCACTGGGAGGGAGCTGCTTTTAAACACTCCCTCATCACTCACCCCAGTCAACCCACAAGCATGGCAGTGCGCAGACGTGCTCCTTGCTTTGGCAATGCTGACAGGGACTGGGTTCCAGGTGCTGTGGATGCGAGACGGGACATCCTGTTCTTTTAAGGGGGTTGGAGGACCAGCAGCAGGGTCACCAATACCGCTCGCGTTGCAGTGGGTGCAACTCCAGTGCCCTTGAGCTGTATGCCCAAATATGGAAATGGCTACTCACCTCAGTTCCCCTTAGCAGCCATTGGGCCAGCTTCACATTTAAAAAAAGGAATACTAAACGACACCCGCGTGATTTCTCACTGGGGAGTCAGTTAATTCTTGGGAGGCCGCTACATTCAACGACAATCTCATTAATGAGATGGAAATTAATCTACATTGGGATTAATGATATGCTCGCCTTATTTGGACGTGCTCCTGAATTTGCCATCGGGAGCAGGGCAGTTAGATAGTAAACTGATTTGTACCCAGCCCAAATCTCGATTTTGTCTTTCCCTCTATTTATCCAATGCACCCGTTTCTGCGCCAGGTGCAATGCAATGGTTAAATCACACCCCTGGAGTCTAATCAGGCTGTCAGAAGTGGTGGGGATGTGATGGTTTCAGCCTCGCACACACAAAGTTAATACGAATTTAAGCAAGGCATGTAGTGACACGTCCTGATGCAGGGCTTCACAGGATGTGTGCCAATAGGGCCTACATTTGCAAGACCATGGGCTAAATAGGGAACAGATGCTGTTGGAGGAATTGAGAGGAAACTGGAGGGGGCACTGGCTCTTTTGGAGGGTTGGTGCAGACTCGATGGGCTGAACAGCCTCCTTCTGCACTGTCGGACCTCTATGATTCTATGAGAATGACCAGGTGGACTGTTTTTAGATGCTGGTTGAGGGGTACCCAGAGTGATCCAGATCCTTATTGCATTTCAGCTAGCTCAAATATGAATTAATTACTTGAGGTGCAGTGACTGTTCTCTGCAGGCAACTATGCCAGCTATTTTGTGTGCAGCAAGCTTGGCCCATCTCACTGGGAAACTACCTGGCCACCTGTACCACTGACTACAGACTGATGTACAGCACCCCCTCAGTACTGCACTGGGGGATAGCAGTGTCATTGACTTTAAGCAAGACGATGTGTTGTGCTACATATTTCCCTCCATCAGCACTTCTGTCAGAAACACTCAACAAGAGGCATCTGGTCTATTCAACCGACAGCTGTGTGCTCAGATTTGTGTGAAAACCATAAAAAAATATTTGAAATTGAGAGAGGAATCTAAGCAAGAGGAAGAAAGCAAAAAGAAGGAAGAAAGGTGAAGACAAAAAGGGCAGCAAAAAGAGAAAATAAGGAGGAAAGGGAGGAAGGAAGTGAAAACAACAAACTGTGTTTACATTGGTTCTTATTTCATGTAAACATGTCAAAGTGTGTCAAAGAAGGGTTGATTCCACGTTCCCACCTGGTGAGGACACCTCTTGTTTGTGGGCACATAGGTGTCACCCATCCATTATATTTTAGAAAAATTACTGGACAGTCGTCACAATTTCCAGCAACGCATTCCTTACGAGCATAATTCCTCTCAAAATTGAGCATGGGTTGGCCCTGTTCTGAATTGCTTTGGGTCGCATTCACATAGGCCAAGTGGTGTCTGTCTCAATGGTGTTCGTAGCCTCTTTTCATGCATTGGAAATGTCCGTGGAAAATTGCTGCTCCCTCCCGCAGTCTCCTCTCAGCACCAGCGAGCAGCTAAGGAGACAGAAGTCTTCACATGCACCCAGGCACACCAGAAGGCAGCCTGGTATTTGTTATAACTGGCATGAGTATTAAGGGGTGGGAACGATTAATACCCCATGGACTTACAGAACATGATCACCCCCGATAAGGGGTCGGGAGACCTCAAACAATGTCTGGTTATGTATAAATAGAGTCGGGCAATAAGGCACTGACGAGTGAAGCTACTGGAGCTGTGGACAACAGTAGTTGCAAAATAAAGTAATTTAGGTTTCGACAAATTCAGTGTGGACTTTTCGTACTTTAGTACTGCTAAATTCGACAACTGGCACGAGAATGAAGGGCTGCCTTCTGAACATCACATAGGAACAGAGGAAGATAGGAATTAGAAGCAAAAGTAGACAATTCAGCCCCTCGAGCCTGCTCTGCCATTCAATCAGATCATGGCTGATCTCTTCCTGGTCTCAAATCACACTTGGTCAGGTACAGCCCGAGAGAGCTATCCACGGTGTGACTGCGTCTTTAGCACCCCATCCCAGAACCATTCTGCCAACTGTCTGCAAAACAGCATTAGATTTAAGAGAGGGGAAGTAAAGGGGGAAAATACTGTGGATATGAATGAGGACTTCAGTTAGATTAACACCCTCCGAAGGCAGGATCGTCCGCCTCGCCAGCAGAACACTCACTCCCGCGGATTTCCCGACGGCATTGGAGTGGCCACAATGGGAATCCCCATTGGCCGGCTGCCGGGACAGAGAATCCAGCCCCGTATGCTTTACGGTTTAAAACAAATTGATGACATTGCCAAAAAAAGCAACACATGCAACAAAAAGAATTTCGTTGTAACTATAGACTATGTAAAATATACAAACTGACAAATGTTTTCTGTGCGTGGAAGAAATGATGTGAAGAATTATCCTGTACATAAGAAAACTGAGCGCATTGCACTGTGCAATGTCCTGAGAGAATGGGATGTTACGCATACGGACAATCATAATATCTGATTTACAGTAAAATTGCTTTAAAATCTATAATAATTACAATTAAGAGATATTGAGTCTTACAAGATCGGGGGAGGGCGGGGTGGTGGAATTGCCTCGATGAAGCTGCTGCTTGTAAATCTGCCATCAAACCATAAACCTGAAGGTCTGTCATTAGCAATCAGATCAGTTATATTCCAAACAAAACTCTTCTCGGTAAAATCAATGTTTAACACACACACATTTACTTGCTTATTATTGTTCATTTGTGCCGGGGTTAATGTCCAAATGCTGCAATTCCTTGGTTTACTACATCGGCAATAATTAATTCATTGTTTGATTTAACGATGGTCGGATGGGCCGAATGATTACACAGATTTTGGAAATTAGGATTACTGGCCTTCTGGGATGCTTCAGTATATTTCAAACCTGCTAATGGCTGCTTTGGGAGAAAAGAGGGCAGCAGTGCTTTCTCTAAGAACAGGAAATAATCCTCTCGTTCTGTTGATCTCTCTGTGCCAACCAGTAACTTGTACAACATCTAACAGGCCACATTAAGGTTTGGATGTAGGTCACGGTAAAGTCTTCTTCTGTGTAGGCAAACCTCAAGGCTGGGATTCTCCGAGCCCACGCCGAGTCGAAGAATCGCCGGTGACATGGGAAATTCCCGCCATGCCGCTCTGACGTCGGGACGCAATTCGCCGGCGACCGGAGAATCGGTGCCAATTGCGCCCTCGCAGTCGATGCGTCGCGGGTCGGAAGAGACCCCCATGGCGATTCTCCGCGGTCAACCGGCCGAATTCCCACCGGGTCCGGCCGGCATGGTTCCAACCTGGTACCACCCGGAGGGAGCTTGGACCCGCGGCCTCGGTGGCCATTCTGGTGGGGTGGGGGGCGGGGGGGATCAGACACCGGCGGGGGTTCCACAGTGTCCAGGCCCGGGATCAGGGGCTACCGATCGGCGGGCACCCGCGATCTGGAGGGGGCCTACCTCCTTCTGCGTGGGTCCATTGTAGATCTCCGCCATGTTGCGCAGCGCCGGCGCAGAGACGGCTTTCACACGCATGCGTGGAACCCCGCTGGCAGTTCAGGACCGCGTATTGACGCTGGAGCTCCGTGGACCATGCTGGCCCCCTGAGGGCTGCTGAATCACTGGGCCAGGAGGCCCATTGACGTTGGCGTGTACCACTCCGGTGTTTACGCCGGCGTCAACACTTGTCGGAGATTTTAGAGAATCCCGGCCCATATGTTTACGGCTCAAACAAATAATCCAATGATTTAAACCCTGAGCTGCAGTGTTGGACTTTGAACCCTGATTTTGGGTTCAACCTTTGAACTCTAACCTCAATTGTGCTGGGTTAGCAGTTTGAACTCTCACCTGGTGTTGAGCTGGCTGGTGTGAATGTTAGTCAAGAACAGGTCAGGCTCAGTAAGGTATTAAAGAATGATATCCATGTGCAATTATATCACAGCCAGGTTCTGTACCATCAGCAGGAGGGCAGTTAAACAAAAAAGGGTTGCCTCCCAGTGAAAGATGCATGCGGTAACCTTTATCGCAGTAAGTGAAAGTCGAAAACATGCCCAACTGAGCAAAATCTCAGATGCGAGAGACACTGATCTTTTACAATTTGTTATACCTAGATTGGGATGACCACCTAGATTGGAGTGAATAAGGAAGTGGGCAGGCCCATCAGAATCCTGAACAAAAGTGCTCCTTGAATATCGGTCATGTTGATATTGAGTGAGGCAGACAGAGGATTTTATACTTGGTGGCAATAGCCATTTGTTCAGCTGGTGATTAATGGCGTCCTGTGAAAGATGAACTATTTGACTGTGTACGAAACAATAGCTCATTTCGGAACAATGCTCAACAGGGCCCAGACTTACCACAGAGTTGTTTAAAAAAATTGAAACCTCAATAGCACACTATCAAAATGTTACGGACAACTGATTGCCTAATGTGGGCCAACTGGGATCCTTTACAACAAGCGCAAATGCTGCAGGAGAAAAAAAAGAAATATTTGCATTTATCTGACCTTTATGACCTCAGGATGCCCCCAAAGCAAGTTACAACCAGTGACTGATGTACCATCAATTGGACTCAAGACACGATTAAGATCCAAACTGTGGCTTTAATCAGCTAGTTGTTAGCCCGGTGGTCGACTACAGAAAAAGGCTGACCGCCGGGAACTCTGGGTACTTATACCCCACCTCGGAAGCGGGGTCTACTTGCCTCTCGACCAATTGGTGAGCAGTCACATGACTAGTCCCAGCCAATCGGACGAGAGGCACATGACCAGCCAGAGCCAATGGGAAACCCATGCTCTGCACCAATGGCAGTGCTCACATTCATACCACCACAGTGACATCATTTTGAAGTGTACTCACTGTTGTGAGGGAATGCAGCAGCCCATTTCCACACAGCAAGCTCCCACAGCGAGCAATGCAACAATGGCCAGGTAATTCCTGTTAGTGTTTCAGTGAAATTGGTTCAGCAATTAAAATGGGGCATGGACACCGAGGAGGCATCCTTCACTCTAACTACTGCTAAAGAATCTTTTATATCCACCTGACAGGGCAGATTGGAGCCTCAGCTAATGGTCTCACCTGACAGGCAGATTCATGCCTCATCAGAACAAAAAAGAAGGGGCTGTGTCATCAACGTTAGCCTGTCTTTTCAGATATCGATAGGCCTGCTGCGGATTTCTCGCATTAGCCAATTTCACTCGACACTTCCCATACGTTCACCCATCCCGTTTAATCTCTGGGGGGGGGGGCTGACTTTTCTCCACCACCCTTCCTACCACTGCGCCACGCTGCAGAAAAATGGAAAGCTTCTGCCCGTTGACTCTGTTCCTCACTCCAAAGGCGCTGCCAGGCAGTATTTTCTGTTCCTATTTCAAATTTCCGGCATCTGTAGTATTTTGCACAATTTTTATACAACTCAGATAGGACCTGGGAGAGGGGGAGTGGAGTGATTGGGTGGGCAGAGAGTAAGAAGTATTGTGGGTGGGAGGGAGAAGAGATGGGGAGGGGAAAAATGATAGAGGAGGGAGGAAGAGATAGGGAGGAAAGGAAGTGATGGAATGGGAGCAATGTGATTGAGAGTCGGTCCAACAAGTTCTGGCAATGGTTCCCCACTGCAGGATAGCTGTGAGGAGCACTCCCAGGGTTGTTGAATGTATGCTTATTCCATCCAAAACAGTTGGGTGTACACTCACAATCTATTCACCTAGGGTTAAGAGAGTTTATACGCAAGTAATGACTCTTTGTGAGGATAGAGAGGATGTGGGGGTCATGTCCACCTTCAACACAGTTGTAGAAACTGCCCGTTTGTTCTCTGGATCTCAATGGAATGAAACACAGGTGAGCACTACAATGAGCGAATGATCAGCCAGGAGACCACACAGATGACAAAGCTGAAATGCATTCCCCCCCCCCCCCCTCAAACTCATGGAGTGGAATTTTCCTAAAAACGATTCTGACACCAGCGTGTTTCACGCCAGATAAACAACCTTGTTTTCTCTCCAGATGTTTAGGCATCGTTGCCAGAGCCTGCAACCCCGACCCCCTACAAGAACCTGCCCACAAAGCCTCTGTCTTCTTACTGCAACCCTGCACCTTCCCACATTTGTTGCCCAGTAATAGTACAACAAGTTCCAAAGGTCCAACCCCACTGACTGCTGCCCTCTCTGAGGGCATCTTCCCAATCGTAGCCAACTTCCTGCCCAGACCATCGACAAAACTAACCTATCCAACCCCTTAAAAAACAACTTAGGCAAAAAAGACCGGCAGGCACTGAATTAAAAATAAAAACCACGGCAAAATATTCATCTTCACCGCTTGCACCCGACCAGCCAACAACAAGGGAAGACTATCCCACCGCAGTAGGTCATAAAATTTAGAGTGCAGAAGGAGGCCATTCGGCCCATCGAGTCTGCATGGCCCTTGGAAAGAGCACCCTATCCCCATAACCCAATGACCTCCTCTAACCTTTTTTGGACACTGAGGGCAATTTTGCATAGCCAATTCACCTAACCTGCATGTCTTTGGACTGTGGGAGGAAACCGGAGCACCCGAGGAAACCCATGCAGGCACGGGGAGAACGTACAGACTCTGCACAGACAGTGACCCAAGCCAGGAATCGAACCTGGGACGCTGGAGCTGTGAAGCAACTGTGTTAACCATTGTGCTACCATACTGCCCTAGATCCACTTTACCTCTACCTGCCAGATTCATAAAGTTCAACTTTCGAAGCCAGGCCAGCCATCTGCACTCCCAAATACCTGAAGGGGTCACTGCCATCCGAAATGGCAACCGCCCCATTCTGACTCCCAGCCCTGGACCAGACACCACAAAACACACACGTTTATCCAAGTTCAGCTTGTAGCCTGAAAATGCCCCAAATCTCCCAAGTAGCCCCATTATATTCCCCATAGAGAGCTCAGGTCCAAAATATACAACACCACGGTATGCTCCACCAACCCCCCTCACCATGCCCGTCTATTTATCTGAGCACCTCAGCACTGTGGCCAAGGGCTCTAATGCTGGCAGAAACAGAAGGGGGGAACATGATGCATCCCTGCCTTGTTCCCCTGTGTAACAGAAAGTAACCTGAATTCAAATAATTTGTTCGCCCACACGCCATTGGATCCTTGTACAACAATTTCACTCAGGTCACAAACTTCTGCCCAATCGGAGGCCCGATGCTGGTGTAGTTGGCGGCACTCACTACGCTGGGACCCCCCACCCCGCCGGGTAGGGGAGAATTTAGCCCATGTTGTGTGTTTTATCTGATATCTTTGTGTGTTTTACCTGGCATATGTTTTGCGTGATATCCTGTGTGTGATACCGTATCTGCATGTGTTGTACCTGGCATCTGTGTTATATCTGGTATTATTATGTGTTATACCTGGCGTCTTTGTGTGTTATACCTCTATTTGGGAGGGGGTGCGGTGCATTGGTAAAGGTCAAAGGGCAAGAAGTTCTCCTCCAGCGAGAATCATGGACTTCAACATTGGAAAGTACAGGCAAAATTATTGGATTCATTTAACAGACAGTTGGACGCCATGACATCATGACTGGAGGATCTTTTGAGCGGGATGAGCTAAGATTGGCCAAACGGTGTTCCTGCTCCTTTTCAACTTTATGAGATGCATTCATATGTGGGGTGTCGGGGGTACAAGGTGTCCTGTCTTGCTTCACTTGTCTTCAGTGGCAACACATCTTTAGATGAAGATATTTTCTTTAAAGACATTAGTAAACAAGATATCTCCCACCACATCACCTCGTACCATTTCCACCCCCCTCTCCCAAGGACATCACAAATGCCACCACTGACAGTGCTGTGATGATGGAACTTGGACGTAATATGGTTAAAAGTGTGCGTGGAATGGAGCAAGAAAGAAATGATCGAGTGGGCCAAATAGAGAGGCGCAGGGACCTGCTATTGAGAATTAGCCCACCATGACAGACCACAAGCTGTTGATTGCATTACACAGTGTTTTCAAAACAGTTAAATGTCAAGTGGCATCGATACAAAACTCCAGTGTAATGTCAATGCTTGCAATTTTCCACTTGTGTAAACTATTCTGTGTTAATTGAACCCATGCCCCCCAAAAAGGCATTATTTTAAAGATTTAAATGACTTCTTGGGTCACCATACTTTGATTCTGTTGTTGCATTAATTACAGTTCTTTTCCCAAACAAAATACAATTCTTGCTGTGTACCTTCAGTCGGTGCTAAGCAGCTTTACATTTCAATTCCGCTTCACTGCTTAATGCTTTGTTGCTTTAATATTCTTTCTCCGTCGTACAACAGTTTTGAAAACTGGCACTGGTTGACATGTCACCCGTTGTTCATATATTGGATTCCAGCTTCTAGCTGCTTGCCACTACTTTACCCATTTCTAAAACAATTTAATCTTCCTGGGACTGCAGCAGAAGATTAACTCAATGGTGTAAGTACTGAAACAAAGGAAAGTTTTGTTTGTTCAAATAATGGTATAATATACAATCGCCTTTCATTGTCCTGCTTTCCATGAAACGGCATGCTCCAATATAATCTTTCATGGCCCTTTGGCATGTGGATACTAAATGCAAACTGCGATGGCACAAAATAATTTCCTTGGCATCAGATGCCAATGGAGCATGTGTGCTGGCTGCAGTCCATGAGGAATTGCCCATCTGCAGCTCATGCCAACACTGGCACCTATTAGGCCACGGCTACATTGATGGAAGGAAAATGACAACAGGCTGCGTCGGCAATACTTGACGAGCCATCTGATATTAGTCCTGGTTTTTTTTTTTAAACAGTGAGAAAAATCCATATTTCTGCCCAGGCTTTATCACAGCAGACAGGCCAACATATAAACGTCAAGCTTTCCTTTGAGTGATAACACACGGGCACCTCCTCACAAGACGAGTGTCGATTAGGTTTCATGGTGTAAATGATTTTTCCTGCGATGGGCAGCATTCCAATTTAACACTTGGATGCCAATGAGATAAGTCGGTGTCAGGCTTTAAGCTCCAGGCCATGCCAGCACCAGCCAAGGAGAAAATCAGTATTATTGTCGATAGGTCTTTTATTAACAACTGTGCAATATCCCTTCATAAGATGTAAGGAAGAACTGGGCCAATGCACTTATTCCAAGCTAAGAATTCCTCCACAAAGAAACAAATTGTGGCCAATACAGGAATAAAAACCGATTAAACCTCTCTGACCTCTTGGCTAGAATTCTCCGCTTGGGAGACCATGGGCTGGATTCTCCATTCCTGAGTATTGATGCCAGGGAGAATTCGTGGACTTTTACGACAGCAAAACTGGCGTTGAACCTGGACCAATTCAGCAACTGTGGAGGGGCTAGCATCGGTGCCACGTGGAACATAATCGATTCCAATGAAAAACAGTGCTGGAATCGCCTGGTCCATGATTGACACTTGGGAGGCTGAAAATCTGCAACCGTATATACACATTATAATCCCCCCACACAATCATACCAGCCAACAAGATGGCACTGGTTGCGCTGGACCCTACGTTCACAGTGACAGTCAGCGGCATGTGCAGCTGCATGGCTGCCTTGCAGGCAATGGTGCTCCATGCCCATCCACCCCTACCCAACAGTGCATCTCCTGGCCATCCCCCACTACTTCCCCCAGCCCTGGCAGAAGGCCCCGGCCAGTCGCTCTGAAGAAACTATGGTGATGTTGGACACTTTCCATCCCCTCTCTCATACCCTCAGCAGCCAGGACACAGGTTTCATGATTTTTAGAAGCACAAGTGAACGTCACCATCGGAAATTCAGCCCATCAGAAGCAGAAAATCGTGGAGGCTCCTGAGAATACCGGGCCGGGCCCACTAATGATAAGCAAAGGGCGTTTACTGGGCGGAATTCTCCGCTCCCCACATGGCGTGGGAGAATCATGGGAGGGTCTCCCGACATTTTTTACCCCCCCCCCCCCCTTTGCGCCTGCGATTCCACCCCCCCCCCCCCCCGCCCCCGCTTTGAAAAATCGCCGCTCCCCGTTTTTCACGGCGGATGGCGATTCTCCGAGCCCGATGGGCCGAGCAGCCGGTCCTTCACGCCACACCTGTTCGCTGCATTCGTGAAACGGGAGCTAGATGCCCGTTTGGGGCATCCAGGGGCCCGATTGGGATGGGAGCACCACGACTGTGCTCGGGAGGGGACAGGCCCGCGATCGGTGCCCACCGGTCGTCGGGCCAGCGTCCAAAACGGACGCACTCTTTCCCCTCCGCCGCCCGGAAAGATCAAGCCGCCACGTCTTGCCGGGAGCTGAGGAGAAAGACGGCCACCGCGCATGCGCAGGTTCGTGCCGTCTGCGCGATGAAGTCATCCGCGCATGCGCGGGTTGGAACCGGCAACCCGCGCATGCGCGGATGACTTCACTTTCTCGGCGTGACGAGGTTGCTGCCGGGAAAGACGGAGGCCCGCTCCTAGCCCCCCGGGTGGGGATGAATTAGGTGCGGGGAGCGGGCTCCGAGGTTGTCATGAACCTCGGCCGAGTTCACGACGGCCTTCACGAATTCGGCCCCCTGCGGAGAATTCCGTCCACTGGAGCATTCTGGAACGCATTGACGGCGCTGTCGAGGCGACGGAGAATTGCAATTTGGTGTGAAATGAGCATCCGCCATGATTTTGGCATCGGAACTGATTCTCCGTCCAATCACATTTCGCGATTCTGCCACGGCCTGCGGAGAATCACACTTCCATGTTCTCCCGCCGGAGATGAATCGCCTCTGATTTGTACTTGCGCTGGGAGATTCACTATCCCATGCCATGTTGGGGGGAGGGGCGGGGGGGGGGGGGGGGGAACGGTTGTTCAGGATTTGCATTGTCAGGGTTGTACCCTTGACCCACCATACCAGAACATGCTGGGAAATAAGTGTACCAATTCTCGCCCACGTGAATCCCAGCCCAGACTACCTGGGATTCACTCAGGTTTGGAGTGCGCAGTCCATTAATAGAACACAAATGTGTCAATTTAACCCATCTGCATCCTCCCACTGGTGTGGACCACAAACCTTACTGTCACCGTCAGCGGGAAGTCTGGAACATCGGAATGGGATCAGCACCGTTTGTTCTTTGGTCAGTGCTGGATTCTCCGCCAAGTCGGGAACTCCATTAGTGGCAAGTTCCAGGAGACTCAGCTCCCAAAGAGTGACCATTGAAAGAAATAAACTGGAATTTAAAGCATCTTTAATTATATTTTAGTTATTACCAATGAAGTCCTTTTGAAGTGTAGTCGCTGTTGTGTCATGGTCAAATACACCAGAAAAGTTGTGCAGAGCAATATCCCACGAACAGCAAGGAGTTAAATGAGCAGCCAATCTGTTTTCATACTGTTGTCCAATCCTAGCCAGGGCAAGGATAGGACTTCTCCAATTGGTGCTGTGGGATCTTTTACACTCAGAATTTACAGTGCAGAAGGAGGCCACTCGGCCCATCAAGTCAGCACCGGACCTCTGAAAGAGCACTCCACGTAAGCCCCTGCCTCCACCCTATCCCCATAACTCCACCTAAACGTTTTGGTCACTAAGGGCAATTTATCATGTGCAATCCACCTAACCTGCACCCGGAGGAAATCCACGCAGACACGAGGAGAACATGCAGACTCCGCACAGACAGTGACCCAAGCCGGGAATCGAACCTGGGACCCTGGAGCTGTGAAGCTCCACTCGATAGACTGGCACTCATCTCATCTGAAAGATGGCACCTCCGACAATGCGATACTCCTTCAGTATTGCCCTGAAAATGCATGCACTTAAACTCATGACTCAGAAGCAAGAGTACTGCCAACTAAATCAAGGCTGAAAGGATATTGTTTGAGAGGTCACAAGTCATTCAGAAATGACTGCATATAGTGCCACCGTGAGTCCCGGCCAGAATGAAGTTGATGAGGCAATTCCACCATAAATCAAGCTTGGATTTGTTTTTACATGGAGATGTAGTATTATGGAACTATCCTCCACTTTCTGCATTCTGCTGCAGAAATAATCTTCTCACATGAGTTTGCAGACTCTCAAGTTACATTCTGCCTCCAAATCATTGGTCGAAAAATTATTGGTTGAATATCCATAGCAGTAGAAGACACTTCATTATTCCCCAAGAAGATATCCTTTTTATAAACTCAATCTGCTATAAATGTCACCAAGGTATGCTTCATTATCCAAACATCCAGTAACAGTGATGTAATCAAGCGAGCAATTGCGTTGAAGTATTCTCACAGACAGCACTCCAAAGAACGTAAACCATTATTTTTTTCACTTTTAATTAAAATTGCGTTGAAAAAGAAAGATTAGGGTATGCACATAAATTAATGAAGAAAATGAACAGATTTTAAATATATATATTTTTTAAATAATGTGATTCTTTATATTATTATGGACAAATTTGACATTCCACAATTAAAAAATTTGTTTTTTTAGGTACAGTGAGACTAGTCAGCAGTAATTATAAATGTATTACTATTACTCAGTTACTACTCATTCAATAAGAGTAATATTAATTGTGGAAAAGGGTAGGTTTTCATCACTTCTGTGATTTCTAAATGAGCGCAGACTTGGGGGGAGGACTTCATCAGTGCGCCCTCTGGGGAAGATTTGAATTAGTATCAGCAATTTTGCACTTCCATTTTTTAACTGGGCATGTGTAGACGCTAGAAGTTTCTATAAGCTGTAGTGGAGTAATGACTGTGAAAAGTGACACTTTAATTACTGCAACAAAATCCAGACCAATAGATATGCATTTTTTGGGAGTGTTGCAAGAACAATTAATGTCATGTTTTAAAAAGCAAAATCCCACACACTTTGCACTAACCTGATGCGGAAATGAGTGTAAAGTACAAACGTGTGTGTCATTCTGGCGAGGTCACACATTAGAAATCCCTGTTATCTATCTATGTGGGAGATCTGCATGATAACTGAGATATATTAATAATCAATAATTAATCTCAGAACCATAGTCTCCACTTCCTTGCCTAAAGCTCCGTTCAAGCTATAATGAACAAGTAACATGTTCATGTCCTATTTGGAATCATAGAACCCCCTACAGTGCAGAAGGAGGCTATGCGCCCTTTGAGTCTGCACAACCCTCCGAAAGAGCACCCTACCCTATCGCCGTAACCCTGTAACCTAACCGACAAATCCCTGGACACTAATGGGCAATTTATCATGGCAAATCCACCTAACCTGCACATCTTTGGATTGTGGGAGGAAACCAGAGCACCCGCAGGAAATCCACGCACACACGGGGAGAATGTGCAGAATCCGCAGTCACCCAAGGCTGGAATTGAATTCAGGTCCCTGGCGCTGTGAGGCAGCAGTGCTAACAACCGCGCCGCATTACACCATACATCTGTGCAACATGGGAAAGTTTGCTGCACCTTGGAATTTATTTCCACGTTAACCCAAGAACTTTGAAAACATCAAACAATGGGCCATATTTCCATTGTGACGTCAGCTGGGGCACATTCACAACAACAGGGACTTGGCACAACGGATGTTGTGTCACCTTCTGCATGCCCAGCTTCCAGTTGAACTGGAGTGTCAGCTCAGCAATCCTGCAGCACGAGGAAGCAGAGGCTTCAGATAATCACAGGGCAAAGCGCCAAAAGGCTTTTGCAAAGTATTTCTAGCAGACTTTAAGTAAGACGATAACTTCTCAAATATACTCTTAAACGTGAGCCACTTTTCTGTTCTCCAGTAAAAGCACATGGATCCCTCCAGCAAGCTCCGAGTGTCGTTTGTAACTAAGGTATTGCACGACTTGATACCCATACAACCAGACAACAAAAATCAACTAATTGCTAGGGAGTGCTGTGTCATGATTTATAATTAAACCTCCCAAAATACCAGCCTTGCTAACGCTGGCTGAAGCTGGTTGAACGAGGAAATGGAAAGTTGCTGAACAGCCACAAAGCAACCAAAGGTGTGAGTTTGCAATCCTGAGATTCACTGCAGCATTCAGGCAGGCAGGGGGTGGGGGGTAGAAAAACTCTCCGTCTCTGTCACATAAACAAGAACAACAGGTTGGAGATTTCTTTTAGGCTATTTATTTGCAGGAAAAGCTTTTGGAAACAACAGAACAAATTGCAACAGCAGTTTCAGTTTAACTTGCCCAATCCACCTTTCATCTTTTTCCTTAAATGGGAGGTTGCAAACATAATTGTTTATGCCTTTCCATGATTGTATAATTTGCCAGCCAAGTATTGTGCACTGCTCCCTTAACTTTGCAATCTGCACTCAAACATTTTGGGGAGGTTTGAGTGTCATATATGAACAACTTTAAAGTTATTTGCAACTCATTACTGCAGCCTCATTATGCTGGCAACAGATTTGGCAGCTATGAGCTGAAAAGTGATGCACTGAGTCCAAATTCATGACATGGATAGCTGAAGGATGTTGGGGGGTGTGCTATCTTTGTCAATCTGCCATTGAGTAACAAACTTCCTGGGCAGTTTGTATGTCGAACTCCTATCACACACTGCACTCCCTGAAAAAAAATTTCTGTGAACTTCAGATGCCAAATCCGAGATTTTCCACAGGTCTGCTGTCTGGAGCATGCAGAAAATTGTAATTTCTGTAAGACCTGTTGACTACTGCCTTCCTATCAGAAGAGGGAGCTCTTTCATTAACAGCGCAATGGTGTCTATTATATGGAGGATTATAGTAACTGGAAGTGTGATGTCCATTTTAACATGGCTGGTGACAGCTCGAGCAGTGTTGTCCATTCAAAAGCCTGTGCCAACTACAGCAGCGGTAACTACCGAAATAAGACTTCTGCCAATTAGGGCACTGATATCTATTATAATAAAGCGTGCCCCAATAAATAATGTTGCCCATTATAACCTGTGTGCCAATGAGAGTAGTAGTATGCATTATAATAAGTCCAGTATCAATTATAGCAGGGCATCTATTCTAATAAGGTTTCTTCTAACTAGAGGTTATTTGCTTCATTGGGGCAGCACGGTAGCATAGTGGTTGGCACAGTTGCTTCACAGCTCCAGGGTCCCAGGTTCGATTGCTGGCTGGGTCACTGTCTGTGCAGTCTGCTCTTTTTCCCTGTGTCTTCGTGGGTCTCCTCCAGGTGCTCCGGCTTACTCCCACAGTCCAAAGATGTGCGGGTTAGCTGGATTGGCCATGCCAAATTGCCTTTAGTGTTAAGTGGGGGTTACTGGATTACAGGGATAGGGTAGATACGTGGGCTTCAGTAGGGTGCTCTTTGTAAGGATCGGTGCAGACTCAATGGGCTGAATGGCCTCCTTCTGCACTGTAAATTCTATGATTGTCTGTAGTCCTGGAAGACTTCTTGCTTCATCTGTCCCTGTACTATCCAGATGTTGAATCCAGTTCCCTCTCACTTCTATTAAGGCAAAACTAAGTAATGTGAACCAGGAGTTAAGTTTATCTGAAGTGTTAGGACTACTTTAAACTGTAACCTGTATCCCCTCAGCCCATCGGGCAGCATGTTGCACTGCAATCGAGAGGGGTCTTTGGGCCAGCAATGATTTGATTGTGTCCACTACGGTGGAATTGACTTGAGTTTCAGTGAACGAACCCATTCCAATACCAGGCAAACCCCTGCAAAATCCACACAGCCAAATGTTTTGGTTCTACTTGGTCCTGGAGCAGCATATAATCTTTCCAGGTTATATATGGTATTTCCGTTCAGCACAACACAGGCATGATGGACTAAATGGCCTCCTTCTGTGCTGTAAGTTTCTCTTATTCTATGACTCCAACTATACACAACCAGAATAGCTTTGCTATTCGGTGAGCCGCATCATGCGCTGTTCTCCCAATTCAGTGTGTAGCCAGGTTAGTGCGGCAATATCATGGCAGAAAGGGCAGGAAGTTGTGCACCCTGCCATCATGTCCGGTTATCATACTTAAAGGGCACCGGGCAGCCATTCATTCATCATGCCAGGAGTCCAAGACCTAGACATGGCTGCCAAGAAACAGCAGGAACCAGCCCCATGGTTCAGTTATGTCTCCCTGGAGATTCTCCTTTCGGCCACAGAGGGAGGAGGGACGTCCTCTTTCCCAAATATGAGAGCAGATGCCCACCCAACTCACCACAGTGGCCTGGGAGGAAATTGCCAGGATAGTCAATGCCGCAGCTCTGCAAAGGATCACTCAGGAATCGAATGAACACCTTGAACCAAGCCGCCAGTACAACCCTCAACTCTCCATCCTCAGCCCAGTCTCTAAATCGGTCGTGGTTCAGGGATGTCAATGGTAAGGCCACCACCTGTGCTGCCCATCTCTAAAAGACCTTCACACGGTGCTGGGTGCTGTCTTATTGTTCCCCTGCATTTCATATGATCTGTTCGTCGGGTGACAACTGCAAGTTGCTGACCCAAACGCACTCAGGACACTGCCCTTGTTTAGGGTTGTGTATGATTGGAGTAGAGGGCAACTTGCAGGTGCTGCTGATGCCATGCCTCTGTTGCCCTTGTTCTTCCAGCTGCTAGAACTTACTGGTCTTGAGTGACTGTCCTTGGGAACTAACAGCAGTGCATCTGTCATGTAGCATACATAATGGGTTGGTGTTGGAGGGACTGACTGCTGAGGGTGCTGGATGGGGTGTCAATCAAGTGGCCTGCATAGTCCTTCATCGTGTCCAGCTTCCTCAGTGCTGTTGGACCTACACTTAATCAGGCAAGTGGACAACATTCCCTCAAACCCCTCAATTGTGCCTTTTACATGGTGGCCAGGTCTTGGGGAGTCATGAGGTTATATATTAGCCACATAATTAGCAGCATGGCGACCTGCATCTGCGTTCAAAGCGCTCAAAGCCATCTATCTATCTTTATATGGGAGAAGGCCAGGGCACAAGAGGCCTGTGAGGGATAAGGCATAGCATGCCCAAACTCCTCCCCCTCACACAATACGAGCAGCAGGCTGTCGAGCTCTGGGAAGGCCCATGACCCTGCCCATGGAGACGGTGAGGTCAGCCTCCCCCAGCCATCTAGTGAGGGGAGCATCCTTATACTCTGCAAATCATAACCTGAGGGTAAGGCTCTCAGCTGTGTCAGAGGCAGTCTTCGCAGTCACTAATCTCTCCTTTTCCATTATCGGTGCCATCAGCAAGAGGGTGAGACCAGCTCCCCTACCTGAACTCAGTCCCAGCCAGCAGTGGACCTCTGAAGAGCACACACAAGGATAATGTTTTTTTACCTGCAGAACTATCACAGCATTCACCTCCACCTTCCACCTACCCAGAGACATTCATCTTGGTGGCTCATAGATCTTAGTTTAGGCTTGGGATCACACTTTGGTGGTCACCTCATGGCCACGTGTCCACAGCAGGAGGTGGCAGTGACAGCCAAGGTCTCTGGCCCTCGGAGGACTGCTGGAGAAGAGGCCCATGCTAATACGAATCAGATGATGAGGCTCTATGAGTGGTCACTGAGAAATGCTGAAGTATCAAGGACATGTAGGGGAACATCAAGTAGAGGAGCCAGAGGCCATCAAAAGAGAAGTACACAAGACGGGGAGGAGTGTGTCCGCAGACTCTCTGATGTAGCAGCTCAAACATTTGAGTGTTTGGCGTTTGCCATGGGTAGGATGACAGATGCTTATGGAGATTCTGGCCCAGCAGCATGCCTATTCCAGCGGAGATGCGCTCAGACCTGTACTCCATTGCTATGAGTTTTTGTAATGGCAGCGCAAGAGAGGGATAGGGCAACTTGACCTCCGTGCAGCTGCCCCTTCTCCGCAAGAGGTCAGGGAGGAGCCTTTGAGCAGCTAAAGGGAGGAAGAGCATCAGGCAGATACACCCAGAGCTACGACCCTGAACTTTCCAAGGCTGTCCAGGCATTCCGACTCCCCTCTGCCTATGATCCCATCAGCTTCATCGTCTGAGACTGCTGAGGCTGCACCTGCCTGAGAACAGGAGACCCAAAGAAGGCTGGGGCCTCCCAGGATGTCTGCCAAAGTTATCAGAGGCAAAAGGGCATGCCGGTCAGCAGGCCCCCTCTACCTCTGCGACAGAAACCACCTGGATATGGTGGTACGGTAGGAAAATTAAGAAGTCTTAAGTTCACTCTGGTTGCAAGGGTGTACAATCATTGTAGTAACTGTTGCACCTTTATAAATGTATTAATCATTGCTCTTGATGGAGTCTCCTGGGATTTTTCTTCCTGCCACTTGTGTCATTGCCTGTCCTTCCCCAGACCCCCCACCACTTCACCGCTTACAAGGAATCGACTGAGGCTGAGTTTATATCTTCATGAATGATCTCTGCACACAGAGGCCAGGCCACCCTTGCGAGCTGTGTGCAAGGAGCCTCCCACGCACACAGATCCCTTTCCCTCCGCTGCCTTTCCCTTGTCAGGATAGATTATCAGGCTTCCCTTTCATTTGTCCCCTTGAGTTCATCTTCAACTCCTCACACCCGATAAACCTCTCAAGTAGAATTTCAGTTGGACAGCGACGATCTGGACTCAGTGCTCTACTTTCGCATGAGGTAAATAATCATCTCCCTCGTCTTCAGGTGACGTTTGAAATGATATACATCTTCTACCCTCTTCTTGTAACTCAACCCACCCCATCACAATTGATCCCCCCCCCCCCCCCCCCCGGTGGTGGTACCTTCACCTTCCCATCTGTCACTCTTGAACCCCCTCCCCCTCCCCCACCCCATCACCCTTCGGCCCATTACACTTCAACTGCCTTCCGTTGCTGCTGAACGGTCCATGCCCACCCTGACCCTGCCAACCCCAAGACCTCTGTCCAGCCCCGTACCCCCATGTCCCCTCCAAACATCCAAACGGGCCCTACACCCTGGGATATTGGAGAAGCCAGAGCTGATGGAGGGGTGAAGGGCTAATGTTGTGGCTTTCGCTTCTCTGATTGCCTGGTGATTAATTTTATTGGAGTGGCGGTCAGCAACGCCACTAGGGGCAGCGGCCTGGCTGGGTGACTTATATTACTTTCATTGGCTGGAAAAGATCAAATACGATTTAAGGGGTTCATCGGAGGACTTTGAGGCAAGGTGGGGGGATGGTCGGGACCATGTTTGAGTTGTTCGTCACGGGGGATGAGGGTGTGAGGGGAAAGGAGAAAGGGATGGGCGAAAAAGAGGGGAAACTTATACAAGCTGTATAGTTGTGTGTTGGGAAGTTTGTTTGCTGAATTGTTTATATGTTGTAACTTTTCATATAAGTTTGGAATAAAATACATTTGAAAAAAAAAACTGGTCCTGCGCCCCCAACAACAGATGGATCCTCACCCTCAGACCCTACCACATCCCACTGCCTCCTCTAAAAGACACATGTACCCTCCCACCACCTGTACCCTTTGTTTTTCCCTCCAAGATCTATCCACTGACACCACACCCCCTCCCTCGCAATGCTCCATATCCTTGGTTTTGCACGGCCCCTGGAAGGCTCCATAATTCTTCCCCAGCCCACAGTCACCACCCGCCCCTCACCCTGTGTCCCAGCGCTCCCAACCCCCGGTCATCGTGCACCTTATCTCTGTGTGGACTAGGCCATGGCCTTCCGATAAGCCCTCTCCCACCATCTCAATGCCATGCTGGTCCAGCCGAGGTTCAGACCAGCGTGAAATCCCGCTGGCGGGCAGGGCAGATGATATACCAGGGGAGGAAGTGGGGGAGATCATTCAGGTCAACTGCTTATTTGAATACCATGAATAATATGCTAATCAGGTTCCTGACAGCTTTTGACGTGACAGTCGTGTCCGCAAGTTCCTGCCATCACGTGTGTGCGTGGGTTTCCTCCGGGTGCTCCGGTTTCCTCCCACAGTCCAAAGATGTGCAGGTTAGGTGAATTGGCCAGGCTAAATTGCCCTCAGGGTCCAAATTGCCCTCAGTGTCCAAATTGCCCTTAGTGTTAGGTGGGGTTACTGGGTTATGGGGATAGGGTGGAGGTATGGGCTTGGGTAGGGTGCTCATTCCAAGAGCCGGTGCAGACTCGATGGGCCGAATGGCCTCCTTCTGCACCGTAAATTCTATGAAATCATTTCTTGCTGTTGGGAACCTGATTATTTTCATTGTCTCGCATTCTCCACACACCACAAAGCTCGCCATTGACAGGACGAGGAACGTTCTGGCTGCTAACTCTCCACAGGTGCTGCCTAACTTCTTGAGTTTTTCCAGAAGTTTTTGTTTTGATATCCAGCATCCATAGTATTTTGCTTCCATACACCTGTAAGCAGTTGAGATTCCCTTCAGCCTCTTCTGAGAGAAGAGCTTAGCGCAGAGACAATAAAGACGGGAAGAGAGGGAGGAACAGAACAATAAAAAAAATCCTTTGCACCACGATCGGCATTATTTTGTCAAGATTCCTGAATAAAAATGTTTCAGCGGGTGTCAAACTTAGCACGTATCAGATTTAAAAATCATAGTTTCAACTTTCCTTGGAATACCTATTTAGATTGTGGACAAAATATTGCTGGGTACAGTTTTTAAAAATTTGTCAAAGAAATATGTGAATATAACTAGATGTGCCTTCGGAGTAAGTGTTCTAAGTGAAAGTAACCATTGTTGAACAAGGTAAAACAGTTGCCAGGAATGCACAAGATAAGAAAACATCAGAGTGGTCCATTCCAGTGTCTAAGACGAAGATATAGAAGATACTTAAGATATACCTCTCTATCAATCATTCGCTAGTGACCCAGCAGATTTTCCATGGAGTTTACAGATATAATCCTTCACCGGATCGCTTAGCTGTCCATTCGATACATGTGTAAAGTAATTACATCTGAGCTGTCTTTTCACCCCTATGGCCTCTTGTTGTAAACAATTGGAACTATGTTAAACATATTGATGCTTATCCCATCCATGCTGTTGAGACTCTTAAACAGGTTGCTGGAAATCGCCTTTTGGGGCAGTGAACCCGCTGCCAGTAACTGTAAGTGAAGTATAAACAGTCTGGGTTGATTTTTGTTGGAAAAGAGAAGCTGTCGTAGTAAACTAATGGAGCCATTTGAAATGATGGAAGTTGCTTCGAAGGGCTGATATTGCGAGGGTGTTTCCACCTGTGCGAGAAGTAGAGACATGGACTGGATTTTACCAGCCCTTTGGAGATGTGCTCAGAACCACCAAGGCTGGCAAAATGGCGGGAAAGGACAGCGGGTGGCATGCCCATCATCTTCCTGCCACCATGGTATTGTCTCACTGGTGGGAAAGGTGGCAGGCAGCCTGCTCGCCTGGAGCCCAATTGAGCCACTTAAAGGCCATTAATGGCCCGCCTTCCGCCTCCACTGGCATTTTACCAGCTGCTGTGCGGGGAGACCATCAGTGAAATCTGGTGGCCTCTTGGCAGGTGGGGATCTCCCTCTTTTCTATGCACTCTTTGACCCATGGAGTGATACCCGCAGCAATGATGCCTCCTGCCCTCACCCTCTTTATCCCACCCCACCTCGCCAAAGCCTGCCTGACTGGCACAAATGCCCCCAATTACCTCACTTTGAGCGCCCATATAGTCCTCAACCTGCAGTTGCAAACCCAGTAGTGACCACTCCTAGCAGTGGCGCTGCTGAGGCTGCTTATTTGGCCAGCAGCTCTTGGACGTGATGACAGTCACTTAATTAACCGCCACCAGCAAAATACAGCTTACTATTCAGTTTGGCCCCCAATTTGCGGGGAGCATCGGTTTGCCCGGGGTATATGGACGGTGGGTTCCGAGCATGGCGGAGGGCTGGGATTGAAAGGATGGGGGATTTGTTCTTGGAAGGGGGCTTCCCGAGCAGGAGGGTGTTAAAGGAGAAATTTGAGCTGGCGAGAGGGAATAAGTTCAGGTACCTGCAGGTGTGGGATTTTCTACGTGGACAGATTCCGTCCTTCCCATGCCTGCCACCCAAGGGAATCCAGGACAGGGTAGTGTCCTGGGGATAATACTCAGGGGGTACTGGCAGGGATTCGCGGATGTTATGTCCTGGGTACTGAAAACAGGGGTGGTGATGAGTCCAGAGGTGGCTATTTTTGGGGTTTCAGAGGACCCGGGAGTCCGGGGGGAGAGAGAGGCTGGCGTTTTGGCCTTTGCTTCCCTGGTAGCCCGGCGACGAATTCTGCTGGCATGGAGGGACTCAAAACCTCCGAAGTCGGAGGCCTGGCTATCAGATATGGCGAGCTTTCTCGGTCTGGAGAGGATTAAGTTCGCTTTGAGAGAGTCACTGTATGGGTTCGCCCGGAGGTGGCAACCATTTATCGACTTCTTCGCGGAAAATTAATTGTCAGGAGGAGGGGGGTTAGTTCGGGTAACGTAGGTTAGGGGGGTAGTTAGGCTGGTCCTTGTGGGAGGGAGCTAGGTTTCTTGCACTATAACGATTGATTTTTGCACACTGTTTTATATTATTGTTGTTTATCGTGCCAAAATGTCTTAATAAAATTGTTTATCGAAAAAAAATATACAGCTCACCAAAACTGTGCCCCCATCACACCTGCTTTCAACACTGATGGGGAGACTACGGCCACCTACATAAAATTCAGCCTCATGGCGATAGGACAGTCATTAATTAACCCATTAAAGAATTCAGAAGGAGCTATTTACTTAGAAAGTAGAATTTGCCCATACATGGGGGTCAAGTTGAATAGGATAGATGAATTTAAGGAGAAGCAAGCTATAAGAACATGTGACATAAAGTGAATGGATCTGCTGATAGGGTGAGGTGAAATAGGGCAAGAGAAAGCTCCTATAAAACATAAATATCAGCCGAGACCAGTTGGGCCAAATGGGCTGTTTTTATGTTACAAATTCTATGTTAAGATCACCTAGTTCAGCCTGGAAATCTGTACAAAAGATGTTTTTATATAAATACTTAACGCATTCATATCAAATGCCTCATTCTGCTGTTCGAACAGACGTATCAATTAACCTCTTGATACCAATTTAAAATAAACAGGTTAGTGCCCCCATTAAAACAGGGAGAGAGTCCATTAAGCCTTTGTAGGGGCAGCATCACTGAGTAATTTCCAGGCTGTAAGGATTTTAATTTTAATTGGTTATGGTGTTTGTGCAGAATTCCTTTGGGTGGTATTTTAACCCCAGTTAATGACTGCATTAAGACGACGCACAGATGAATTTTGTACAAACCACATTAACCACGTTGGTGTGGCAATGTCTTCCCTCTATCATGGGAGTCAGTTGTGCATGAACCCCTTTCAAGTTGCAAGATTTGTTCATATATTGAGAATGCTTCAGAAAAATTACAATGTGGTGGCACTGTGGTTAACACTCACAGCACCAGGGACCGGGTTCGATTCCGTCCTTGGGTGACTGTGTGGAGTTTGCACTTTCTCCACGTGTCGATGTGCGTTTCCTTCCGGTGCTCCAGTTTCCTCCCACAGTCCAAAGATGTGGGACTGACCATGCTAAATTGCCCCTTCGTGTCTCGGGATGTATAGGTTAGGTTATTGGGATAGGGCGAGGAATTAAGCCAAGGTGGGGTGCTCTTTCGGGGGGATCAGTGCAGACTTGATGGAACGAATGGCCTCCTTCTGCACTGTCGGAATTGTAGGTTCCATGGTATAGGTTTTGAAGAGCATTCTGTACCTCTATCCCAACTTCATAACATTTTGTTCATTCAAATGAGCTGACCGGTGTGTTTCAAAGCAGATTTTTTTTTCCCCCTTTTAGCAGTCAACAGATCGTTGCCTCATTGCCAATCCTCCTTCAGGAGGCCCCAAGTCACTGCAAACCAGACCACACGTTTTAATCTTTAAATGGAATTTGGTGTCACTGGCATTTAGGTCAGCACTTATTTCCCATCTCTAATTGCCCTTGAACTGATTGGCTTGTTCAGCCATTTCGGAGGGCTGTTAAGATGCAACCAGGTGAGGATGGCAGATTTCCTTTCCTACTTTAGAGTTTAGAAAAATGAGAGGGGTTCTGATCGAGGTATATAAAATACTAAGAAGGATTGATAAAGTAAACATAGACCAAATCTTCCCCCTGGTGGGGCAATATAGAACAAGAGGTCACAGATATAGGTTGGAAGGTGGTAGATTTAAAACTGAGATGAGGAGGAACTACTTCTCGCGGAGGGTGGTGAATTTGTGGAACTCGCTGCCCCATAGTGCGGTGGAATCTGAGTCATTTAATGGTTTCAAGAAGGAGATAGATATATTTCTGATAACTACGTATTAAAGGGATATGGGGAACAGGCAGGGAGGTGGATTTGAGACCAAGAAGAGATCAGCCATGATTTGATTGAATGGTGGAACAGGCTCCAAGGTCTGAATTGCCTACTTCTGCTCCTAATTCCTATGTTCCTCCGTTCTTATTAGTGAACAGTATGGGTTTTCTGACAATTGATAGTCCCATGGTTACAAGTAAGATGAGCTTTCAATTCCAGATTTTTGTTAATTAATCAAATTTAAGTTCCACCTGCTGCCATGATGGGAATTCAGCGCCTAACCCCCATAGTATTAGCCTCGGCCTCAAGGTTATTTGGGCAACTTACAGTGCCTCTACACCACTGTCTCCTCACAATGAACATCAGCAAGTACCTGTCAGGCAAACCAGACAATTCTGCCTATTGTTCCCCCATGCAGGAGAGTCAATTAAGAGAGCGCAGCTTTATGATAATTGGTGAACAAATCGGAGGTGGGTGATGTGGAAAATTTGACACAGTGAGTTGTTGTGAGGGAAAATCCCCTGCCTGTTAGGATGGGGGAATCACAGAGCTCACAGAATTGGTGCAGCTCAGGGGGAAGTCGTTTAGCCCATCGTGCCTGTATCGGCTCTCCGAATGAGCAATTCACCGAGTGCCATCCTCCCATCTTCTCCCTCTAACACTCAATTTTCTTCCTCTTCAAACGACCATCAAATTCCTTTTTTGAATGCCTCAATTGAACCTACCTCCACCACATTCTCAGGCAGTGCATTCCAGACCCCCAACTACTCGCTGTGTAAAAAAGTTTTTCTCTCATGTCTTTCTTGCTTTTTCTGTCAGTCATTTTCAATCTGCGTCCTCTTGTCCCCGATCCTTTCATGAGTCATAGGCATAAAAATAGTCAAACAGCACAAAGAAGGCCCTTCAGCCTATCGAGTCTGCGTCAGTCAAAACAACCTAACTATTCTAATCCCATTTTCCAGCACTTAACCCATAGCCCTGTATGCCTTTGATCGCAAGTGCACATCTAAATACTTCCGAAATGTTATGAGGGTCTCTGCCTCCACCACCCTTTCAGGCAGTGAATTCCAGACTCCCACCACCCTCTGGGTGAAGTTTTTTCCTCACATTTCCTCTAAACCTCCTGCCCCTTACCTTGAATCTATGTCCCCTGGTCACTGATCCCTCTGCCAAGGGGAAAGGTTTCTTCCTGTCTACTCTATCTATGCCCCTCATTTCACTTTCTACTCTGTCCAGATTCCTCACGATTTGAACACCTCTGTCCGATCTCCTCTCAGCCTTCTATTCTCCAAGGTAAACTGTTCTAACTTGTCCACTCTTAGCTTCACAACTGAAGTTCCTCATCCCTGGAATTATTCTTGTGAATTTTTCCTACACTCTCTCTCCGATTCTTTCACATCCCTCCTAACGCGTGGAGCCCAGAACTGGATGCAATGCTCCAACTAAGGCTGATCTAGTATCTTAGAATAGTTCAACATAACCTCCTTATTCTTGTATTCTATGCCCCCATTAATAGAGCACAAGATACTGTGGGCGGGATTCTCCGTTGGCGGGATCCTCCATTTTGCCGACAGCGCACTCATGCCCAGGGACTTCCCGACGGTGTGGACGTGTCCACAATGGAAAACCCAATTGGCTGGCTGCCGGGACGGAGATTCCCGCTGCTGGTGGGGGTGCGCCGCACCAAAAAACGAGGGCAGCGGGATGGAGGATCCCTTCTCGCCCTGTACGTTTCATTAACTGGTCTCTCGATCTAACCTGCCACCGTTATTTAGTTGTACAGTTACACGCCCAGGTGCCCCTGCTTCTGTACCTCCTTTAGAGTCACAGAGCGCGATTTAATAGAACAGAAACAGAGTCCGTTTCAGATGCATTTAGCGGAGTGTTTCTCGGCTCCTGCAGCGCTGAAAACAACACCGCTGTTTAAACTGTACTTTGCCATTTTTTTGGCCTCGGTGATGAATGCCCCGGCGTGGCTGCCAGTGTAGTAAGAGTATTCACGGATTAGACATCATTTTTAAATGCCATGTTGTTCCTGCCAAAATGAATCACCTCTCACTTCTACAGTAGAAACACAATAAACAGTAGTTTTCAAAAGGGAATTGGATAAATACTTGAAGGAACAATTTGGTCGGCATTCGGAAAAGTGAAGAGGGAATGGGACCAATTGGAGAGCTCTTACAAAGAGCCAGCACAGCCAGAATAGGCCCATTGGTCTCCTTCCACCCTGTACCAGGCCACTTCATTTAGCGGGATATTTTTCTGTACATCTCCTCACATATTGAAATAAAATAGACATTTATCACCTCTGGAAGGTGAGCAGTAGATGCTGGTTTCAGTACCTGCCCCGTGCCTGACTGGCTGAGGCAACAGCTGGAGAGAAACAACTGGCCAGACCACTGAGTCAGAAGGTTGAGGGCGTAACAACCTGCACCAGCAATATGAGTGTAAAATCTCAACCGATTCCCCAGCACAGTATTGAGGGTGGGTTGCACTGCCGGAGGTGGTGACTTTTCGATGAGACAGTGAATCATACCCCATCTGCCCTCTCCGGTGATGATAAAAGATTCGAGACACTATTAGATATCCCAAAGTGTCCTGGCCACTATTTATCCCTCAATCAATATCATGGAGGAGTTTCGCTCGCCAGAACGCCTCAGTGCAAGACGGCATTTTTAAATGGCACCCCAATCTCTCGACCCCTCCCTAAAGGGATCCCTGGACCCTCCCAAAGCTCCAACTCACTTATAAGGGGTTCTCGCATCCTCCCCCCTCCCCCCGCACTCCACAAGGCCTTGGCACTCCCCCGGGCCCAATCACCAGTGCGGGAACAATGCCAGCCTGGCTCCCAGGTGGCATTGATCCGGCCCCGGAGGGGGGGGGGGGGGGGGGGGGGTGACCATCACAGTGGCCTGGCCCGCGATCGGGGCCTACTGATTGACGGGTGGGCTGGTTCCTTGGGGGCCTATGTTCTTCCACACCGGGCCCCTGTGGGGCTCTGCCATATTACCCGGGGGCCGGCGCAGAGAAGGGAACCTCCGTGCATGCGTGGAATCACGCCGGCCATTCCGCGCATGCACGAACTCGCGGCAGTCGTTCCGCGCTGGCTGGAGCTGCGGGGGCCACTCCGGCGCTGACTTAGCTCCCTGGGAAGAGGATCATTCCCCATTATCGGGGACCATTGATGTCGTGGTGGTTGGTGGCACGTTTCACGCTGGCATGGGGACATAGCCCCATTATTGGAGAATCCCGCCCTTTGTATTTGGAAAAGGTGAAATTTGCTTTGAGGGGAGCAAGTGAGGGGTTCCACAAGAGATGGGGTTTATTTATACTACATTTCAAGGAGCTGGTTACCGTCAGCTATTAATGGTATTAATGGGGGAGGGCAATTTGGGGTGTTTGGTTGAGGTTACTGGTCGGGGGGGCTGGGGGTTCGTGCTGTTTTTTCTTTGCCATGTTGTGTATTTAAAATGTTAAAGTATCAAAATCCTGAATAAAAGGGCAGCACGGTGGCCTAGTGGTTAGCACAACCGCCTCACGGCGCTGAGGTCCCAGGTTCGATCCCGGCTCTGGGTCACTGTCCGTGTGGAGTTTGCACATTCTCCCCGTGTCTGCGTGGGTTTCACCCCCACAACCCAAAAATGTGCAGTGTAGGTGGATTGGCCATGCTAAATTGCCCCTTAATTGGAAAAAATAATTGGGTAATCTAAATTTATTTAAAAAAACCTGAATAAAAATATATTTTTTTAAACATCTCTTGTGGCATGGTGAGCCAGGTAGATCTTGGAAGAGGCCTCTTCCAGCATCTATTGGCCATGTCGTGCCCTATTCAGATGCTGGTAGATCATGCCCTAGGATTGCGTATGACGAATGGGACTAGAGTGAGGTTCAGGTCATTTGACAATACCCCTGGATTCGCCTCTACACGTCTGTCTAATAAAGCAGTTTCCTCTGGAGGCTAGAGGAGGATATCATCCTCCAATATTACAACAGTTTTTTTTTAATTTAGAGTACCCAATTATTTTTCTCTAATTAAGGGGCAATTTAGTATGTCCAATCCACCGAGCCTGCACATCTTTGGGTTGTGGGGTTGAGGCCCATGCAGACGCAGGGAGAATGTGCTAACTCCACACAGTGACCCGGGGCTGGGATCGAACCTGGGTCCTCAGCGCTGTGAGGCAGCAGTGCTGACCACTGCACCACCATGCCGCCCCCTCCGTCAACAGTTTAATATCCTTGACTTGGTCATTCAGTCGCAAAGCCAGCCCACTGAAATAAAAGGGTAATCTTGTAACATTCTGGGGAACAAATGCTGGTCCTACTGTCGTGTTTATCACCCAGGGGTAACGCGGACTGCAACTGGATGCAGTTGTACTTGAAAATAGACTACAAACTTTGGTGTTGGTTCAATACGCTTTATTGAACTTGTTAAGCAGTGCACACAGTTCGCTATGGGTTTGACACTCCACTAATCTAAGCATGCTTGCTATAACTAACTAGATCAGACTAGCTCTGAGCCACGTGTAGAAGGTGCTAATTGATATATACACCCTGACTGTCACTCCAGTTATCCAGTGGAAAGAGGCAGAGTGTTGATGCCTCGTGTGTTTTACAGTGGGAGACCACCTTCTAGTGTTCTGCCTGGTGATTGGTTGCGTTCTGTCCTGTGTGTTGATTGGCTGTACTGGGTGTCTGTCACTGCCTGTCTGTATCTCATTGTGTGCATGAGTGCATATCATGACACCTACTTGCTCAAAAGTGTGTCCTGGCACATCTTAAAAAACATAGCATGGCAAGAATATTTGCTATTCATACTCTCTTCAGGGTTGGCTCTGTAATTGTTCTCACCTTACTACCCCAAGGGCAGCTAAGAGACATACAATTGTCTCCATATAACTGCGAGGAATGTCACAGACTTTGCCACTCAAGATTTGGACAATCTGGGCCCAATTTTAATCCATTCACCCACTACCTCAGAGTTACAATTGGGCCAAACGATCCCACTTGTGGAAATATTTATGCCTTGACATGATCTCTTCTTTTCTCCTCTATGCAAAGCAAGAATAATTGGCAACTATTACTTCATGCAGAGTGAAGGTTGAGTGCTGAATTCCCCCTCCGGAGATTTGAAAATAAATCGAGGCTGCCATTCCCGTGAAAGGAGTGCTGCACTGTCTGAGGTGTCTTTTGAGTGAGAAATTAAACCAAGGCCCTGACAGATAATATAAAGGCCCCCAGAGCAGTACTCAAAGAAGGACGGGAGAGTCCTCCCTGAGGTCCTGGCCAATACTTGTTGCTCAAACTAAAAACAAATTATCCTGTAACTTCTGGGATCTTCCTGTGTGCAAATTGACTGCCGGGATTCCTACATTACAATAGTGACTACATTTCAAAAGCACTTTATTGGCAGAAAAGTGCCTGGGGCATACTGAAGATGCGAACAGAGCTACGTAAATACATGTCTTACTCTCTTTTTCATGTCTTGTGTTGTAAATCAGTCTCACTCTTAACCCAATGGTCCGCCTTCTAATGAGACCAGAATTCCTCACCAGTTTACTCATTTGCTCTTGTTATTTTAAGAGGCTTGAAGTGCCTTCCTGCAGTCGCTGGCAGACCCTCCAGGGAACCGTTGGCACAAAATGGAGTCTTGGAACAAGCCACTGGTCAAAGGGCCAAAACTAGGGGCCATGAATACAGAATAATCACCAGATAGATTTTTAATTCATAAGGGAATCAAGGATTATGGGGATAAGGCAGGAAAATGGAGTTGAGCACTATATCATATCAGCCATTGTCTCATTGAATGGTGGACCAGACCTGATGGGCCAAGTAGCCTACTTCTGCTCCTACATCTTATGGTCTTAAATCGCAAATTCAGGAATACCTCCTTTGCCTAAAGAGTGGCAAGACTGTGGAAGTTGCTATCCCATGGAACAGTTGAATGGCATACACCTGTTGGGCTGAATGACCCTTCTTTGTGCTGTACATGCTATGCAGTTCTATATAGGGGACGGGATTCCCCCTTCTGGGGATTAAGCCCCACACCTGCCGGAAAACAGGCGGGAATCACTCCGGACTTTTTCCTAGAAAGTCTGTGGTGATTCTCCATCTCCAAGGGGGCCAGCGGGGCCCTGGCGTGCGTCCCACAGCTCAGGCTGCTGACGGTGCCCTGCTGTACAGACCGCGATGCTGCACATACGCACGGTGGCTGGCCATGGGTCCACGCATGTGCGCGGCGGCTGTCTTCGCGCTGGCACCATCGCAGCATGGCGGCGCCCTACAAGGGCCCAGCGCGGAGGAACATAGATCCCCCCCTGGAATGAGCGCACCTGCCAATAAGTAGCCACCAATCGCAGGCTTGGCCGCCGTGGAGCCCCCCCCCCCCCCCCCCCCCCCCCCGGAGTTGGATCCCCCCGCTCCCCCACCAGGACGGGCCCCGCAGCCAGCACGTCGAGGTCCCGCCAGGTGGAACCATATGTGAAGCACGCCAGCGGGACTCGGTGGAACTCGGCGGGCACGCGGCCCATCGAGCGTGGAGAATCACCGCGGGGACCGCTTTCAATGGCCCCTGACCGGCGCCGCGTCAATCGCTGGAGAATCGCGAGCGTCGTGGGAGCCTATTTTGTGTTATTCTCCGTCCCCACACCGAACGCGATTTCAGCACGGGGTGTCGGAGAATCCCGACCAGGATCTTCATATTTGCATCAGACCCAACACATCTACAGTTAATAGCACCTGACTGGCAAAATGGGAAGAGGGATGCATGGAGCTCACTCTCCTGGGACAGGTACAATTTGTCAAAGTAATGGACAACTGCCTTAACTCAATTCCAAGTTGCTGATTCAATCTCTGGATTCAGCAAACTCAAACCACTCAAACATCACTCTTACACTTTATCGTGTCAATTGAACTTGATCGAATTACTCTCTTGCAATTCACTTGAAGCTATTCATTGCTCTCTTTCTGTCCTGCTCCCCTGCAAACGCAGATGCTTCCATACAGAAACTGTACAGCTTAGACATTTGGCTAATTTATTTATAGCTGCATCTGCAGTCTACAATGTCAATTTCTCACATTGTCTATTAATTAAATGCACTTGGATTCTTGTAGTGGATAAGTAATAATCATACTTATTCACCCATATATATCAGGACAAAGTAGTATCAGGGCAACAGACTACATCTGATGATGAAATAATACAAATAAATTATTGTGAAGGGTCCTTCCCATTTCTATAATCTTCCTTTCACGGCTCCATTGGGAAAGGAAAGTTCATCAGAGATTGAGGGAGGCAGCCTAATTTATTTAATGTGCTGGTACTGTTGGTGGAAATAATTTGTGGAATACATGCATACACTCTGCAGTCTGGCTAGTTTACTGTGTTTGGTCAGTGCAGGGAGGCCAGTATTGCAGTGGTCCCTTCAATGCATGTTCAATCTTACTGTTCGGGGCAGCATCTGTAATAAACAAAACTGTACAATCAGAAGCTGGCACAAGTCTTTTTCCATTCTGTACAGGATGTCAGGACTGGTCAGAAAAATAGATGTGGTGGGATTCTGACAGGAAACCTCAAGACACTCCTGCTTTTATGGTCAAGGCCCTCTCCCGATGACCTGGTCGTTATATGAACATACAAAATAGGAGCAGGAATAGGTCATTTGCTACTTTCCAATCTGATGGAACCTTTCCAGAATTTAACAAATTTTGAAAAATTAACACCAATGCATCTCCGCCCATATTAGCCAACTCTTTTAAGGCCTTCGGATGAAATCCATCAAGACTCAGAGACTTGTGAGCCCTCAGCCCAATCAATTTGCTCAGTTCTACATCCTGCGTAATTGTAATGTCACCAAGCTTCTCTCTCCCCTCCACCTCCCGATTTACAGCTACAATTGGAATGTTTCTTGTATCCTCTAATACAGGAGCAAAATATCTGTTCATTTCATCCACCATTTCCTTATTATTTATTACAAACTCCCCATTCTCACTTTCTAGATGACTAACACTTTTACTTACTCATTTATATACCTGTAGAAACTCTTGCTATCTGTTTTTATATTTCAGGCTAGCTTCCTCTCATACTCTTATTTATTTCTCTTGATTAACCTTTTAGTCATTCTATGCTGTTCTTTATATTCTGACAAATCATCTGACCTGTTACTCATCTTTGCCATACTTTTCCCCCAAAGTTTGATGCTTCCCTTAACTACTTCAGTTTTTAAAATGTTTTTATTGAGTTTTCATATCTTATATACATAATCTTATAATTCATAAATTACAAATGACAAAACCATGCCGAAAAAACCAACACATACATTTTACAAACAAACAAGTATCTTCAATACAACTGTGGGTATGACACCCCCCTTTAGTCGGCATACATATTTTACATTCACAAGATGGCATGGTGACGCAGTGGGTTAGCACTGCTGCCTCACGACACCGAGGACCCAGATTTGATCCTGGCGCCAGGCCACTATCGGTGTGGAGTTTGCACATTCTCCCCGTGTCTGCCTGGGTTATAATATAAAGGCCCCAAGCCTCCTTAAAATGTGAATCTTGATGTAATGTCTATTAAGTTCCAAATAGCCAAGATGAACTATTTCATCTTTTGCTAGCTTAACGAGAGAATATTTCATTGTGCAAATAATATCAGCATGTTACACTTCCCCAATAACTTTCTACCTGCTTCCTGAGTTTTCATGCTCCTGTCCAATCTTTGGTTGCCCAAAACAACCACTCTATACCCAAACAGCATGCTGCCCCTTGTTCTTGGCAAGGCTATATTTATTGCTCTTCTATCAAAGCTGAATCTGTGGAGCAGAACCTCTGAACTACACAGTTTGGGGGCATTTAACTTGCCCCTACAGCAGTCCAGGATGTGTTTTTCCACAGTTGCTAAGCTGTGTTAATGTTTGTATGAAACTAATCTGCATAGGAAGATAATACAGGGGCAGCACAATAGCGCAGTGGTTAGCACTGCTGCCTCACGGCACCGAGGTCCCAGGTTCGATCCCAGGCCCAGGTCACTGATGGTGTTGAGTTTGCACATTCTCCCTGTGTTTGCGTGGGTCTCACCCCCACAACACAAGGATGTGCAGGATAGGTGGATTGGTCACGCTAAATTGCCCCTTAATTAGAAAATAAATTATTTTTAAAATTACACATGGCCAAAACCCATATACAAGTGTCTATTTGCAGCTTGGTTTGGGCCTTAGCTTTCCCATGGACCAGTCCCCTGTGGCCATGTCCCTTCTGCTTATCCCCTGAACTTCTTTAGTTAACCATGGATGGTGGCTCCTCCCTTTTGAATTTTTATTATACCAGGAATATACTTATTCTGAACATTTTGAAATATCCTCTTAAATGTCTGCGACTGCTTCTCTATTGATCTATCCCCTTGCCTAGTATCCCAGTTCACTTCACCTGGCTCAGCTTTCATGCCCACACAGATGCCCTTTATTAAGTTCAAAATATTAGTCTAAGACCCACTCTTCTCCCTTTCAAATTGGATATAAAATTCAATCATATTGTGATCGCTGCTAGCTAGAGGTGTCTTTACTTTGGTAAATAATTAACCCTGTTACATTACACATTACTGAGTCTAAAATAAACTTCTCTCTGGTTGGTTTCCAACATGCTGTTCAAAGAAATGGATTCTATGAAGTCCTCACCCATGCTATTACTCCCAATCTGATTTTTCCAGTTCATGCGTATATTAAAGTCACCTATGATTATTGCCTCTCCTTTATCTCAAGCACCCAATATTTCTTCTTGTATACTCTGCCCTACATTGTGGTTACCGTTAGGGGGCCTGTAGACCACTTCCACTAGTGACTTTTTTCCCTTACTATTCCTCATCTCCACCAAATCTACATCCTGACCTCTTGAACCAAGGTAATCTCTAATTATTGCACCAATGCTATCCTTGATCAACAGTGCTACCCCTCCACCTTTCTCTCGCTTCCTATCCTTCTTGTGATTCTTATCACATTGCTGTTGGTGTGACCTTGCTGTGTGCACACTGGAAGATAGGAACATAGAATTTAGGAATAGACCATTCGGTCCTACTAGCCTGCTCCATCATTTGATAAGATCACAACTGATCTGATTGTGGTCTCAACTCCATCTTCTTGTCTGCATCCCTTCACACACCCCGCCAACCTTGACTTCCTTTCTTATCAAAAATCGAACTCAGGTTTCACTAAACTCAATGACCCAGTCTCTGCTGCTCTTTGGGGAAGAAAACTCCACAGATTAACGCCCCTCTGAAAGAAAATGGGCTGGATTCTCCGTCAGGGGAATCCTCCATCTCGCCGGCAGCGCACTTACGCACGCCAGTTTCCCAACAGCGGGGCGGGGGGGCCCACAATGGGAACCCCAATGGCCGGGATAGAGAATCCTGCTGCCCGTGGGGTGCACCGCACCAAAAAACGGGTGCGCCGGGACAGAGGATCCCACCCAAAATGTTTGATCATCTCAGTCTTAAAAGGCGCTATATAAATGCTCGTCTTTCATTCTTTTCCTCATCTGTCTCTTATCTTTAGACTGCGTTCTTTAATTCTAGTCTCTCCCACAAGAAAAAATATCCACCCAGCATCTATCCTGATCAAGTCCTCTCAGGATCTTATATGGGGTTTCAATAATATTGCCTCTCATTCTTTGAGCAGGGCTGGTTTAGCTCAGTGGGCTAGACAGCTGGTTTGGAATGCAGAACAAGGCCAGCAGCGTGAATTCAATTCCCGTACCAGCTGAGAATTCTGAATTCTCCCTCTGTGTACCTGAACAGGAGAGGAATGTGGTGACTAGGGGCTTTTCACAGTAACTTCATTGCAGTGTTAATATAAGTCTACTTGTGACAATAAAAGAATTATTATTAATTGGTTGCGGGTCGGTGCATTTCCCAATATTACAACAGTGCTATACTTTAAAAACACTTCATTGACAGCAGTGTACAACAGAAATGCACATCATTCTTTACTTTCTTCCCGGGACTTGAGCACACAACTAGAGCTGTCCTGAAACGGGGCCACATCCTCTGAAATTTCACGCAAGTTACTGCCTTCAGGAGAGCAGGGAAGAAAATCGCTGGAAAACGTCACAAAGCTGCTACAATGAAGATGGGAGGAAAAGTCTTGTATTCCTTTCTCTTTTATTTGCAGCCTCACAGGATATCTTGTCTTGTACGCAAGCCTGCTAGCGGAGGAAGATAAGAAAGTGAGGAAGACTAAGATTTCTCTGTGATTTTCAAGCTGGATGGAACCATATGAAGACAACAAACGTATTGTGATTGAAGGTGCAGTGTTTTAGCTATTTGCCTCCCCAACCCTTCAGGCAAGATAGTGTATCACCACAGGGCAGCTCAGCTCTTGCAACAATCAAGATTTAAAGTATCGCTAATAGCTCAGGTGTCAAGACAAGAATGTGAAGTGACTATCACCTGCTGGCAAAAACCATACGGGGAAATATCTTGTTCAGGAAATAAATGGCACAGTTCTTTGGCTGCCTTGAAAGACTAAAAAGAATTTTAGTTATGTGCAGACACCCCCTCAGGAAGCAAGGAAAGTGTCAAGAAACCTCAGATGTCTCTTCATCGACAAGTAGTGGAACATAAAGGAATCACTTGGAAATGAGAGAAACTAAAGATGATTAGTTATTTGGTAAGTGCGTTTGATTGAGTTCATTGGTTACCGTTCTTGCTGACAGTATCCCAAACATAGATATACACCCTGATCAGGGTCCATAGCCACGGCCTGGTGTGGGTGGGACAAAACTCTCTCCTACTGCAGAACCTCTGAATCATTGACAGAGGAACATTTTTTATTTTATAAGTTCTGTGGAATGTAGATGAATGTTTTCTAGAGGATAGGCACATTTTTCTTGCTTGGGTGTTGCGGACATTACCCTGAGGTCATCGTCATGACACCAAGACTATATTGGGGTTATTGCCATGGCACTGAGGTTATGTTGGGGTCAATGCCATGGTACTGAAGGTATGCTGGGGTCACTGCCACAACACTGAGAATACAATTGGGTAAATGTCATGGAGCTACGGCATACTGTTCTTAGCAGTTAGAATAGGTTGCTCGATTTAGACCTCTGGGGTTTGTCTGGTTTGATTCACATTGCTTTGGTCGGTTGTTGCTGTTAGTTTATTTCTTCCTCTGGCTGGGAAGTGTTTGTTGATTCTATCTGGGAGTCCACGCTGGACATTAGGAGTGGACTTGTACTGAGGAAGTCTCCAAGAATTAGCTAGATTGTCGATGACCTCTCCCGTTCCATGCAGAGATCAAATGTCATTCCCTTGGAATTATGATAGGTGCATGGATGTTTATTGCGAGGAGGGAGTGCATTTCCTGTAGAGTGGTGGAGGCATCTGATTGTAGCTCAGAGAGAACTGATCGGGTTTATGTGCAATTCGAGGGAGGAGCACGGTAGAACTAAAGGCAGGGGCCCAAAGGGAGTCTCAGACCAGCCATAATCAAACCATTATCCAAAATGGTTGGATGTGGAGCCATGATCAGGTCACATGAAAGGGTGGGCCTTCAGCTATTAGGACCCCCCCCCCCCCCAATAGTTGAAAGAATTAAGGAAAGCAAGATTTGCATTTATACAGCACGTTTTTCAAACTCAAAGCACATTAGAACCAACATGATCCATTTTGAAACATAGTCATTCTTGTCATATAGGGAATACAACAGCTATACTACGCACAACAAGCTCCCACAAACAGTACTGTGATAATGGCCAAATAATTTGTGGTGATAGTACTGTGGGATCGTATTGGCTAGGATACCAGAAAACTTCTTTCTCAAAATAGAGCAATTGGACCTTTTATTTCCACTGGCATAGAATTTGTGTGGCTTGTGCGTCATGTGAGAATTGGAACAAACATCTTCAGTTTGCCTTCACGCGTTTGTCCATGGTGGTTTTGAGAGGACAAGGTTAGTTTAACTGACTTATACTCCCAGTGGAGTCATATACTCACAGGAAGTTTGGACTGGAAGTAAGGGAGCTCTGGTACACACTCGAGAGAGCTACATGGTAGCCCTGATTCTATGACCTATTGAGATATATAGAACCATAGATTCACTACAGTGCAGAATGAGGCCACTCGGCCCATCAAGTCTGCACCGACCCTCTGAAAGAGCACCTGACCTACCCCGTAAACCAGTAACCCCATCTAACCTTTGGATTGTGGGAAACTTGAGCACCTGGAGGGAACCCATGCAGACCAGGGGAGAAAGTGCAAACTCCACACAGACTGTCACCCAAGGCTGGAATTGAACCAGGACCCTGGTCCTGTGAGACAGCAGTGCTAACTACTGTGCCACCCTTAACATCTTGGAAGTAGAACTCAGGACGTAAGAGAAGAGACAAATTGCAAAAAGGAAATGCAATCAGACCTCACGCAAACAGTTCTCAAAAATTACTGACGTTACTGGTCTGAGATAATTAGAGGCGCCATCTCAACTTGACAGTAATCATTTCTAACAGCCCCTTGGAAACGTGTGCCATGCTCTTAGATAGCTTTCAAATAAATGTAAAAGCCCTTGAACCTCTGTGTCACCCTCATCTAATTGCAACTACTCTGCAGTCGTCCTAATCATTTTGGTGTAGATTTTGCCATTTGACTGTGCCATAACCCAGCCTCACGTGCCAAAATCCACATCCGAATCGGGTGCAGTGGGCCCACACCGGCCTTTTCATCCAGTCATCATGAAAGGTGCAAAATATTAATAGCTGGGCAGTTCTCCAAACGTCAAATGTCCAAAGAGGTCTTTGGTCTCTGAGATGGCAGATTCCGGCAGGGGCAACTCTCTTTTAGTGCCATGGGCACCATGTGGTTAAATCAATCCTTTATATTCAAGCGCATGGCACCATGTAAACTCCAATTATGAAATGAAAATGAAAATCGCTTATTGTCACAAGTAGGCTTCAAATGAAGTTACTGTGAAAAGCCCCTAGTTGCTACATTCTGGCGCCTGTTCGGGGAGGCTGGTACGGGAATTGAACCGTGCTGCTGGCCTGCCTTGGTCTGCTTTCAAAGCCAGCGATTTAGCCCTGTGCTAAGGCTGTGGAAGGCTGATTCCAAAATTAAACGTGTACACTTTCTGTCGCAGGTTTACCACTTGACACCTTTGGTCATAGATGTATAAGTTTCAAACATTAATAGTCACTGATTGCATAAACTTTTGCGAAAAATCACCAGCTCTGCTGGACGTATTTGCAGCTTTCAAAATTACTGACATTTCTTTCACTCCCGCAGCCTTGGGTGTATGAAGCACTTTCAGATGTTTTCAGAGGCACGATAAGGCACTTTATAAATTCTCACCCCTCATTCTTTCTGCAAAGCCACATTACAAGTCTTAATTATTAGTGCTAATGAGGCATGATTCCCTTTTTTCAAAATACAAGATGACGTCGGATCATTTGATTACTCGAATTGAGCACTTCAAGGTCGACAGCACTTCTGGCCCTATCTGTTACACAAGATATTTTCAATTGAAAAGCATTTCAGCATTCAGAGGGGTTTTTAAATTAGCTGAAAGAGTCCTATTATTCTGCAAATTGAAAAAATTGAATTAAGACCATTGCCGAAATTAAACTTTGCAACTGAGCTACTTATAGTGCTCTTAAAAAAAAAAGCAAGATTCTTCAGTTCAGACACTGACAGTGGATTTACATTTGAAGATATCCAACTTTGCACAAAAATCCATTATATCTTTGCACTGAGGTCCATTACTCTGAAACTGGTCATATACGTGCCGAATCTGCTGCACCCGATATTATCTGTAGTGCAGTGGATTTGCTTCAAATCTGTCTTTCGATATTCAACAATCAGAGATAGACACACTGATCTGATTAACACCAAATCACTGGACGTGCTGCTGTCTCCTCTACACTGAGGAGAACAACGCAGATTAGGTGATTGCTTTGTGTACATCATCATTCAGTCTGTAAGCATGACTCTGAACTTCCAGTTGCTGGCCATTTTAATTCTCCACTCCCCCTTTGACCTTCCTGCCCTCGGCCACCCATAGTGAAGCCCAACGCAAATTCCAAGAGTCCGAACTCAACATTCACTCAAAAACTTCGGATCATAACCACTGCACCAATTTTGTACTTGTGCAGCAGAGATTGCTAATGATTCTGCTATTGCACCCCCACATTTGCCTTACACTTTCACCCCATTTCATCGTTCCTGCACTCCACCCTGATTATAGCCCTTTCCTTCGGATCTTCCCTCCCATTGCCATTTTTCCTGCCTCCATAAAACCTATTGTATATCTCAGCGTGGAATAGACTGAAATTGTGATTATTTGGTTAGGAGGTGCAAACTTGTAATCTGTATCTCCGTAAATAAATACTTATAAATTTTGCTCCAATACTGTCCTTCACCACCTCCCTTTCTGGATTAAAACAGTGCTGAATGTTTCTCATATTTTCTGCTTCATGTTCTCAGGTTTCTGGCATTCACAGTATTTTGTTTTTGTAACAGATTAGGCGGAATTATGTAAGATGATGATTTTTATGTTTAAGGTGATTTTTCTCCCAATTCTCTCTCCATGTTCCTGGGATAAAGATTAATTATTACATATATTACTTCACTCAAGTGGTCACTCTGTGTGTGTCAGTCGAAACTGTCAAGGGTAGATTTTGACCACCCTCTCAAATATCATGGTAGATCCAGAGGGAGAGGCTACTATATGAAAGGAAAGGCTATGTGGAAACTCAGTGCGGCAACAATCCACAGTATGTTTAGCTCAGAGCAGTCCTCATAATCCTCCTGCCCCACCGTTCCGTTTTGGCTCCCATCGGCTTCAAGTATGGCAGTTGTACTGCAAAATCTCAATGGGGCCCGACATATCACGCGACCCCCAACAGGCCCAGTGAATGAATCTACCGATGGAACTGATGGTTGCTCAGGTCACTGTACAGTAGGCCCATCCAAACATGGCGTGGCAATGGGAACAAGACTGAGTTTTTCACCACCATTTGTGGCAGTGAACATTTTCCCAATAAGCAATGTTACCAGTTGGCAAGATTGGAATGGTTAATGCAATGGTCTCTCCCATTTACAGGACATGTTACCAGGAGCACACCTCAGTTCCACATGGCAAAGTTTGTGACAAGATCCGAGCACAGATAGGTCATGATCGAACTGAATGGCAGTGGAACCAGGCTTGAATGATTGAATGACCTTCTTCTGTTCATATGCTAAATACCAAATGCCACAATGACCCTTTCTGTTGCAAAGCCTAAACAAACCCACTTCATGTCCCAAATAACTGATATTGTCACAAAATACCGTAGATGCTGGAAATCTGAAATTAAAACAGAAAACACTGTAAATACTCAGCAGGTCAGGCAGCATCAGTGGAGAGAGAAACTGAGTGAATGTTTCAGGTGCATGGCCTTTCTTCAGAAATAACCGGCGAGATTTTCTGCGTAACCCACTGTGCATTTCGTAGTGGAGGAAGCAGTCCATCATTGGCCGGCGGTGGGATCCTTTGGTCCCATCATGGTTCACAGGGTTTCCCGTTGAATGCACCCTTTGACGCCGGGAAATCCGCGGCAGGGGTCCGCTGTCGATGGGATCGAAAGATCCCGTAAGGGTGAAGGAACAGGAAATTCCGACCAACGTGGTGACTAACGAATTACTTGAGGAAAATATGGCAACAATTTTATTGTTACCTCTGATTTATCGAGAAACAATTGTTAATTTAAGGCAGAGAACACGAGGGAAAAGTCCTTCATGTCTGTGTGGAACTTGCATGTTGCCCCCATGTCTGCATGGGTTTCCTCCGGGAGCTCCGGTTTCCTCATCGTCCAAAAATGTGCAGGTTAAGTGAATTGGCTGTTTAGGGGGCTGTTTAGCACAGGGCTAAATCGCTGGCTTTGAAAGCAGACCAAGCAGGCCAGCAGCACGGTTCGATTCCCGTAACAGCCTCCCCGAACAGGCGCTGGAATGTGGCGACTAGGGGCTTTGCACAGTAACTTCATTTGAAGCCTACTCGTGACAATAAGCAATTTTCATTTCATGTCATTTTCAATTGGCCATGCTAAATTGCCCCTTAGTCTCCAAAACAAAATGTGCAGGTTAGGTGGAGTTACAAGTATAGGGCAGGGGAGTAGGCCTAGGTTGAGTGCTCTTTCAGAGGGTCGGTGCAGACTAGATGGGCCGAATGGCCTCCCTCTGCATACAAATTCTATGGTTTACAAGAAACATCATGGAGCATTCAAGAAGGGCTTGATCATGATTTGGAAACACAGGTGCACTGCTTTCATGTTCCTGGTGTCACAGTTATTAATGAGATTTGACACGCAGTAATCATTCCATGTACCTTTCTCTGAAAGACAAATTAAATTGTTGTGTGCTGTAGCGCCATTACTTCTTAGTTGCCTGTGAATGATGCAGAGCAAGCAATATTTTTCACTCGGTAAGATCCAAAATCATAGAAGTTGCAATAGCTCTGCATTATATTAAGGTGGGACCTTGTGTATTATTCAACTGAGAGCTGACTTTATAGTTTGCGCCTCACTAATTACACACAGGCTTTAAAATGTAGCACGTACAGCCTGACAGAAATCAAGCACCACCCCTTAAAACCATTCACGCCTGGTTGAGTGGAAATGACTCCAGCTCCTGTGAACTGTGAGCAGGGATTCTCGTGTAGGAGCAGCAAAGTCGAGGTTGCAAAGTGAGCAGCCAAAGGGGTGAGATAGGGGCAAGGTTATGTAGGACGAAATAGGGTTTAAAGGTCAAAAGAGATGACAAGTTTGCAAAGAGTTCACCCATTTGAAGGCAACGAAATGGAGTTTCTGGCAAGGGCAGGAAATTATGGTTTAATCCTTCCCAATAGGTCACAGCCTGCTCTAACCAGAAACGTTACGCAGCCAACCTGTTCAGCGGCTCAATCCCTTTGTATCCAGCAGACTTCCTTTCATGTTTGCTTGTACTGTCCACTAAAGAAGCATTTTATTGAGAGCAATTGGGTCGCTGCAATACTTCAGTTTGATAAAGACCACCCATCACAAGAGTTGCCATTGTGGAGCGTTTTGGAAATATTAGCGATTGCCACGAATGTGCATCCTTCACCAATGCTCTGAGTGCAGGCTGCTCCTCTATCTAAATGACATGCTTTACATTAGCTGCTGTCACCGATGACCCCTAATTCCGCCACAGGCCCCTCTTTTATCTACTTCACACAGGCAGCCTGTGTCAGGTGAACTGATGGGTAGGCCCATCACAAAACCAGCGATCAGTGAAACGTAAAATAGAATCACTGCAAAATAAAATAGGGTTTGGAGTAGTGCTTTGCTCTGATAATGAAGCGTTAGGTAACAAGGTCAAATGATCAATTGAGTTGGCCTCAGGATTGTGGAGGAAATGACACCAGAGTGATATATACTCGTTGGTATTTAAAGCAAATTCAGCAAAAAAAAAACGGAGCCTTGTGCATTTCTTGAAATTATAAATGCATTGTTAAATCACCAGCATGAGAGCGTCTCTCAGGGAATTATTAGGCCTGCGAGGGAAAAGTACTAGAGGCAGTGACCATGGCCGATTGGCAGTAAATTCAACACATATAATGAGGTGTGGCAGTGATGGATAACTGATAACAGTGGAAGTCTTCAAATAAGATGCAGATCTATTAACTTTCTTAAAGTGTAGAAATCTGAATGGCAATCTGGTGATCGTGATTCATTGGCTGAAGAGCGTTTCATTTTGTCATCTTAGCCTTTTCTCCGAAGGCCAAAGTTCCAAAAGGAACAAACAGGAGGAATACCTTTAAAAACCTGTAACCTTCAAGCTCCCACACCGCAGATTTGTTCAGTATGCTAATGTCACTAAATCATTAAACTGTTCTTTAGAAATGTCTCTATAATTTCTGTCCCATGCTGTGGGGGACACCAGTTCCAACAAGAAGGGAGAGGCTGAAGAATAGCCTCCCAACTCTTTTGCCAATAATAGGGGATGTGAATATCAATGTGAATGGTAACATTTGAAATGGAGCAGAGAAGCAGAGAGGCCTTGGTTTGCATGGGCATAATTTTACCGCCCCATCGCAACAGGGGCGCGGCCAGAAGATGCGGCGTGATATGTGGCGTGCCATTCAAAAGCCCATTGACTTTGGCAGGAAGGGAAAATCCCACCAGAGATAGAAACTGTAAAATTCTTCCCTGTGTGTGTCGGGATAAACAGACCATTGAAAGAGATAGTGCCTGTAGATGAAGGCAAAAGAATTCAATGGCCAATGGAATCCTTGCTTTGGTATCTGGAGCCAAAAACATCAGATGTTAGGAGAGAAGGGTGAATTTACACAACACACAACTTTAAATTTCGCACCCCCATTTTCAAATCCTTCCATGGCCTCGCCCTTATCGCTGAAGTCTCCTCCAGTCCCACATGTCTTTGAGAACTATGCATTTCTCCAACTCTGGCCTTTTGTGTATCACATGATTTCGTTTTGCCTCCCCATTGTAACTCCATCACAAAACCTCTCCACCTTGCTACCTCCCTTTTCTCAGTTAAGAATTTCTCCTTCCATGGTTTAGGGTCATTTTCTATCTCATTACACTCCTGTTGAAGTGCCTTGGGACATTTTCCTATGCTAAAGGCGCTATATAAATACAGGTTGTTGTTGTTGCTCAATATTTTAGTTGCCGTTCTGATGAAAGGTCATCAACATAGAACATAGAACAGTACAGCACAGAACAGGCCCTTTGGACCTCAATGTTGTGCCGAGCCATGATCACCCTACTCAAACCCACGTATCCACCCTATACCCGTAACCCAACAACCCCCCCCTTAACCTTACTTTTATTAGGACACTACGGGCAATTTAGCATGGCCAATCCACCTAACCCGCACATCTTTGGACTGTGGGAGGACACCGGAGCACCCGGAGGAAACCCACGCACACACGGGGAGGACGTGCAGACTCCGCACAGACAGTGACCCAGCCGGGAATCGAACCTGGGACCCTGGAGCTGTGAAGCATTTATGCTAACCACCATGCTACCCTGCTGCCCCCTGATGCTCATGTCATTCTCATGTCAACTCTGCTTCTCTCTCCCCAGGGCTGCCTGATCAACTGGAGGCTTCCACCATTCCTTGTTTTCATTCCAGATTTCCATCATTTCATTTTCACCTTGGATGAGCTAAGAACAATGAAGAAAGTGCAGTGCAAATTCACTTAGGGTTACCGGCAGGGTTACCATTATTGAGAAGTTATGGCTTTTTCCGCAAGAGCTGAAAAGATTACAGAGTGACTTGACAGACGTCTTTTCGATTTTAATAAGTTACAAATGGCAGCACGGTGGCACAGTGGTTAGCACCGCTGTCTCACAGCGCCAGGGACCCGGGTTTGATTCCAGCCTTGCGTGACTGTCTCCCTGCGTCTGCGTAGGTTTCGTCCGGGTCCTCCGGTTTCCTCTCATAGTCCAAAGATGTGCAGGTTAGGTGGATTGACCATGATAAATTGCCCCTTTATGTCCAAAGATGTGCAGGTTTGGTTACAAGGTTATGGGGATAGGGCGGGGTGGGCGGGAAGTGGTCCTGGATAAAGTGCCCATTCGGAGGATCGGTGCAGATTTGATGGGCTGAATGGCACTGATTTTATGAAAAGCATTCACAGTGATAAGTTGGCCGGACCTTTCTGGCCATTCACGCCAGTCGGATCTTCCAGACCCACCGAAGTTGCACCCCTGCAGTGGTGGTGAGGAATGCATTCAACGGAAAATCTCATTGACAATGGTAGGACCAGAATATCCCACTGCCGGCCATTGACAAGCTGCCTCCACCACTGTGAAGCATGCGGTGGGTTGCGTGGAAGATCCTGCCCATTGTTTCCATTGATGGCAACAACAGGTCACACGCTTAAAATAATCAAGAAAAGAATCAAACAAGATGGAAAAAATCTTGAGACAGGCTGACTGGAATATGAAAATCACAGTAACAAATAATAAGCAGAGTATATGAATAATTTTGAAAGGAAATGAGATAATGAAAAAACAGAAAAATGCAGCTTTTGGAGTGATCAGGAGTGTTGATTTAAACTGGGTGACAACTGTAGAACACTACAGGTGTAGATCTGGTGGTGAGATGGTCTATTTCTGAAGCCAAGACATTCTAGGTGTTTATCACTTTATCCTTCATGTTGGCCCCCCGATTGCAAGTCTCACAGACGCAGTTCTGAATCTCTGAAGCAATCTGCCCCACCTTTGCTAAACAGTGCACTGCATTGAAGCATTAGACATTTAAATATGTGATGGAACCATCAATTCACCAGACACGTATTTCCGATGTGAATCTAGGCTTTAATCGACTTACTTCAGAGCCAGCCTGTTACCTGTCGATGAACTCGTAGTGAACTCAGGCTGACTCTGGACACGGGTATTTATACAGCTGCGCTAGGGGGAGGAGGCGTGGGCGGAGCCAAGGGTGGAGCCCAGTACAAGTTCCTGAGTGCTCCCAGCGGGAGTCCCAGGGGCCTCACGGTAGCATGGTGGTTAGCATCAATGCTTCACAGCTCCAGGGTCCCAGGTTCGATTCCCGGCTGGGTCACTGTCTGTGTGGAGTCTGCACGTCCTCCCCGTGTGTGCGTGGGTTTCCTCCGGGTGCTCCGGTTTCCTCCCACAGTCCAAAGATGTGTGCAGGTTAGGTGGATTGGCCATGCTAAATTGCCCGTAGTGTAAGGTTAATGGGGGGATTGTTGGGATACGGGTTACGTGGGGTTAAGTAGGGTGATCATTGCTCGGCACAACATCGAGGGCTGAAGGGCCTGTTCTGTGCTGTACTGTTCTATCTATCTTCTATCTAGCGCTACTCCCCCTAGTGGTAGGATAGCGCTACTGCGCTTACAAAGACAGTGTGAATTAACATATATACATCTATATTACATTCACCACAATATGGATGCCTCACACTGTACCCGAAGCAGCATTTGCTTTGCCCTTGACAGTCAGGAGCCATGTTCATGGGCAATGTGGCTAAGAAAATTACCTTTTCTTCAATATTTGAAACACATCAGGAATAAAACACTCAGTGTTGAGCTATAACATGGAAGGCTGGATGCTATTCCTCATCCCTGTATGTTTCCTCCAACTCTTTTGATGTAGACACTTCCAAAACACGTAACTGGCTATAAAGTACTTTTGAATAACCAGAGTTCATGAAAGGTGTCATATAAATAAATGCAAGTCTTTATTGCATCCTGAGTTCAATCTGGTATATTCACTTCAAGAAGACATGACTCAAAACATCTTCCATTTGACCAAAAACCTTTTGCAAAAGGGAAAAATTAGAATAAGGTGTATTGTTGACTATTCGGCATCAGCATACTTGGAAAAGGGAACATATTTCCATTCCATTGTGACAGTTTTCCAATGCAAAGTGTCTTTGTTTCTGTGAAGTGCCATTTGAAAAATGGCTGAAGTGCTTTGTTACAGCTACAGATTTGAAGCCGAGTTCAGTCCCTCATCTGTTTAAAAGCCCTGTTTTCCTTTGGTGAGCAATGAATGTCCTCCCTGTGGATTAAAGATAGTGGTGGGTGGGGAAGGAAGAGGGAGATTGGCCGGGGGTGCAGGAGAAGGGGGGAAACCAGCAGCGATACCATCCGGATTCATGGTATGGAACCATGACAGTGGGATGTCAGGTTTAACAGAGGCAAAAGGCCAGTTGCTTTGCACTGCATTAGATGGAAAGACACAAAAATTATTAAAATTCTTTCAATGGCTTAATCATAAATGGCATGTGCTTCTTGTTTATATGCAAGCACTGGTGTCCTCTTATTTGTCTGCTTCTGTTGCAGTCAACATATTAATAATTAATAATGAAGAATTAGTGTCAAGGCGTTTCTAACAGAGTTAAGCGCTTGTCGTCATATTAACACTGATATACCGTGGGCTAATTGAAAAATAAACTGGTGCACAATGAGCAAAAACAAAAAGCATGCTGATTGAAAAAGCAAGTACTGAAAGGCATTCACACTCTGAAAATAATGGGGGCAGATTTTCCTCATCACTGTAATGACTGGTCCCAGTGTTATCAGATGAGCATTTAATATGTTTATATGACTTTTGCCCACATAACCACAGTGACGAAACTTCAAATGTAATTCATTGATTCCGAACACTTTGGAACATGGTTAGGACATGAGCACTCTTTCTTGATATGCTTTCATCGATTATTTTATCGCAGTTTTGGCAAAGTGGTTAAGATTGCTGATAAATTATTACTCGCCAATATTTAATAGCCGCATATTAACCTGATGAAGATGTACAAAATTGTCTCCTTCTAGCGAATTGTAAATTCATTCTCAAACTACATCACATAGTGTGGGAAATGACAATCAGAGGAAGTGTCCCTGTTAAACTATTAACACACTAGAATGCTGAGGGTGGCACAGCGATTAGCACCGCTGCCTCACAGTGCCAGGGAGCTTGGTTTGACTCAGACCTGGGTGACTGTCCATGTGGAGTTTGCATGTTCTCCCTGTGTCTGCGTGGGTTTCCTCCGGGTGCTCCGGTTTCTTCCCACAGTACAAAGACGTGAAGGTTAGGTGGATTGGCCATGCTAAATTGCCCCTTAGTGTCCAAGGTGTGCAGGTTAACTGGGGTTAGGGAGTTAGGGCGGGGGACAGGCCTTGGTGGGGTGCTCTTTCAGAGAGTCAATGCTGACTCGATGGCCAAATGGCCTCCTGTAGGAATTCCATGGATTCTATCAAGTCACTCCCCAGTGAGATTCATACAGGATTTTGTTCATCTGTTTGCAAGATTGTATCGGGGATGGCCACTGTTGTTGCACTAAATGTCATTACCTTACGACACTGAAACCAATACTCACTATATGAACAAGATTTTAGGCAAACAACATCTTCGGACAGCAATTTCGAAACAAGATTATTCTGCTGTCAAAAAGCAGAATCCAAGCTGACAGCAACGCATTTCCATTGATCTGTTTTAATTTGATTAAACACTGTAACTAGATTGTTTCACCCAATCCTGATTTTTAATTCCTCCTTCTCTCCCCTCCTCCCCCCTCCACCCCCCCCCCCCCCCCCCCCCCCTTCCTCCCCTAGTAAATTAAAAATGTCACTCTGGTCCTGGAGAAGCGGTCAGCAATTCATTTTTAATAAACAAATTTCAGATTCACAGCACGCCTTGGTCCCTTCTGTGTACTCATTAACAGAAAATGCATAAAACATCATGCAACAAACTGTACCACAAGTTAGATTCAATTTTATTCTAAGCATTAAGTGGACAACTTGGGGTACATTTCAGATGAGACATAGTCTGTTAAGACAAACAGCAGCTGCAGTATTTAATATTGCAAGAGAGTAAACACCCTTTATTATTCCAAAATCCTTGAGGCGCCCTTCATTTGTGGTACGATACTTGCATCATTCTTTGTTCTTGGTCTTCTTTGGAGCTTCAATTATTGCAGTTCTCCGGTTCTCAGAGCACCAGCTCCTGTTATTATATCTCAGCCAAGTAGGCATTTCTCACATGTGAGGCTCTGCGACGAGTTTCATTTGACTATCAAACTGTGAGAAGCATCATCGTGGAGACTGATCCAACCTCTCCAGGTGTGCCATATCAGCGAGAGTTACTGGACAGTCCCCTCTGATATATCCATTCACCAACCTTGTAGTACCAAGATCATGATGGTGCCCGAACTGACTTGGAGGTCAAATCCGGTACCTTCCGGTCTGTATCGCTCAGTAAACCATCAAAGTAACCATTCCAAGGAAATATTTTTACAAATTTTACTCTCAGTAATGCAGATGGAACTTTTTACAATGGAGATATTGCCAATGTGAAAACGCACACAGAATTACCAAGGACGGGATTAAGTGAATACATAGTTGCTTAAGCAGTGAGTATTTTTCCACGTATAGGTTTCGATTGGAAAGCATTTTCTCGCCAGGAATATAGATGAACCCAATATAAAACAGTAGTTTATTACCAATTCCTCAATATTTGCAAGCACTTAAACAGCAAGTTTAGCTTTAAAGGATGAATTACTGGCAATGCCGTGCTATACTTTAGCTGATGTAAACAATGTTCCTTGGTGTTATAAGGCAGGATTGTCATCAATTCAAGGCTGGAGGATGTAGTGTTCAACATTGTAGTGTGATTCATGCAGGGTCTGTTAAGCCCAGCAATGGAAAATTGGCAGATGAAATGGAAGTGGCGTCACACAGATAAAATTGCCATATGTGAGACTTCGAGACCATCAAATCCTTTTTTAGATGAGGGCTTAATGTGCTCGCTCTATTGTGCCCTGTATCTGTTACAGCTCTGTTTCATCCCGTGCCTCTGAAGGAAAAGCTCTTCTCTGATCTTAGATATACCCAATGGCAGAGTTTGAAGTTGGTACTTTCTCAGACCACACACTGGTAGCCTGTGGCTCTAGTCTTCTCGCAGACAGTCTAAAATCAGCCAGCTCAGTTTTCAGGAGGAAGAAAGTGACACAAAGGAAATGTAATTTTGTCCAGGATTAAAATGTATTCAAAATGGAATCAGTTTGACAATGCGATCAACTCAGCATTCCAGAAGGGAAAGAGACATTTACGCCAAGAGAAAAACAAAGACTCATTTTTCAAATGCTCACTTCCGATATGAATGTGCTTTCTGGAAGTACAGATTAAAAAATAATGGGGCTGCTCGCCGCTATTTTTTCTCCGTTTCGATGGATGGGCAGAAAATCATGGGGGGAGATGGGCTGACTATGGTGTATGCTCCTGGGGAGGCCCCACGCAGGCATGTACATTGATCAAATCAGAAAACATAGATTGGGTCAAATCAATGTGGCCGTGACAAGTGAACCAACTCCATAGTCCATTGTTTCTGGAGGAATGTTTTGCAGAGGAATTTCCAAACTGCAGATTTACTGAAAAGCTTATTATTAACATACTGTTACACAAAGTAAACATACGACATATCGATATCCTCTACTGTGTTTGTACTTATCTGGGCACTGCAGTTACTGAGGTTCAGTAATACAGAGCCTAACCGTAACTCCCTGCCCACTCCCGCCTTTAAGCCAGGTGGTTGCAGGTTCAAACCCCACTTCAGAGACTCAGAGGACAAAATCCAGTCCTGAGAGAGTGCTGCACTGTCGTAGGCACTGTCTTTTGAATGAGTAATTAAATCGAAGCCCTGTCTGGCATCTCATGAGATGCAAAGTAACAATCATGACACATGAGGCGGGATTCTCCGGAATCGGTGCAATGGCCCACGCCGGCGTCATAAACGGCGTGAACCACTCCGGCGTCAGGCCGACCGGAAGTAGCTGAATCCTCCGCACTCCTGGGGGCAAGGTGAACACTGGAGGGATTGCCACCGCGCCAGCTGAAGGGACTGCATGAGTCGCGCATGCGCCAAAGGGCCCGTGTGATCCCACACATGCGCGTAACCGCCGGCGTATTCTGACGCATGCGCAAGGGGGTGTCTTCTCCACGCCGGCCATGGCAGAGCCCTACAGGAGCTGGCGCGGAATGAAGGAGTGCCCCCCCCCCCCCCCCACTGAGGTCGGATCCCCCCGCCCCCACCCTGAAGACTGCCCCAGCTGACCTACCTGCCAGGTCCCACCGTGTGGGACCATGTCTAATCCACGCCAGCGGGACTGGTCAGAAACCGACGGCCACTCGGCCCATCGGGGCCTGGAGAATTGCAGGGAGGACCACTGCCAACGACCCCCGACCGGCGTGGCGTGAACCCCACCCCCGCCCAAAAACTGCCGCCGGAGAATATGGCAGCCAGCGTCGGGGCGGCGGAGCAAGATTAGTGCCGCCCCCCCGGGGATTCTCCGACCTGGTGGGGGGCCGGAGAGTCCCGCCCATGAGTACCCGCCAATCACCATTTCCAACAAAGAGGAATGCAACCATCTTCACATGATATTCAATGGCATTACCATCACTGAATCACCCACTATCAACATCCTGGAGGTCACCATTGACCATAAACTGAACTGGCCTGGCCATATCTTCAATAATCCTTATTAGTGTCATAAGTAGGCTTGCATTAACGTTGCAATGAAGTTACTGTGAAAATAATACTGTGGCTATAAGAGCAGGTCAGGGGTTAAGAAATCTGTCATGAGTGACTCACTCCCTGACTCCGCAAAGCCTGGCCAACAATCGACAAGGCACATATCTGGAGTGCAATGGAATACTCTCCACTTGCCTGGATGAGTGCAGCTCCAACAACACTCAAGAACCTCGACTCTATCCAAGACAAAGCAGCACACTTGAATGGCACTCCATCCACCATTTTCAACATTTGCTCTCTCCACCACTGATACACGGTGGTAGCAGTGTGTATTGTCTACAAGATACACTGCAGCACCTCACCAAGGAACCTTCAACGGTACCTTCCATACCCACGGCATCTACCAGCTAGATAGCCAAGGGCAGCAGATGCAAAACCACCACCTGGAAGTTCCCTTAGGAGACACACGTCATCCTGACTTGGAATTATGTGGGATTTTCTGGTTAAGCCCACTCCGAGACCAGAAATTCCCACCTGCGGTTAACGGATCATTTTATTTTCTATAAATTTAGAGTACCCAATTACTTTTTTCAAATTAAGGGGCAATTTAGCGTGACCAATCCACCTACCCTGCACATCTTTGTGATGTGGGGGTGAATCCCACGCAAACGCGGGGAGAATGTGCAAACTCCACACGGACAGTTACCCAGAGCCGGGATCAAACCTGGGACCTTGGCGCCGTGAGGCAGGAATGCTAACCACTGTGGCACCGTGCTGCCCGTCAATGGATCATTAAATGGTCTGTCAAATTGTCCATCCCACCCAGGACAATTCCCACGGTGGGCGGGAGCAGAAGACTTACCCTATTAGCACTGTTCCTTCGCTGTCGCTGGAGAAAAGTCCTGGAAGTGCCTTTCTTACAGTACTGTGGATGCAACCATGGACTGCAATGGTTCAAGAAGGCAGCTCACCACCACTTTCTCAAGCGCAATTAGGGATGGTGAAGAAATGATGGCATAGCCAGCGACACCCACATCCTGTGAAAGAGCTCAACGTAAGATCCCACGCCATGATTCAAAAAAAGAGCAAATTATTTTTCCCCTGCATCCTGGCCTATGTTTACCCACTAAAATGGCTTAGAGATTTTCCAGCAGTAAAGTCATGGCCATATTTCTGTTTGTGGGAGTCCGCTTTGCGTACATTGGCTCTCATCATAACAAAAGTAATTCTATTTCCAAAGTAGTTCATTGGCTGTAAAGCACTTTGGGATGTTCCGAGGTTATGAAAGGTGTGGAATACAAGTTCTTGCTTTCTATGGGGTTCTTTTTTCCAAACAAGACTTTCCACACAGTTATCGCATGTTTCTGCCAACTCTTTTGATTCGTAATTACAGTTAAGGTCTACCCCATGCAAAAACCTCTATCGTCCCCCAGAAAATCAGACAATTGAGTAGATAGAAGAGATAGAAACCTCCCCGGACAGGTCCCAATACTGCAACCCATCCAGCAAATGCAGGCCTATTAACAAATGCCTTGTGACCTAGCCACTCCTGTTGGTTTAAATTGCATGAAATTGGGCACTTCACTTTTAATTTTCCCTTTAATCTTGTAACAGAATGGCGTAATTGTTGTGGAGGCAGTAAAACAACCTTGCCCTTTCATGTCTATTTACTGAAGCAAGCTGAACGTGAAGCTGAAGTGATGGCACCTTTCCACGCTGTAATCTGATTTCATTAGAGATGCTGCTAGAGAGTGTGCCATGAAAACAATATTTAGACAGCCAGGAGACAGCAACCTGCACACATCAGTGTGTCAGCTCCAATAGCCGACATTGACAAACAGCCCCTCCTCCCGCCGTGTAGACCTGCTGTGCTCTACCATCAAATCCAAATGGCGCACTGCATGTCTCTTTCATCTATTCCACACAAGTAATGTGGCTCCTTACACCATGCTTTCTTTGGTAATCGCATGTACTTCTGCCCACACTCATTCATCACTGTCAGCCCAATATCTCAATATCTAATCTTCTTTAGCAAATACGTTTTTGTTAAATAAATTAGCTCTCTCCAGTTTGTATAGTTAAGCCAGTACTGTATTTTCCTTTTTTTAGGACCAAAAATGCTAGCAGTCATCATACAACTGATTTTAAGTTGCCATAGTAATGGGAGTTCTCCCAGCGCCCTGGTGAATGTTTGTCTGCAGCCAACATCACTGAAAACAGATTACCTGGTCATTATCACAATGGTGCTTGTTTGGAAGTTTACTCTGCATAAATTGACTGTTGTGTTTTTCCACATCATAACAGCAAGGGCACTTCAAAAGTAATTGGCTATGAAGTGCTTCAGGATATCCTGAAGTCATCAAAGGCATTTTTGAATTGGGAGTCCTTTTTTACTCAAAGTCCCAGATTGAAGTTCCTCTTCAGCACAAAATTCAAGGTTGATACTTCAGTGCAGGACAGAGGGCTCTGCACAGTCAGAGATGCCAGGCAGGATTCTCTGACTCCCCGCCGGGTGGGAGAATCACCGGGAGTCGGCGTGAATCCCGCTCCCGCCGTCCTCCCAATTCTCCCGGCCCCCCCAAAAATCTGCCCGCCATGAGTCGCGCCGCCCGCCTCGGAGAATGGGTGCCAGGGCCGCCTGAATTCTCCAGCCTGCAATGGGCCGAAGAACCGCCCATCTGTAGCTGGTCCCACCAGTGTAAATTATAATAGGTCCCTTACCGCCGGGACCTCGCAGCACCGGTGGGCTCTGGGGTTCCTGGGGGTTCACAGGGGGATCTGGCCCTGGGAGGTGCCCCCACGGTGGCCTGGCCCGCGGTTGGGGCCCACCAGTCCACGGGCGGGCCTGTGCCGTGGGAGCACTCTATTGTTCTGCACCGGAGGCCGTGGCCGGTGTGGAAGCGGTTCCCTCTACTCATGCTCAGGGCTGATGCCAGCACGCGCTGGTGCTCCCACGCATGCGCCGACTCGCACCGGCCAGCGGAGGCCCTTCGGCACTGGTTGGCGTGGCGTCAAGCCCCTATCCCGCCGGCCGGCGGGGTGCCAACCACTCCAGGGCGGGCCTAGCCCCTGAAGGTACGGAGGATTCCGCACCTTTGGGGCGACCCGACGCTGGAGTGGTTCACGCCACTCCATCCCGCAAGGACACCAGGCCCTCTCTCAGGTGAATATAAAGGATGCCAGTATGCAAACTGAAGAAGAGCAATGGAATTATCCCCTGTGTTCTCGCCAATGTTTACCGTCAACCAATACCTCTACAACAGTTGATCTAGTCACTATCGCATTGCTGTGTGTGAAAACTGGCTGCTATGCTTGCTGCGTTGTGACAGTGATGACACTTCATTGGCTGTAAAGCACTTCATGCGTCCTGCGTAAGGTGCTATATAAATGCAGGTTCCTTCTCTTTTGACCTACGGGAAGCCCATTGGCTAATAATAAAGGGGCCAACTACCCAACCAGAGGCTGGTAAATGGATATATGTCCACCTGGAATTTGATCATTACCTGTGAAAATGCAACACGTAGAAATCCCATCCGGTCCATTCACATTCCGTGATTAATTCCTTGGATGGTGCCTGCTCACAGGTTAATGTTAATCACTCAGTCCATATAGTCCAGCGAATTTGTTCAGTGGTGACACAGTGTGGCCTTATAAATGGTCTGGCACCACTGGACACGCAGAACATACAGAAGATCAAAAAACCATTCAAATATGCCATTCTCACATTCAATGGGGTTCCTCACCTCTTTTTCCACCCACCCTAAAGCACACAGACCATGTCAAATATAAAATATGATTCAGAATCTGTTGGATATGAAGAAACACTATTAATGGGTTTCTCAGTATACGGCACTGAGTTGAATTGAATAATAGGTAGCATAGCACGAGCCTGCTGGCCTCGCCCTTCAATGGAAATTGAATACAATCAATTCACAGGGACACCACACCATAACGGTCCTTATTACCTAATTCATTCTTGCTGTGCAGACAATAACTGACGCACCTCATGCCGACACTGACAGGCACCACTGAGACTCAAGCCTACCACCATCTGCTCGGGTAGCCCGTGCTGTAGCAGATAGGCAGCCAGATGCCTGTTACACATAGCTTTTTAACTGCAATTCATCAATTCACAAACATCCTTTTTTCCTGTGGTAGCATCTATACATATATAACACTCATGGAAATAATGAAGAGTAGCATATCCCAGTGATGCACCTGCAATCAGAGACAACTGCTTATGACATTTAGACACATTGGTCATTTGAAACTGCAACCATTTCATTCTGGTTGATCGATAAATTACAGCAATGCTTTTACTATTTGGGAACAATGGCGAGATCGGAGCATTTTTCAGGTTGTTCTACAGATTACGTCAGATCCATCGTGATAATTCACAGATTCTGGAATTTGCCTGCACGGAAACAAAAAGCAGGGGGGTTGCAATAAAAATCCATTTTAATTAACACTATAGTCACAACTGAGATTTCATTGCCACCATCTGTGCCACAGTTTCAGTGTCCATGAAGATTGACTCACTTATTCCATCACCAACCCTTTCACTGGATAATAGCGGAACATTAAATTCTATGACGTCTCTGTCTCTTACATGTTACACCATTTTAATAACACCCTGAGGGCTGTAGATTAATGGTTATTGTATTTACTAAACTGATTGTCCCCTGCAGTTGGGCTAATCTCATGCTATTCCACTTGTAAAATAATGGGATTGACACAGATTTGATTATAGAAACATAACAGACTTTCCAGCCACCTATACATGAAAAGAAATATATTGGTTTCTTCAAAACATTTTTGTGTTTGTGAGGGAAATGATTAATGCCTCCTTTTTGTTTCCAAGTTTATCTCATATCCCCACATGCATTGAAATCCCTTAAGGGTGAACTGCCCCCTATAATAGCTCTTCACATGTTAACACTTCCCGAGTGCTTGGTGTACTAATGAGAATGTATTCCTAATTTTCTGTTGAGCCTGATTCATTCACAGGTGGACTGAGAAAATCACTTCCTTGGAACTCTTTAAGAATATTTGTCTGGTGGGTGGGGAGCATTGAGTCCTAAGAGCACAAAATCATTAGGCAAATCAGGTCAAGTTTTCAAAGCCTTTGAGGCCTCGCTCCTTGAGGGAAGGAGGTTTGAGGTTGTGAACGCTGCAGATGTAAGGCAGTCATTACAACTCTCGATTGTAAAACAAACAATATTCGATTAGATGACTGTTGTATGCCAAAACTCTATTTTAGCATCAATCACAAGATAGCTACTGAGGAAGAAAGCCATTCAGCCCATTTTATTTCATCCTTCTCAAGGGCAATTATGGCTAGGCAATATAAATGCTGGCCTAGCAAGCGAGGCCTACATACCGTGAAAGAATTTAAAAATCAATCCAGGGAGTCAAGTCAGACAATTACTTCTTCAGTAATGGCAGGGTTTTCACTCTATCTGGAAGACTATTACATACATCAAATGCTTTGTATGGCGAAGAATTTTCCGTAACAATCCCAAGTTCCCCTTACTCGTTGAAACTAGTGATCCCTTGTCCTACTCTCACAGTTTGATTAAAAGTAATATTCCGCGTTTACCTTTTCCCTTTCCTCAATACCTCTTTTATATAGCTTGATAAAACCATCGTTCCAGAATGAAGACCCCGGTTTCTCCTCGTCTTTCCTGATAATACAGGCCTCTAATTCTGAGGGCTTGATCCTTGTTGCTTTTCTCTGCAGTGCCGCAAATGCTTGAAGGTCTACCTGGTGTCTCAGCAACCAGAACGGGGTCACAGTACTCAAGGTGCCGTCTTTGGCAGAGGGCCGGGCTCCCGCATGCCTTGTATTCGGATGTTTTGGCTCTGCAGTTCAACGTTCTTTGTTGAAACGCTCTGGAACATTGCGTCCTGCACTTTTGAGCAAGTGCTTCTTAACCAGTTGAGAAACAGCGTTCATAATCAGCCTTCGCATTGATACAAAATAATCAGCATTTAAATAAAAACGTGTGACAAGGTGGAATCAAGAAAGGTTTGCCCACTTCTGTCAGCGCATGCACAGTGACTGCTCACATCAATTGGAGCTTGTTCTGGCACCGGGTGAATTACAGGTTGAGGTTTTTTGGGCGGGTTTCTCCCTTCTGGGGACAAAGTCCCCCACGCCGGTGGGAAAACTGGCACCAACAGCCCCCGAAAGTGCGAATTCTCTGCATTTTCAGGTGCTAGGTGGATGCCGGAGGGGTTGGCGCCACTCCAGCCGACGCCGAAGGGACGGCGTGATCTTGCGCATGCTCAGACCGGCTGATGTATTTTCGCACATGCGCGGGGGGTTCTCTTATTTGCGCCGGCCCCCGGGCTCTATGGCAGAGCCCTACAGAGGTCGGGCGCGGAAGAAAGAAGTCCACCTAAGGAACAAGCCCGCCCGCAGATCGGTAGGCCCCGATCGTGGGCCAGGCCACCGTGGGGGGGCCCCCCCAGGGTCGGACCCCCCCCCCAACCCGAGTCGGATCCCCCCCCCCCCCATACCCCCACGAGGACCACCCTGCCACGTCCCGACGTGCTTGAGGTTAGTAAATCACGCCGGCTGACTGGCCAAAAATGGACGACCACTCAGCCCATCAGGGCCCGGAGAATCGCCGAGGGGGACGCTGTCAACAGTCCCTGATTGGCGTGGCAGGAATCCCGCCGCCGCCCGAAGAACGGCGCCAGAGAATAGGGCAGCCGGCAACGGGGCGGGATTCGCGCCTCCCACCAGGGATTCTCCGACACGGCGGGAGGGGGGTTGGAGAATCCAGGCCAATGTCTCTTCAGTCCAAAAGAAATTGATGTAAAATGAAGAGACCATGTGATGACTCTCAGCATCAGCGAATTTCACAAGTAGAAATATTTCTTTCTGTAATCTAACACATGGTATGATTCATAATGAAAAGGATTGTCAATATATTTCTTTATCTTTGCAGCTGAGGAACAATTGATTGACAGCAAGAGTAAAAGCTACATTGGGAATGGGATTGCTCTGCCTGTTTTGTGTTCCTTTTAAACACATTTCCAACATTGCTCTGCACAGCGAACAAGAGCAGTCGATCCCCACTGTTGTAAAGGTCTTAATAACGTTGTTTTATTCTGTAACTTTGTTTCTTTCATTTTGAACAGCAAAGGAATAACTTTAGTATCCAGGTGCTGAACACGGCCACTTTGAACTGCTGTTTCCCATGCGTGAAAACTCAAAACTCCTGCATTATTCTTCCGTCACTAATGATGCTACAATTCCATGGGTACACAACTCCTGAGGGCGATATTCCACATGTGTTGATATTGATAGGGATTTTCAATTGTCAAAGCTAACTTAAACATGACTTGTCCCAGAAAATGAGGTGATTCATCGAATCCATGGAATCCCTACAGTGCATTCAGCCCATTGAGCCTGCACTGACCCTCTGAAAGAGCACTATATAGAGGCCCATTCCCCCCCTCCCCCCATTGCCCGCAAGTCTGCAACACTGCAACCCCACTTAACCGTCACATCATTGGACAGCAAGGAGCAATTTAGCATGGCCGATCCACCTAATCTGCGTATCTTTGGATTGTGGGGGGAAATCGGATCACCCGGAGGAAACCCACACGGACAAAGGGAGAAAGTGCAAGCTCCACACAGACAAGGGCAGAATCTACCTCCGGGTGCTCACCTGTGCACCACCATGCCACCCTATTTTTAACTTACTTCATTTAATTGTATGCATCCATTTCCGACAACCTATTTGCATTAAATATAATCCAATATCCTGAGATAATGCTTTACTTTCCCCCATCTCTCCGAAAGCCTCACACAATTGAACCCGAGTGACCATTCTCCATGTATGTCAATAGATCATTTGCTCATTCATTGAGCATACGGTGTTCTTACCTGATGTGCACAAGCCGAGCAGCGGTGGCGCAGTGGTTAGCATTGCTGCCTCACGGCGCCGAGGAACCGGGTTTGATCCTGGCTCTGGGTCACTGTCCGTGTGGAGTTTGCACAGTGTCCTGGTGTATGCGTGGGTTTCACCCCCACAACCCAAAGATGTGTGGGGTAGGTGGATTGGCCACGGTAAATTGCCTCTTAATTGGAAAAAAAATAATTGGCTACTCTAAATTTGAAAAAAAGAAAAAGAAAGATGTCACAAACCTTCATGGATACTTGGATATCTGTTGGGAAAGGGGGAACGCTGATATATTTTTGACCCCAAAACATAAAAGCCGAAGTTAGCACCTCGACTGTTGGCACAGCTAACTCACCAATGGGGTAAAAGTTAACCTGTCACTTGTCTATGTCGGTGAGTCATCAGAACTTTGCCTGGAAGTGGATCCACTGTATAATGTGGCTTCTCCAACTCATGGCCCGAGGCTGCATTGTGGCCCTCTGGGTCTCTCAACTCGGCCTGCCAAAATTGTTGGATAGTCAACTAACTTACATTTGAAAAAGGCTGTAAAGCTGCTGAGCCAAACACAGGCTGGGTCTTCCCTGCATTTGCTCGCAAGAGAAGGACGGTGTTGGACCTAGTTCCAGGGAATGAAGCTGTCAGGTGGTCAAAGTACAGTGAGGGAGCACTTTGGTGACAGTGACCATAACTCAGTTGGATTCAAGGTAGCTATGAAAGGGACAACGGTGGACCGGAAATAAAGGTTCTGAATTGAGGGAAGGCTCATTTTAATAGGGTAAGACAGGATCTGGTTAAAATCAGCTGGAAGTAGCTACTTGTAGGAAAAACTACGTCAGAGCATTGGGATTCATACAAAAACAAAATAGAGAGAGTACAGGGTCAACATGTTCCCATAAAGGTGAAGGGTGGAAGCAACAACTTCAGAGAACTCAACAAGGAATATCCAGGGTTTGATAAGGAAAACAAGGGATATTCCATTATTCAAGCAGGTTGGTAGGGATAAGCCAGGATGTTATAGGCCAGTAAGTCTAACTTCAGTAGTAGGGAAATTATTGGAAGCAACTCTGAGGGACAGAGTTTACCTCCACTTGGGGAGGCAAGAATTAATCAAGGATAGTCAACATTGCTTTGTCAAAGGGAGATCATGGCCGGGATTCTCTGATCCTGCGGCCAAGTTCTGACGCCGGCGTCAAAAGCGGCGCAAGCCACTTCGGTGTGAACAGGTCACCAGGCCCGGGTATTCACACCTTCCTAGCGGGCTAGTACGGCGCCGGAGTGGTGTCCACTGCTCCGGCGCTCGAAAACCAGCCAGCCACGGCCTGCGTGGGTCTGCGTCGGCCCCCGGGCAATATGGTGCAGCCCTACAGGGGCCCAGCGCGGAGGAAAATAGGCCCCCCACGGAACTAGCCTGCCTGCCGATTGGTAGGCCCTGATCGCGGGCCAGGCCACCATGGTGTTCCCCCCCCCCAACCACGATGGCCCCCGCAGCCAGAACTCTGAGGTTCTGCCAGGTGGGACCATACGTAACCCATGCCGGCGGGATTTGGCGGGCACTCGGCCCATCGAGGCATGGAGATTCGCCGGGGGGGCCTCTTTCAACGGCCTCCGACTGGCGTGGTGGTGATCCCGCGGGCGCCAGAGAATCGTGGCCCGGGCCATGTCTTTCACATTTGATTGTACTTTGAGGAGGTGACTGTGTGTGTAGATGAGGGTAGTGTAATTGATATAGTCTACATGGATTTCTGTAAGGCTTTTGACAATGTCTTGCATGGGAACTGATCAAAAAGGTAAGAATCGATGAGATCGAGGGCAATTCGTCAGATTGGATCCAAAATTGCTTCAGTGGCAGGAGGCAAAGGGTGATGGTCAAAGGTTGTTTTTGTGACTGGAAACCTTGTCCAGTGGTGTTCCACAGGGATCGGTGCTGAGTTCTTTGCTGTTTATAGTGTACATTAATGATCTGGACGTGAATGTAGGAGGTTGATCAATAAATTTATAGATTCCACAAAAATTCGTATTGTGGTCAATAGTGAAGAGGAAAGCCTTAGATTACAGGATAATATAGATGAGCTGGTCAGATGGGCAGAACAGTGGTAATTGGAATTTAACACTGAAAAGTGTGAGGTGATGCATTTTGGGAAGACTAACAAGGCACGGGAATATACAATGAATGGTAGGACCCTAGGAAGTACAGGGGACCATAGGGATACTGGTGTGCATGCCTAAAGATCCCTGAAGGCAGCAGTACAGGTAGATAAGGTGGTTAAGAAGGCATACGGGATACTTGCCTTTATGAAATGAAATGAAATGAAAATCGCTTATTGTCACAAGTAGGTTTCAATGAAATTACTGTGAAAAGCCCCTAGTCGTCCCATTTGGCGCCTGTTCGGGAAGGCTGTTACAGGAATCGAACCGTGTTGCTGGCCTGCCTTGGTCTGCTTTCAAAGCCAGCGATTTAGCCCAGTGTGCTAAACAGCCTCTTGCCAAGGCATTGAATATAAGAGCAGTGAGGTTATGATGCAGCTATATAAAATGCTTGTTTTTAGGCCACAGCTAGAGTACTGTGTGTCATTCTGGTCACCACACTACAGGATGGTTTGACAAGCGACAAGTTACTTCCTTGTCACACAAGTGGTAGGCAATGATCATCACCTACAAGCAAAACTCAAACATTGCCCATTGACATTCAATGACATTACCATCGCTGATTCCCCAACAATCAACATCCTGGAGGTTACCATTGATCAGAAACTGAACTGGACTCGCCATATTACTACTAGACAAGTCAAAGTCCAGGAACCCTATGGTGAGTAACTCACCTCCTGACCCCCCAAAGCGTCTGTCCACTATCTACAAAGGAACAAGTCAGGTGTGTAATGAAATACTATCCACTTGCCTGGATGAGTGCAGCTCCAACAACACTCAAAAGCTCGACACCATCCAGGACAAAGCAGCCCACTTGATTGCTACCCCTTTCACAAATATTCAATCCCTCCACTATAGACGGACAGTGACAGCCGTGTGTACCATCTACAAGATGCACCACAGTAACTCAGCAAGGTTCCTTCGACAGCACCTTCCAAACCCACAAACACTACTTTCTAGAAGGACAAGAGAAGCAGATACATTGAACCTCATCACCTGGAGGTGCCCCTCCATGTCACTCACCACCCTGACTTGGAAAAATATCGCTGTTCCTTCACCGTCGCTGGGGCAAAAACCTGCCACAGTGGGGCCCATTGGCATCTGATGAGTAGAGACTGCGGGAGTGAGGGGGGGCGGGGGTGAGAGCGAGTTTGAGGGCGGCAGAGTGAGTGAGTGAAGGAAGGGGGAGAGAGAGTCAAAGCGGAGAGAGAGAGTTGTGTGAGGAGGAGTGTGTGTGTGGGCGGGACAGGGAGAGTGTGAGGGGAAGAAGAGTGTGAGGTGGAGAGAGAGACAGAGAGAGAGAGAATATAAGGGAGAGAGAGAAAGTTGTGTGGGTAAAGTTGTGTTCACAAGAGAGAGTGTGAGGGGGGAGTGAGTGTGACAGGGAGAAAGGGAAAGTGCGTGATGGAGAGAGGATGGGGAAGGTGTGTGCGATGGAGTGTGTGTGAGGGGCAGTGTGTGTGCGTAACTCTGGCTCACTCTCAGTCTCAGGCTTCTCATTCACCCTCGCCCCCACACAGCAACAAGCACTCTCAGCCACTCTCACAGTGGGTGCAGGTGAGTGAGTCAGTGACTGCACCCTGAGACTGCGAGTGAGCTGGACTCACACATTCTCACTCTATCACACTCTAATACTCATCTTTATTTATTACGTTTTTTAAAGAATTTAGTGCTTTGATTATTTTTCCTGCTCAGCAAATTGTTTCCGTTTAGGCTGCAGGTCACTTTAAATTCAGGCTTAATGTTAAGCCAAACTTTATCTTTTTGAAATTTGCTCAACCGCCCCCAAAGGTCGGGCAAGCCCTGATCGAAATGAAATGTTGCGGTTAGTCCTTGCTCTTGGAGACGATGCACAACCTACTGGATAAAATTGTGTTTTTATTGGCTACAATTTACACCTTTCATGACCTCGGGGACCGGTAAAGATCACTTGGCTATATAATAACAATAATAATCTTTATTGTCACAAGTAGGCTTACATTAACATTGCAATGAAGTTACAGTAAAAATCCCCCAATCGCCACATTCCGGCGCCTGTTCGGGTACACTGAGGGAGAATTCAGAATGTCCAATTCACCTAACAGCACATCTTTCGGGACTATTGGGAGGAAACCGGAGCACCCGGATCAAACCCATGCAGACACGGGGAGAACGTGCAGACTCTGCACTGACAGTGACCCAAGCCTAAAATCGAACTTGGGACCCTGGGGCTGTGGAGCAACAGTGCTAACCACTGTGCATACCGTGGACAACTGGTATGTGATGCAGAGCAAGGCCAGCAGCGTGGGTATAATTCCAGCTGAGGTTATTCGTCAAGATCTTGCCCTTCACCTGAGATGTTGCAATCCTCAGGTTAAATCACCACCAGTCAGCTCTCCCCCTCAAAGGGGGAAGCAGCCTATGGTCATCTGGGACAATGACTTTACCTTTACATCCCAAAGCTCTTTGTAACTAGTGAAGTACTTTTAAAGTGGAGTCTTTGTTGTAATATAGGAAATGTGGCAGCCAAGAACACACAACAAGGCCCAACAAACAGCCATGTGATAATGATCAGAAAACCCTGCTTTAATGATGCTCCTTGGGTCTAATTCTTGGCAAGTGACTGGACAGAGGTGGCACGAAAGGTAGTTTCAAATATATTGTTCCATATAGATACTCCTTTAATTGGAAATAGTTGCTTTAATTGGCAAACAAAATTTATATTTGTTAAATAAAAAAAGCATTTGAACAATTTTATTCAGAATATTCTGAACTCATAAGAATATACACACGACTCCTTATTCTTTGTATTAAGTGTAAAGTCAGTAAAGCCACACATGGGTCTGACACTTCACCACAGCAAGAACCGAAGGGTTAATCTGCACAAATCTCATTTACATTCATATTGTAATTGCTGCAGATGTGATATTATCTCATTTCCACTGCAACTTCAACAGTCCACAAAACGGGCTGAACCATGCGAATCTGACCTGGAGACCAAGTCACCAAACTACCTATTGTGCAGGGGCCATCTACAAGCATCACTGACAAGCACACAACCCCACACCCCCTACCCGGTGCTTTTCTCACCAAAGATACAAGGAATTCAGGAAAACATATCAGCCATGATTCGCTTATTGATGACAAATATGAATGAAGGACACAATTTTATATCTTGTAAAGAACTGCAGCCACCTGGCATGATCAAAAAATTACCCTTTTTGTATTCTGGGAAAAAAAAGTTAGATATGTAAAGTATGTGCAAGAAAAGCTGCAAGTACCTCGGCTGCTCGTCATTAATTCCTTGGTTACTGAAGCAAAATCCTCTAGTTTTCAATGCTCCATTGTTCTAACTATAGCCCGCGATGCATTCAGCATTAAGCGGAAGGCAAAATGGGAAAAAAAAAAACCGACCTGGATGAGTAAAATTCTAAGACCGACAGAATCAATGTGGATGCAATATGTTGGATCTGCTGCTGTACAAAAACAATTGTTCCCCACAGCCCAGTCTATGCATTTTGGCTGCAGAGAAATGTTCTGCTTTTTAATACGGGCACCCTTTAATGGCAGGTGGTGGAAATAAGCATAACTTGCTTAATGCCCACCCTTCCCTACATAGAATGTCAGCATCACTGAAAAGCAAGAGCGCTGTAGTCACCAAATTTTCAAATGAAAGGATTGTTTAGGCACCCTCTGTCTTAGAACATGCGCCAAGGTCGTGACAACATGCCACTTTCCTGCGACCCTCCCCCTCCCTGCTATGTTCGGAAATTCAGTTTCTTATTTATTAGATGATACAGGTCATAAGACATCTGATGACTTTGTAAATGAGGCTGCCATTGTGGTGGAACAGACAATATAATGACACAATGTTTAGTGTTCCCTAAAGCAAGAGACAGATGAAGAGAAACGTGAACCAGCAACCTTAGCATAATTAAGACAAGCCTCAATGCTTGCTTCAGCGCCATTACATTAATCTCAAATCAGTGGCACATGGGCAAAATTTATGGGATATGCAAAAGGGCTTCTCTGACTGACCTTGATAAGACAGTAACATTCATCACTGGAAGGAGCTCGATGAGAGTTTGGCGATGACTTGGTGAGAGAATCTGAGACCACCAGACTCGCAGGCTTGTTTACAATAAAAGGAAACTATAAGGACAAGTTGAATGGCATTCTCAATATTGTTACTGAATGGACAATAGTGGCCTGTATCAGTCTGTGCTGATCAGCAAACTGGGAAAGAGAAAAGACTAAGATGGAGGATAATATGATCCAATCAGTGTATGTTATCAAGGAAAATTGGTTGCAGCCCTGATCAATTTGCAGAGTAGCAGCTTCTGGATTCTGAACTGAAAATTAAACGATTGCACTTTGAAGAAAGCTTAGATTCTGATTTGCATGCAACAAAATGTGGACAATGTCACATGCTTGTTTAAAGCCACTTTAGTGTCCGGGCAACACACAACCCGCACCAAACACTGTATGATTGATCCATGGTTCGGATGAGTAATGCTGCAGCGGAGGACAAAGCAAGGAAAAGTATTTACAGGGCGACATGGTGGCACAGTCATTAGCACTGCTGCCTCACAATGCCAAGGACCCGGGTTCAAATCTGGCCTTGGGTTACTGTGTGGAATCATAGAATTTACCGTGCAGATGGAGGTCATTCGGTCCATCAAGTCTGCACTGGCCCATGGAAAGTGTGCCCAACTTAAGCTTACACCTCCACCTTATCTTTGTAACCCAGCAATCCCACCCAACCTTTTTGGGCACTAAGGGCAATTTTTAAGCAAGGCCAATCCACCTAACATGCACATCTTTGGACTGTGGGAGGAAACCGGAGCACCCAGAGGAAACCCATGCAAATAAAAGGGAGAACATGCAGACTACCCACAGACAGTGACCCAAGCCAGGAATCGAACACAGGTCCCTGACGCTGTGAAGCAACGATGCTAACCACTGTGTTTCTGTGCCGCCCAAAGTTTGCACGTTCTCCCCGTGTCTGCGTGGGTTTCCTCTCGGTGCTTCAGTTTCCTCCCACAATCCAAAGATATGCAGGTTAGGTGGTTTGGCCATGCTAAACGGTCCCTTTGTTTCCAAAGGTTAGGTGGAGTTATGGGGTTACAGGGATAGGGCAGGGGAGTGGGCCTACCTCGGATGCTCTTTCAGAAGGTCGGTGTAGACCCAATCCTTCTGCACTGTAGGAATTCTCTGATTCTAAGTTGTCTCACCTCGTGATTGTTGCGCATTTTCCAGCGTGACAAACTCCTATGGCGGCAATCCTGATGGGTTTGTGCAAACAGGAGTCAATTTAAATGTACAGCAGACACAACCTAACTTAATTGCGTGTCCATTAGAATGGAATGGAACTGGTGAGCAAACATTCACATGGAAGGGAAGATAACCTCGTGGATTTGCATTAAAAATTAATCATTAATGTCCTTTCACCAAGGTTGGAGATAGGGCAGGGATTGGGGATGGGACTAGTCGGGGGGGGGGGGGGGGGGGGGTGACTCCACTCAAGTTAAGACAGGAGACCATGTGAATTCAGGAGATTGTCTTTGTACAAATTGAGCTGAAGTGATACTGCAATTAGTCTGATTTTTCTGGGGTAATTAACTGAATGAAGAATAAAGGGGAGTAAGTCGGGGATGACCACAAATGGAGACACAGCAGTGAGCAATCCTGGAGAAAAATTATGGCAACAATTTAAAAATACTGTTCTAATTTTCTTCACACCTTCTCATTCATTTGTTAAAACATTTGGTGATGGGGAGAATATTGAATGACATTCATGATTAAGCCAATTGGTACCAATGTTTTCGAAACAGCCCTGGGAGAACAATTTGCTTGGAGTTTGGGCCAATGGTGGGAGTGCAGGGACGGAATGGTGTGAAGTGAGAGATTATTTGATAAAACCGCCAGCAATATGTTCACCCAGAGTCGCCAACACTAGGAACCGGGGCTCCTGGCTCCTTACATCTGCTCAAAATCACACTGCCAGGCGAAGGCCGTAACTGTCCTTCAGCTTGTGCAGCCAACCATAATCAGGAGTGAATGCCCTTGGGAGGGTGGAGGGAAGAGGAGAAAGCTGGCAAGGAAACTGAAAAGCTGATTGTAACTCTACCCGCCTGCCTGTGGATCATTCTGCCTTTGCTCCACCAGGTACCTGAGAAAGAGATCAGAGCGAACTGAACCCACAATAAATCTCATTTATTACTGCTTCAGAGGCATCTCTTCCCGATAACAGCCACTTATGTCACACCAAATGTAGTCAGACCTTACTAGATTTAATCAAACCATCCAGCTCATCAGCATAACTCTCAGATTTGAATCTACAGGCATTTTGAACGTGTGGACCACAAACCAACAAATTGAGCACCTCTTGTGAGCCATTCACCTGCATTTAATTCTCACTTGGCTGTGAACAACTTGTGCCAACGCGATTAGTGTGCACAAGAGGGCATGTCCCTCTGTCTTCAGTCCACTCGTTTTCTCCAAATTTGATACTCATATATGCCCAACATACGTGAGGCTGTGTTTGAAAGAAACCGCCTCAGAAAGCGGCTTCAAGTCATTCAGTTAACCATAAAGCTGGCCCTATTTTCAGCTGAGATTTTCTTCTTGCTACATTTTCTGTAAAGGGCGACGTAAGACAGACAGGGGCTGGTTTAGCACAGGGCTAAATCGCTGTCTTTGAAAGCAGACCAAGGCAGGCCAGCAGCACGGTTCAATTCCCATACCAGCCTCCCTGAACAGGCGCCGGAATGTGGCGACTAGGGGCTTTTCACAGTAACTTCATTGAAGCCTACTTGTGCCAATAAGCGATTTTCAATTCATTTCATTTTTCATTTCAAGAAACAAGAGGGAGAGTGATATAGGTGAGCAAAGCAGTGGATAAGGAAAAGGGGATATCTCTCGTGAATTGCAAGCAACATGCCAGTGAAAACTGAACAATCTGCCTTGTTGGATCAGGCAGGCCTCTGCAGAATATTCTCCAAACTGACACCGAGCACTTGTATAAATCTTTGCTCGACAAACACTTTTCCAGTTTAAGTAAAATAGTCACAGCTTGAACGCTCTTCCTGAATTCCATAAACAGACAATATATTTCACAGAGGGCAGTGAAATATCATTTTTATTTTCAAGAGTGAGACAGACATAACTCACAAATGAGAACCTTGCTGTGGGGGTTATCCTGTGACTCAACAGAGGGAACAAATGGCATTTCTTTCCATAACATATTTTGTCATAATGTGTCAGCTTTATTCATTTTTGTTTATTCTTTTATGAAGTCTATTTGTTCAAAGGCACCGCTTCAGTACTCCCGACAATGATCTGGTTTTACCGTCTCGTTTTTTTTGTGAGGATTCACAGCCATCTGGAAATGTTTTCTGAGCACAAATTAAAAAGGAAGACTTACATGTAAATAGCATAATTTGCAACCTCAGGATGTGCCAAAGTGCTTTACACTCAGTGAAGCACATCGAAGTGGAGTGACGGTTATAACGCAGGAAACATGACTGCCAATTTGCACACAGCAAACTCTCAGATACAGCAATATGATGATCATCTGATAACCTGTTTTTAGGTAATGACTGATGGGGAAACAGTGGCCATGACACCAGGGAGAATGCCTCTGTTCTCCTTCAAAATGGTGCGATGGAATTTGTTACATCCACTTTAGAGGGCAGACAAAGCTTTGGGTCGAATTAATGCCTCGTCCAAAAGACGGCACCTCCGACATTGAAGAGCTTCCTCACCACTGCACTGGGATTTTCAGCTTGGATTATGTCCTCAATCTGCTCGAATGGGACTAGAAATACCAAATGGATATTATCATATTTCTTGTAATGTCACTGGGTTAAGAATTCAGAGATCTGGAGACATGGGTACACATCCCTCCAGGGCAGCTGGTGCAATCTGAACTCAATGAACACATTTTGAATGTAATGGCGGCCGTGACAACTCTCACCAATTGTTGTAAAAAACCCTTCTGGTTCACTAATATCCTTTAGGGAAAGAAATCTGCTGTTCTTACCTGCCTGGCCTACATGTGACTCCAGATGACAGCAATGTGGTTGACTCTTCACTGCTCTCTGAAACAGTTCAGCAAGCCACTCAGCTAAAGGACAACTAGGGATGGGAAAGATACGTTGGCCTTACCAGCAAAGCCCAAATCCCATCAGAGAATAAAGAAAAAAGAAGTGGTTCATTGTGAGAGGGAGAGTGCATCATTTAAAACCAGGAGATGTCTTATCAACAAGGTGTACCTGGTAAAGTGACAGGATATGCATGCTCTAGACAAGACGTTTCAAACTTATGAAGAAGGCCATCCAAACAGCATCATAAACCGCTCTTCCTCTGCCAATTGTCAACCTTGCATATATTATAGAATCTGCAATGCTGAGAAATATTCCAAAAAGTTTCACAAAGGTCTGAGAAAAATTGGATACCAAGCCAAAGGACCTATCAGGAGCAGTTAACGAAAAGCTTCAACAAGGAAGGGTCGTAAAAGGCATAGTGGGAAGTAAAAGAGTGGAGTAGTTTAAAGAAGGATGCCAAACTTTGGGAACGTAGACAGTTGTTAAGCAAAGGGCGTGTGGATGCACAGAGTCAGAGGAATGGATATTCTGAGATGACGTAGATAGAGAGGGGGAAGGTAATGAAGGGATTTTAAACATTTTCAACTTGACAGAATGGAAGCCAAGGTATGTCAGATAGTATATGCGTGATAAGACTTGGTGTCGAGTTTTGGATGTTGTGATGTTTACTGAGGGTGGGAAACAGGAGAGCAGCCATGAGAGCATTGGAAGAGTCATACTTGGAGCAATATTTCCTTCGTTGTACTTGTTGTGAGGACTGGTCGTGAGGACTGGTCTGCTCTATAGTGTAGTCCTTTTAAGATTGCTACATGTTAAAATGGGCACCTCATCACAGAGTCATAGAATTTATAGTGCAGAAGGGAAGAGAGGGGTGGCTGTATGTTTGATGCACAGTTTACTTGTTGAGTCGTGTGGCAATTTCCAGGTAATAGTTATGTAGATTAGCGGGAACTCTGGAGGTAGATAACAAAGGCATAGCTGAAGGTATCAGGAGGAGATGGAGCAGAGAAACATCAGGAAGCCAGAATCAGTCTTAAGAGCTTAAAATGTATAAACAATTTGAATGAATGGCTTTTAAAAGGATGTTATACTGCACTGCATTTAACTTCAACTTAAAAAAGTGTATATTTGTACAAAGGTCAGATTTTAAATTATATTTACCACTGTGTCAATGGTTATATGTCAGCACAGTTAGTCATAGAGTCATACAGCACATACAAGGCCCTTCAACCTATCAAGTCTGCGCCGGCCAAAACCAACCACCTAACGATTCAAATCCCATTTCCCAGCACTTGGCTCATTGCCTTGAAATCGCATCTGGCAGCGGGGTGGAGAATACAGTTTCGCGCATGGAATCGGGACCGGTGCCGGTTCCTCGAATTCTCCAGCCCCCGAAAAGCGGCGTGCCCGAAAAGTACACTGTGCCGCGTATCACCTACCTGTGGCCATTGCCCTGCTATTCTCCACCCCCAACCGGCCAAATTCCCGGCAGCGTGGATCTAATGTGGTCCTCCGTTCGGTATACTCATATGGTGGCTGCGGACTCAGTCCACGGCAGCATTGGTCGGGGGGGCCAATCGGAGGGCAGGGGTGAGCCTCATACGGGACCGGGGTATTTTCGAGGAGGCAGTCCAGGTTGGGCGCGCGGCTGATCGGGGACACTAATTAGGAGGTCCAGCTCTGCGGCCTGAGTCCGCCATGCGCATGCGCGGCCTCTGACCCGGACGTGCGGGGGCCCGTATCTGCAGCCAAAGCTGCTAGAATCATGACGGGTCTGTGCTAGCCCCCTGCATGGTATGAATATGGGGCCTTTTGACGCCAGTTTTTCTGGCGGAAAGTCCAGGGGCGGGAGTCTCCCCTAACCGGTGGGACGGGCCGTACCGGCGCCGAGGAGTGGCATGAACCACTCCGGCGTCGGGCCGCCCGAAAGGTGCGGAATCCTCACACCTTCAGACTCTAGGCCGGCGCCGGCGGTGGGGGGGCGCCGTGCCAGCCGCCGCCGAACGGACTCCGCTGGCCGGCGCGAGTTGGTGAATGCGCGGGAGCTCTAGCGTGTGCTGGCATCATCCCAGCGCATGCGTGGGGGGGTTCTTCTCCGCACTAGCCATGGTGGACCGTTACACCGGCCGGCATGGAGGGAAAGAGTGCCCTCACAGCACAGGCCCGCCCGCGGATCGGTGGGCCCCGATCACAGGCCAGGCCACTGTGGGCCCCCCCCCCCCCCCCCCCCCGTGCCAGTTCTCCCCGCGCACCCCGAGGACTCCGCAGGCCACCCACAGAGCCAGGTCCCACCGGTAAGGACCTGGTGTAATTTACGCTGGTGGGACAGGCCGCAAACGGGTGGCCATTCAACTCATTGCGGACCGGAGAATCGCCAAGGGCACTGCCGACGGCCCCCGACCGGCGCGGCGCGATTCCCGCCCCTGCCAAAAAAACGGCGCTGGAGCATCCGGCCACCCCCAGTGATTCTCCGGCCTGGCTGGGGTGGGGGGGGGGGGGGGGGGGGGGGGGGTCAGTGAATCCCGCCCCACAGTTTTTACGATGGTATTGGGACATAGGGTGGGATTCTCCCCTATCTGGCGGGGCGGAGGTCCCGGCTGGATGGAGTGGCGTGAACCACTCAGGGGTTGGGCTGCCCAAAGGTGCGGAATCCTTAGCACCTTCAGGAGCTAGGCCCTCCCCGGAATGGTTGGTGCCCCACCGGCCGGCGGGAAAGGGGCTTGGCGCCATGCCAACCGGCACCAAAGGGCCTCTGCTGCCTGGCACAAGTCGGCACATGCGTAGGAGCGCCAGTGTGTGCTGGCGTCATCCCCATGCATGCGCAGAGGAATTTGCTTCCGCACCGGGAATGGCGGAGGACCATGGCCTCCAGTGTGGAACAATAGAGTTGCCCCATGGCACAGGCCCGTCCGTAGGTCGGTGGGCCCCGACGCGGGCCAGGCCACCATGGGGGAACCTCCCGGGGCCAGATCCCCCCGCGACACCCCAGGAACCCCGGAGCCCGCCCGCGCCTCCAGGTCCCGCTGGTAAGGGACTTACTCCAATTTATGCCGGCGGGACTAGCAAAGAACGGGTGGGACTTTGGCCCATCGCGGCCTGGAGAATTCAGGCAGCCCCGGGGCCCATTGAGTCGCGCCGGACCCCGCCATTCTCCGAGGCGGGCGGCGCGACTCACACTGGGCAATTTTGGGGGTGGGGCAGGAGAATTAGGAGGACGGCGGGGGCTGGATTCACGCCGACCATCGGCGATTCTCCCACCCGACAGGGGGTCGGAGAATCCCGCCCATATTTCCCGAAATGGAGAATCCAGCCTGTGCAGTTAGGTAATTTGGGCCTTCTGAATTCTCCCTCTGTGTACCCGAACAGGCGTCGGAATGTGGCGAATGGGGGATTGTCACAGTAACTTCATTGCAATGTTAATGTCAGTCTACTTGTGACAATAAAGGTTATTTTAAAAAAAGGAAGGGAGTGTCGATGGGAGAGGAGCGGGCTTGTGCAGTATGGTTCGATTGAAGTATTGATTTTATGTTGATGTTTGCACATTTTTGCCTTTTTTGGTTTTTTTTGTTGTTATCTGTAACTGTTTACAATGCCGAAAAATACCTCAATAAAATTGTTTGGTTAAAAAAAAGGGAGTTACAGGATTTTCATCCGGCGACAGTGATGGAACGGCAATGTATTTCCAAGTCAGAATGATGAGTGACTTGCAGCGGAACATAGATACATAGAACATACAGTGTAGAAGGAGGCCATTCGGCCCATCAAGTCTGCACCAACCCACTTAAGCCCTCACTTCCACCCTATCTATGTAACCCAATAACCCCTCCTAACCTTTTAGGACATGAAGGGCAATTTAGCATGGCCAATCTACCAAAACTGCACGTCTTTGGACTGTGGGAGGAAACCGGAGCACCCAGGGGAAACCCACGCAGACACGGGGAGAACATGCAGACTCCGCAAAGACAGGGACCCAACGGGGAATTGAACCTGGGATCCTAGTCCTGTGAAACCACAGTGCTAGCCACGTGTGCTACCATGCTGCCCATGAAAGATACATGAAAACTTGCAGTGTTTTCATGTATCTCCAGCCCTTGTCCTTCTAGATGGTAACAGTCATGGGTTTGGAAGGTACTGCCTAAGGAGCCTTGGTGAGTTCCTGCAGTGCATCTTGTACATTGTACATATTGTTGCTATTGTGCGTCGGTGGTGGAGCGATGAATGCTTGTGGATGGGGTGCCAATCAAGCGGGCTGCTTTGTTCTGGATGGTGTCAAGTTTCTTGAGTGTTGTTGAAGCTGCACTCATCCAAGCAAGTAGAGAGAACCTCAGCAACACTCCTGACTTGTGCCTTCTAGGTGATGGATGGACTTTGGGGAGTCAGGAGATGAGTTACTCACCGCAGGATTCCCAGCCTTGGACCTGCTCTTATAGCCACCATATTTGTATGGCTAGTCCAGTTCAGTTTCTGGTTAATGGTAATCCTCAGGATGTTAATTGTGGGCGATTCCGTGATGGTAATGCCACTGAATGTCAAGGGGAGATGGTTAGATTCTCACTTGTAGGAGATGGTCATTGCCTGGCACTTGTGTGGAGTGAATGTTACTTGTTGTTGGTCAGCCCAGCCTGGATATTGTCCAGGTCTTGCTGTATTTGCACAGTGACTGCTTCAGTGTCTGTGCAGTTGTAAATAGTGCTGAACATTGTGCAATCATCAGTGAACATCCCCACTTCTTATGATGGAAGGAAGGTCATTGATGAGGCAGCTGAAAATGATGGGGCCTGGGACACGGCGCTGAGGAATTCCTGCAGCAATGCCCCAGAACTGAGATGATTATCTTCTAACAACCACCTTTCTTTGTATTGGGTATGACTTCAACCAATGGAGACTTTTGTCTCTGATTCCCAATGACTCAAGTATTGCTCGGGCTCCTTGATGCTACGCTTGGTCAAATGCTCTCACTCTCACCTCACCTCTTGAGTTCAGTTCTTTTGTCCATGTTTGGACCAAGGCTGTAATGAGGACAGGAGCTGAGAAGTGCTGCTGAATAGCACTCTCGACCACCCCTTCCGTCACTTGGCTGATGATCGAGAGTAGGTTGATATGGCAGTAATTGGCTGGGTTGGACTGGTCTTGCTTTCTATGGACAGATCATACCTGGACAATTTTCCCCATTGCCGGGTACATGTCACTGTTGCAGTTGTTCTAGAAAAGCTTTGCTAGGGGCACAGTAAGTTCTGGAGCACAAACCTTCAGTACTATTGCTGGAATTTTGTCAGGGCCAAAGCCTTTTCAGTATCCAGTGCCTTCAGCCGTTGCTTGATATCATGTGGAATGATTCCAATTGACTCAAGACTGGCATTTGTGATTCCAGGGTCTTCCGGAGGACAAGTCAATAAAATAAGAGAAAAATAGAAACAATTTTCACAACAATGCAAGGAAACATCCTAAGGAGTGTCACCAATGCATAATCAAAAAGAATTTGACACAGACATGTAAAGAGGTTCTTGGGCTGTGGTGAACAGGAACTTGGGTGAAGCAGTGGATTTTAAGCAGAGTTTTAAAGAAAGACAGAGAGGTTGAGAAGCAAAAAGGTTTATGAAGGAGAATCCAGAGTTTAGGGTCGAGGCAGCTGAGGACATGACCACTGAAGGTGGAGCAACTGAAATTGGGGACACATGGGCCCAAATTGGAGGAGCATTGAAATCTCAAGGGTTTACACACCAGAGGAGATCGATGAAATAGGGAGAGGCATTTTGAAATAGTGGTGTAGTCAGACCCAGAGCTAATGTGGGTCACCGAGTTTAGGGGTGATTAGTGAATGGTCGGTCTGGGGGTAATAAAGATATGCATGAGGCTTTCAGCTGCAGATGGGTCGAGGCAAGGGCAGAAAATGGAGAAATTACACTTCAGACTACAATACTTACCAGCTGACAATCCCCTCAATACTGGGGGCCACCTACACCTACAGGTTTCATGGGTGCCAGGAGTCTAGATTGATTGCATTGAAAAAGTCTACATTGGGGCATGCAGTTGCTTCGCACTGTTGTATAGATGCACAGGCATTAGTGCCAATCGACTTGACATACAAACCTGAAGTGCCTAAAGCAGACCGAGTGTGGGAAGAGGAGATGGTGCAATGACATCTTCACAGTATGTAATCTATATGATTGACGTATCGTCCTTGGAGGCCATGTAAACAGATTGGGAGCATCTTTCTTCATCAGCATTAAATCCTCAACTTATCAAAGCGGGTGTCACAATGATGAGCAGTATCCATTTCAGCAGTGCACACATGTACTCATGCTGCTGCCTTCAGCTGTTCACCCAGGAAATCCTGTCAATCACAAGGCCAGCAGGAGGAACTGCACAATGACACATCAGCAGAAACAAGGTGGATTGGTGACCTAAACCTCTGCTCTTCAACGGCCTTCACAATAGAGAGTGGAAATGAATGGTCTTTGCAGGCAAGCCCTGAACTTACTTGGACTTGCTTGTCCATCTTGTATAAAGTCAGCTTTTGCTGAAAAAAGGGAAACATGGATTCCTTGTAAGATGTGCTACAAAACCATCCAGACTGAAACGTTACTAAATCATTCCTTGGTGTCATGTGAGAGAACCTTTCAGAAATGGGTGTTTAAGAAATGTACCTTTAAGAAATGGGTGTTTATCAGTGATATCAGAGTGTGGGTGGGCTGTCTGTCAGCTTTTTACTTTTGTTTTAGGCTGTTTGCTGCAGGGTGTGTTTTAGTTTTGTTTTCAGTGTTGGAGCTGAAGCCAAACAGAGCAGGTGTATTGTTGATCTGTCTGCCATGAAAAGACTATCTCTTGATCATTTGGTGAATTCAGAATTATAAATGTTTTCAGGTTAAAGTTCAACAGGTTTGAAACAAACCTTTTGGACATTAACCTGGTGTTGAAAGACTTCTTACTGTGCTCACCCCAGTCCAACGCCGGCATCTCCACATCATAAATGTTCTTAGTAGTGAATGTAAACCTAATGTGCTTCTGTTAAAAGGTGTTTCTTTTGTCTTCTGGATGTTGTTTTCACATATAGAATTTATAGAATTTACAGTGCAGAAGGAGGCCATTCGGCCCATCGAGTCTGCACCGGCTCTTGGAAAGAGCACCCTACCCAAGGTCAACACCTCCACCCTATCCCCATAACCCAGTAATCCCACCCAACACCAAGGGCAATTTTGGACACCAAGGGCAATTTATCATGGCCAATCCACCTAACCTGCACATCTTTGGACTGTGGGAGGAAACCGGAGCACCCGGAGGAAACCCACGCGCACACAGGGAGGATGTGCAGACTCCGCACAGACAGTGACCCAAGCCGGAATCGAACCTGGGACCCTGGAGCTGTGAAGCGATTGTGCTATCCACAATGCTACCGTGCTGCCTTTTGGGAAGTTATTAAGGATTACTTAGTGTTGTATTCTTTGGGGGTTGTATTTGAATTGCTGGTTGCTAAGATGTTCACTGTACGTTTTAAAAAGGTTAACTTGAATTCATAGAATAAACATTGTTTTGCTTTAAAAATTACTTTTCCATTTCTGCTGTACCACACCTGTAGAGTGGGTTGTGTGCTCCCCATACCACAATCTATTAAAAGTTGTGGGTCAGGTGAACTCCATGATACACTTTGGGGTTCTCTAAACCCTGGCCCATAACACCTGGTCTCTGGTCAATTTGCTAATCTGAGACTAAGCAGCAGTTTGGAGTACCAGACAGGAGTCAGCACCCAAGTTAGAACAGGGAATCAGCTTCAACTCCAATTCAAGACATTGGGACAGGATCAAATTTTTCTGATGTTCTCTTTCTCCCAGAGGAATAGACTTGGAACTGTGGTTAGTACTGCTGCCTCACAGCTCCAAGGATCCAGGTTCAATTCCGGCCTTGGGTGACTGTATGGAGTCTGCACATCCTCCCTGTGTCTGCGTGGGTTTCCTCCGGGTGCTCTGGTTTCCTCCCACATGTCTCGAAAGACGTGCTGTTAGGTCATTTGGACATTCTGAATTCTCCCTCAGTGTACCCGAACAGGTGCCGGAATGTGGCGACTCGGGGCTTTTCACAGTAACTTCATTGCAGTGTTACTGTAAGCCTACTTGTGACGATAATAAAGATTACTAAAGTTCTGCCCCAAGGTCACCAGGTAAATTCACCCTTGTTCAATAAAAGAGGGGGGCATTAAAATATACTTTAGCACCATGCCAATTAATTGAGAAGAAAGGGAACCAAAATACAAGTTTCATCTGAGTATGATCATGACCATCATGAAGTGTTATAGTTGGGGAGTGTGGTACTGATCCATTTGAAGGGGGCCCTTCAAACAAAAATGGTTTCCAAAGCATTGCATCTGGTGAGCTTACTTCACGCTGAGCCATGATTTGGGGAACTACAGTGATTCTTGGATAGGATGAAGTTTGGATTCAGGGACGCTTTGCAGAAATGGGTAAATGTTTAATAAAAATGGCTAGGTAAGAAAGGTCTTTCTTGACGCCATCCAAAGATCCAACAAGGGAGACACACTACAGGTTATCTGGCGATTGTCTCTTGCGATCAAAATTAAATGCAAAATTGGAACACCTCAAAAGAATGTTCAAGAAAAAAATAAGGTTTCTGCGTTTAGATTTTGTGGGGTGAGGAAGTCTATCTATACATAACATATCATTCATATTTCAGGAATAACGTGATGGGCCCACACCAACTTAACCAGTGAACTAGGTCAGGTGTGACAATGTAAGCAGGACAAGACATGAGATTCAGAAGCATGGAGTGAACCAGCTGGACAAAGCTGCTGTACCATCTGTGAGTAAATATACCTCCAGTTTGGCAGGCACATTGTACAGAGCCTCGCCTGGAACCTGGCAATAAATCACAGGAAACCATTCTCCCTGTCAGTGCAGCTGAGACTGGCTGACAGACTCTGCACCCCATTTAAGTGCTCCTGACCAGCAGGAACCCGCAGAAGAAAACGCTGATGTTAAAACCTTCCATAAAACACAAGCTCATTGCTTTACGGAACACAATATCTCCCTTGCATTCTGTCAGTTGGTGTTGCTCACAGACTCTGTACTCTTACATGACTACGGTCTGTGTGGAATTTGTACATTCTCTCCGTGTGTGCGTGGGTTTCCTCCGGGTGCTCCAATTTCCTCCCACAGTCCAAAGATGTGTAGGCTAGGTGGATTGGCCACGCTAAATTGCCCTTGGTGTCCAAAGATGTTCAGGTTAGGTGGGTTTACGGGATAAAGTGGAGGAGTGAGTCGAGGTAGGGTGCTCTTTCAGAGGGATAGTGCAGGCTTGATGGGCCGCATGGCCTCTTTCTGCACTGTTGGGGTTCTATGGTTATGCATGACTCCTCATCTACCACAGGTAATGCTGCAACAGAGCACACAGTAAGAGAACAAGCACTTATTAAATTTTCAACATCCGTCTGAGGGACGAGTGGACTGGCGTTCTCCCAAAAGCAGGGAAGGCTAAGCAGAGATTTAATAAATGTGTTCAAACTCATGGCGGGTTTTACTAGAATAACTGGGGAGAAATTGCTGCCTCTGGCAAAAGGTTTGGTAAAAAGAAAATAATTGATCGAAAAAAAACCAAAATTGATGAGGGGGATTTTTTTCTTAACTTAGCTATTTGTTATGATCTGCACTCCCCTAAGAGGTTGGTGAAAACTAATTTGACAGCAATGATTTTCGAAAGGAAGCTGTACATCTACCAATTGGGAAAAATGCATAGAGGTATGGAAAAAGTTCAGGAGAGTGGGGACCAATTGGATAGCTCTTTTGAAGAACTAGCACAAGTGCAATGGGCCAAATGGCCTGATTCAGATGTATATGATTTTGTGACTTTAAATCTTCTGGATTTTGCATTGGGTAAAAATAGAAAAGGGTGTGAATACGTCACAAATAAAGATAGGTTAACATTCAGGTGCCACTGTTTGCCAAACATTCTTCAATAATTTTCTGTTCTGCTTTGAATTCTTTAATTGTTTCAGTTTCTCTTCTCGCCTGACGTTAGGGTTCAGCAGATTTTCCTAAATCCCCCTTGTGGTTTCAGAATGACTTGATTGGAATCCTGCCATTGAAATCTACGGTGTGACAGTGGTAAATAAGAAAAGAAAGACATGAATTTGTATAGCGTCTTTCTCAACATTCACACATACCAAAGCATTTGGCAGCAAAGGGAGTCATTTTTTGAAGCACAGGCGGACACTATCGGAAACATGGCAGCCAACCTGCATACAGCTGACCCCTGATGATGTAACGTGGTTCCTGCCCAGGAAGGTCATTTAAGTGGTGAGCCCTCCACTCACTGAATATTCATTGCACGCTGCACAATTTACAACAGTTGTATAAAAGCGAGAACCTGGCGGCCTCAGCTCTGAAAGGGATATCAGAGGCAAGCGCTCAGGTCCCCATCACCCTGCGGGGTGTAAATTGAAGAGCGGGTACCGGAGATGACGCAGGGGACCCAGATACTGAGACCTGGCAAGACAGGATGCCAGGGCCTTGGGCTTTGCACGTATAGTTGGCCTGACCCACATGCAGGGTGTCATCAACTGCACCCACATTGCTCTGCAATGCCCATGGCGCTATTTGTAAATCGCAAGGGTTCCCACTGTTCAGATTGTGTGCGGCCACACCATGTGCATTATGATGGCATGGGCCAGTTTCCCAGGGAGTGTCCACTCACCGATCCCAGCCACTTTCAAGGGAGACCAGCAGATGGAGGGATGGCTCCTTGGGGACAGGACAAAGGGTACCCATTCAGGAGATGGCGGATGATGCCAATGCGGAGGCCACAAACACCCGCTGAGACTCGCTACAATGAGGCTCATGTATCTATACGTGCGCTGGTGGAGCAGACGATAGGCCTGCTCATGTTGTGATTCCAGTGCCTGGTTTGGTCTTGGGATGGGTGAGTCTAATACAGCCCCCAGAGGGTGCCACTCTGCGCTCTGCACAACCTGGCACTGTAACGGGGAGAGTAGCCGCACCAGAAGGAGATGGAGGAGCGCCACATTTCCTTGGATCATGAGAAGGGCCAGGAAGGTGGTGAAGTGCAACTCGCAGAGGAGGCAGAGAAAGGACCTCGGGCAATGACAAGGGCCTGCATGAAGCGCAGGACTCGGGAAGCCCTCATTGTCTTTCGATTTGGGGACAATCAGGACTAGGAAGCCAAGATCTTTCCCACCATGGGACTTACATCTCCTATCGACTGTATAGCCTGCGGGGGTGATTGTGATGGTCGCACCATTCATGGGCGGGGAGCTAAAGCGATTGTCCAGACATTATTCAGGAGAATGATGGTGACTTGCAGTGAGGACAGAGCGATGCTCCTCTTACCCTCTGCAAAATATCTGACTCTTGCCTGACACAGAGCTGAATGCAACCTGCCAGGAGCAGCATGGCATTACTGCGTCATCAGTTTGGGATGTGGGAAAACCAGAGCGTTGTCATTCTCTTACCACAGAGGGAAGCAGCGCCGGGTTTGCCCGGGGGTTTGCAGAGCATGGTGCCATGACATGACAATGTGGAGGCACTTTGAGTGATCAATGTGATTTTTAATACAAGCTTGTTATTATAATGGTGGCTTATCTCTACCAGTGCCTAGGTTCACCCATGCCTACTAGGTGGCTCTCATTTCTTAGCCTTCCTCACCCTCCCACTATGTTTAGGTGCATTCCTAGGATCCTCAGCTGAGGTTGAGGCAGCCTGCTGACTTCCACGCTGTGTTTGGGTGTTTTAATGCTGTCCTCCTCGGTATGCACAGCTGAACATGTGTCGCTCACAGTGAAGGGGGTGTCAGATGGGTTGGAGACCCCTAGGATTTCCTGGGTGGATGGCCGCATTGTGTGCTCCTGCCAATCCTCTCCCCTTTGGGTGCCCAGGGACCCCTTGGCTCCTCCACTGGATGGAGGGTCATCCAGAGTAAGATACAGAAGACCCGCTGTCCTCTGGCGCTGACACTTGTGGATTCCCATTGGTGCCTGCACCATGGAGTTAAAGCCCTGCACCATAGACCTCATGTCCTCAGCCATGGAGGTTGTGAGCGGAACCATGGAATGGACATCCCCCGCCATGGAGTGCACATCCTGGACCAAGGTATCCACTGCGGGAACCACCCTCGCAGTGTTGGCCTGGTTACCTCGGAGTGATGGCATCATCTCCTTGGACAGAATGCGATTGGACTCCTCCAGTCGGGCTTGCAGTCCGAGGAGGAATGCTGACATCCCTTCCTGATATCCACAACTCTGTCTTTGAGCTCCATCAGCTTTGGGACAACATAACCCTGGAACACGTCATCAGACTGGGGCTCATTAGAGTTCTAGGCTCTGGAATCCCTCCGAGTTCGACATCCCTGAATCCACCTGCTGTGGATCCTCAGCTGTGAGGTCCTCACCAGTGAGTAACCCAGAAGCATGCCTGCTGCTTAATCCCACCGAGGTGTTTGTATCTGAGCTGGTTGATGGTACAGGTAACAGCCGTGATGCCTCTACGATTCTCGTCTCCGAAACATCTCCCTTGGAGCTGCTTTGGTCCGTGGTGTCCGTGGGCCATGAGGATGGCCTGGGCTAGTCTGCTGGTTAACCTGCAATGGATAGGAGATGGCATTCGTGTGGGACAGGGAACACTTGAAAGTTCATTCACACAAGGCTTGTGCATGGCTGGATGTGTTTCAGGTTCTCACTTCTGTCTTTGGCCCCCACCTTGCCCTTTGCACATGTACAGTCCTGCTCCCCGCCCACAAGCTTCGAAGTGGGTAAGGATCTTGGGCTCCGGCATCTCTCCAGCTGGCTGTGCCTGCTCGAGAAGGTTGTGTTCGAGTTTGTCCTGCAACAAGACAGATGGGGTCAGTGCAGGCAGTTGTCACTGAGATGAGTGCCAGAGTGTGAAGAACTGAGCAGCTACTGGGGGATTATGGTGGGGGGTGGGAGGGGGTCAGCATTGCAAGTGTTGGGCCACGAGAGGTGGGTGGGAGTGAGATCACCATGGCGATGTAACAGGCATGTATTTTTGAGGTTGCTGCGGGAGACACGAGGAGGCAGAATTACCCCGGTTGCATGAACCCGGCATGGGGTCCCAGCGCCGAGGAGTGGCGTGTACCACTCTGGCGTCGGGTCGCCCCAAAGATGCAGAATCTTCTGCTCTTCAGCGGCTAGGCCGGCGCCAGAGTGGTTTGCGCCCCGCCGGCTGGCGCGGAAGGGGTTTGGTGCCACGCCAACCGGCGCCGAAGGGCCTCTGCTGGCCGCCGCGAGTTGGCGTATGCACAGGAGCGCCAGTGTGTGCTAGCATCATCCCCGCGCATGCGCAGGGGGGGTTCATCTCCGCGGCAGCCATCGCGGACTTTTACACCAGTCGACGCGGAGGAAGAGAGTGCCCCCACGGCACAGGCCCCGATCACGGGCCAGGCCACCCTGGGGCCAGATTCTCCTGCGCCCCCCCCTGCGGACCCCGGAGGCCGCCCGCGCAGCCAGGTCCTGCCGGTAAGTACTTAGTCTAATTTACGCCGGTGGGACCGACCGAAAACAGGCAGCCACTCGGCCCATCACGGGCCGGAGAATCGTCGGGGGTGGGGGGTCGCTGCCTCCCCCGCCAAATCCCCAGCGGCGGAAAATTCAGCAGCCTGCGGGGGCCCCCCCGGCGATTCTCCGACCTGGCGGGGGGTCGGTGAATCCTGCCCCAGGTCTTCTTCCAGCTCTGCAGCCCTGCCCTCTTATGGAGTGATCGAGCTCACCATCGCGGCCACAGCTTCCCAGGAGGGCTTGGTCACTTTGTTGGCAGGACCAGGGCGTCTGCCGATCAAGGGGAGATTATCTCTTGCCTCTGCCGAACCCCATCCAAAAGCTTGCTGAGGACTTCCTCGGTGAACCTTGGAGCAATATTTCTGGCAGCTACCAACCCTCCCTGCCCCCCCCCCCCCCCCCCCCCCCCACACCCACCGATTGCACTTTGAACCAAATGCCGAGGAGACGTTTAAATGGTGCGCCCCACTGATTGCAGAGATTCAGTTGTAGCGGGGCCTCCTGCGCAGCGTGAAACTCGTGGGAAAAAATGGTTTTGCTTAAAGAGTCTGAATATACAGAAACGTTTCTCGCTGACGGTGCCGCAGGATTCCCTCTGCTTTTCTCACCAGGGCTGAATCTTTGAAAAAATAGCGGAAAATTCTGCCTGCAGTTTTTTGTCATTTTAAATCACTGTAAATACAAAGCTGTCTTTGCTTAATTGAAATGTAATACTCAGTGCAAAATGTCGCCTAATTGCAGAGAAATAAATCTTTCACAACATTTTAGAAAGCAGAGTGAGAATCTTTTGCTACCTACTTTGATCACCCATTTTCTTTCAATAATAAAGTTGAGCTCACACGCTGTGCACTTTATTCTCCTCCTGTTATGAAGCCAGGTCTTAGCATACTTATGAAGAGCAGAAACAGTATATTTGCAGGAATTGATTCTGAGGGGAAAGACCCTCAAAGGATTCATTGGAATGTCACTCAAAGCATCTATTTCCATCCTCCTAATTAACACTCGAGGGTATTAATTTGCAAGTTGTGTGAAAAATGTTGCTTTTTCATATTCATTATGGAGGATAAAAATGACCCCTTAAAATGAACACTTTAAATTCTCAACTACAGATAAAACACACATTCGACAAACCACCTGCTGGTTTTGGATTAATCTGTTGTGGAAATGCACAGCAATTACAATACCAAAACAGGCCATTCAACCCAACCTGTCCATGTCGATGTTTTCCCCTCAATTTGAGAATATGGCTGCAATCACAGTTACCCAACTTGCTTTCATCATGTTGGCCCAGTTTTTGCCTCAACCACAACTCTCGGATCAACGCCACCACCTCACAATTCTCTGCAAGAACAAGTTTTTCCTGCCTTCTTAAACCCTCTCCCATTTAATCTCGTCTTTATGGGCCCTTTCTATTGACCTCTCAACAACATACTTCTGGTTATCCTCTCTTCATTATTCAAGCAAAAGAAAAGACTCAATTCTTCAATCCTTTCTTTGTCTTTGCATGTTTAGGCTCCAAATGACTCGGCACCAAACCATCTCTAATGTCTCAACACCCTTTCTACAGTAGGAGGCCCAATAAGTATATTCACTTCCAAATAGCCAGGTAATGAAATATAGAACTACACAGTTTTAAAACAAATTTAAAGTTTCCAATTATTTTTTTCCAATTAAAGGGCAATGTAGCGTGGCAAATCCATCAAACCTGCACAGACATGGGGAGAATGTGCAAACTCCACACGGTGACTCCACAGTGACCCAAGGCTGGGATTCAAACCCGGGTTCTCAGCGCTGCAGGCAGCAGTGCTAACCACTGCGCCATTGTGCCGCCCTCAGAACTACACACTTATAAGCTTCTTCTTCCTCCGACATACTTTTCAAACATGCACCTTAAACCCAACAACCACAATTTCAGTCTGCTCGTATATATGAGCATAAGAGAAATCCAGTTAATGCCCACCACCCAAACACAATTAATAACTCAATCACTATACAACTATCACAAAATGCACCAAGTTGAGTGCACACAGAGGTCAGTGTTAAGTAAATAATGTCACTACAGTCCCAGATGACCGTAGGCTGCTTCGCAATTGAGGCGGACAGCTGACTGGTGGTGATTTAACCTGAGGATCACCACACCTCAGGCGAGGGGCAAGGTTGAGAAGACAGTGCTTCGTGAATATCCTCAGCCAGGGTATGGGGTTTGAACCCACGTTGTTGGCCTCACTCTGCATCACGAACCAGCTATGTACCCAACAGAGCTAAACCGTCGCCCTGGAGGTCAGTGTTAAAAGAGAGGCTGATGTCCAGTCTCTGTCAAACGGAACCGATGTTCTTTCTCTCGGAGATTTAGCACCCACTGTCTATTTATGCCCATCTGGCAGGTTGTGTCATATTCCCACTTGTATGATATGCGTATTCAAGACGGTTACTTTTCTCGAACTGAGATGGCGTTATATTCTCCCCAGTGAAGTAAAGGATCCTGGATATTAAGTGTGACTTCTACAGGTTTATAGGTACTTAATCTTCAGCCAGAACAACTTCCAGCAGAGAACTCCATTAATCCACCAGTGGGAGATTCTGAGGGACAGACACTCCTGGCAATATCTGAAAGAGTATCAGATTTCCCTTCAGAGCTGCTTCTAAATAACTGGCATTCGCAGGAGAAGAATGTTACTTATGTTTGCTTTCTGGTACAGTAACCAGCGAATGCTAAGATACACCGTCTACACTCCACTCGTTGTCAATGTCTTAGTTTTAGCAATGGAATGCTTCAGCAGTCTTCACTCCTGACAGATACATTCTTACAGCCATACCTTTAAACCAACTGTTTATTCCAATTCACACCCAAGTCACTTCTCTCCGGCTACAGGAACTTGAAACACACTCCTGATTAAATTTGCCGAGCTTGCGAGGAGGTAAACCGACTGCCCATGTTTGCGTTACATGCCATTTCACAGGATTGTAGTGATTCACCAGTAAAGCAAAGAATGTATTCCTCACAAGTGTAATTTATTTCTATGTATGATGAGATCTGCTCTTCAGACTGGCGCCACAGGAGATCAACAATGCCAGCAGACAGATGGTTGGGACAGGTCATACTCGCAAGCCCCAGAGGTTGCCACCTTGTGAGCTTTTGTCAATTATTCCTTGTCCAACGGCACGTTCACGACTTAAGTACTGGCAGTCCAAATGGCAATTCACCAAGCTTTGGCACTCATCTAGACCAGTTATGGCACTAACTTCCCATTTCTTTCTCTCAGAGAATGTCCTTTGGCTTATGTTCCACTAGTTAGGAGATTGTTAGGCCTGTTGTTAGGATGTTAGGAGGAGTTAGGCCACAGATCAGCCATGATGGGCTGAATGGCCTACTCCTGTTCCTCTGGGTGCAATTTAATGGGTGCATTTAGCAGGGTGTTCCCGGCACTTGCAGCGCTGAGAACGGCCCCGCTATTAAACGGGACTCTGCCTGGAACGCCCCGCTAAGGGAACACTGCTCACCAATGCAGGAAGAGATTGGGTGTCATTTTTTTATGGGGACACCACCTCATAAGGGCAGGGCACCCCCAGGCCCCAAACCTGGCATGGGTAAGATGTCACCTGGGCACTTTGGCAGTGTCAAATGGGCACTGCCGGTTGACACTGTCGGGGTGCCAGACTGGCAGTTCCATGTATCCGGGTGGCATCGGGAGTGCCAAGGTACTATTATACCATACCCATGGGGGGGGGGGGGGGGGGGGGTGTTTATTGCTTAGGAGACCCCCGCAAGTGCCAGTACACTTGGTCAGTCCATGTTTATGGAAACCAGTGATAAATGGCGCCCACATGGGGTGTCCGAGGTGCGGTGGTTAAGTCCTATGCCTTGGGTAACTATGGCGTGACATATTCAATATATTCAATTGAGACTAACTACTCACTTGAATACAAGCGGCGGGAACGACCCCACTAATCCCGCCCTGAACAGACTCTGATTTTCTTTGGTTAGATCAGGCCCTGAGTACCCACAGCTCTTGAAGGTGGAGAATTCCAAATATTTACTCATCTCAGTCATTAACAGCTACCCTTTACTCTGAGACTGTAACGCCATGTTCTACATTCTCCAGCTGGGGAAGAAATATATTCAGCATCCACCCAACAAACCCACTAAGAATATTATATGTTTCAATTAGATCACCTCTATTCTTCTAAACTGCACGGAATATAAGCCCAGTCTACTCGAAGTCTCCTTAACTTGCCCGAACCATGCAAACGTAGAAACGCAAACCATCGCTCTGCAGTGCACGGGAACAAGACACCAAAGTTTCAGAAACAGGGTCCGCTGCATGTACTATTGCAGTGACCAGATTCATCCGAGTTACAAACTGGCAACTCACTTACAGCTCAGCATTCTGTTGCCAGGGGCATGCTTTCAGGTACCAAAGGAACTGGGATCTGTCTGGAAAAGAATGGAGGGGGATATTCTCTGCCAAGTAACTAAATTTGATCGCAATTTAAATGTTCTGCTCAATGGGATCACAAGGATGCATTTGCCAGTGATTGTATGAGACGTATCATGTGACAGTCCTCAAGGATAAACGGAAAGCGACCACGAGTGACTCCATGAAAGGCTTCTTTTATTAAAGTCCAGTGAGTTGAAACTAGAATGAATGCTGCCTTTGCTGGCTTGTTTTCTTAGTAGCTCTCAATTAGAATCAGTGGAGAGGGCACCTTCCTTCATTTCAACCCACAAACAAAAACACGTTATGGTTTTAGGGGTTCTTTCGCACGGTTTTCTGGCTTAACAGCCAAACAATTATTTCTCTCAAATTGCTTCCTGTCCCATGGAGCATGTTGATCCATGGAAAAATGGAACACCCTCTTACAATCCTTCCACTGGTTAAATGTGGGATGCACAGAAGATATTACACACAGATCGTTAAGCAGGCGAAAGGAAACTGATCATGTTTATTTACAAAATAGAGCAGATGAGACTAATGCTGGAGCATAATCCAATTAAGAGTTGGAATGCAGTGTTTATCAGAGCTGTCACCAGCCGTTCTTCATTATTCTCTTCAAATTAAAACTGCCTCTTGAATAGAATAGGCACAGTCCTGTGTTTGAACAATGAATACCTAATGATCTTGCCTTCTTTTGCTCTTTGGTAATAGTACTGGGTTGGCCAATATTAATCTCTCAAACAATATTGTATTGGTGTCATGACCAAAACAGGCATGTCATGTACTCTCAGTCAATACTTTTAAAAATTGGACATAACCAAGCTGTTTAGGTGGCTTCCATAAATCATGTGACTTTTGGAGTACAGACTCCAGCAAATGCATCATTAAATATGACCCTCGAGAGGATGGCATGGTGTTGCAGTGGTTAGCACTGCTGCCTATGGCGCTGAAGACCCGGGTTTGATCCCGGCCCTGGGCCACTGCTCATGTGGTGTTTGCACATTATCCCCTTTTTGCATGGGTTTCACCCCCACAATCCAAAGATGTGTAGATTAGGTGGATTGGCCACACTAAATTGCCCCTTAGTTGGAAAGAAATAATTGGGTACTCCCTGAGGGTATCTCACTGCCATTTATGGAATTCACACATCTCATTGCTTAAGCATGAGCCAAAATCTAAAGGATGTGAAGTTTCCAGACTGTTTGTCTTCATGCGTGGGATTTTCTACCCCTTCTAGTCAGTGGGATCTTCCAGTTCGCCGAAGGCGACCCCAAGCCCATGGCAGGGTGGGTGAATCATACAAAACATAGACTTCAGTGGGACCAGACAAAGATCCCGATGACGGCCAATGGTGAAATATACGCTATGGGGGGTGGGAGTGGGAGGGGGGTGCGGGGGGGGTGTTGTCATATTGGACAAAAGGGAAGGTTGAAACACAATGGCGGCTATCAACTTCACATTGTATCACAATGGTATCCTCCATCCAAATTAGGCTGGATGAGTCTCAATGGTCACGTGATTGAAACTGGTTTCAGGAACTGCACCCTTATTACCCCTGGATCTAGCAGCTCCATTAGAACCATCAGTCATCAGCCAGTCTGAGAACCAGACTCTGAAACGAGCTGCAAGCCATCGAGCAGCCAAAATACCCATTCCAGTTTTAAAGTTAATCCACAAAGTTAACCTTCTGGACACTAGACTACAAGAAAGCTCATTAAATCACTGAATCCATTCAAGAAACGATGGGCGCGATTCTCCGCTGCCCATGACGGGTCGGAGAATAGCAGGAGGGCCTTCCCGACAATTTTCATGGCCTCCCGCTATTCTCCCCCCCCCTTCCGGCCGCCCCCCGACATGAATCGCTGCTCGCTGTTTTTTACGGCGAACAGCAATTCTCCGCAGGCCGATAGGCCGAATACCGCGGAGTTTACGGCCGTTTTCACGGCCGCGATCACACCTGCTTTCAGCGTTCGTGAAAACGGTCGCAAAGTGCCGTCCCGGACAACCATGGCACTGATTGGCACGGCCGCACCACAGCCGTGCCAAGGGTGGCATGGGCCTGCGATCGGTGGGCACCGATCGCGGGCAGCGGGTCCGATACCCACGCACTATTTGTACTTCCGCCGCCCCGCAGGATCAGTCCGCGGGGCGGCTGAGGGGCATGACGGCCCGCGCATGCGCGGTTTTGACGCGTCTGCGTGATGATGGCGCGGCTGACGTCATCGTGCGCGTCAGCTGGCGTGACGCTTGCCGCGCGGACTTAGCGATGGTCGCTAATCCCGCGATGCCATGCCTCACGGAGCCCCGCTGCTAGCCCCGCCCGGAGGTGAGAATCGGGTCCTGGGAGGGGGCGCGGAGGCTGCCGTTAAACACGGCCAGTTTCACGGCAGACGTTACAACTCGCCGCATTTGCGGAGAATCGCGCCCGATATGTCTGCCACATGGGAGACAGGAAATCAGATATCAGAAACTGAATTAACTGTAATCTGTAAAAGAGCTCTGTGTGTATCTGTATCCAATCTTTGCAAGTGTTTTGTGCATGTATGAAACTGAGTGTGTGGTGTTGGGCGCGATTTAATGGACTTGTCGCGCCCGACCTGATGATGCGATGAAGCCTTTGAATCTCGTGAGAGGCATCTCGCGTGATTCGTGACACTTGAAACGCCTCACGGGATTTGACAAAACTCATGGGGCGAGAGCCAGATGAACAAATTTAGGAAAGCCATCAGGCCCACTGAACTATGACAACGCCAGATTCTCTTGGGGCCCAGGAACTAACAGCTTCACCTGGGAGACCAGTTTACCACTGACTTCCACAAACGTGGACCAGGAGTAATGGCACTTGAGGGGTCTCCCAGGCCTTTAGAGACCCCTGTGTGGTCAGGCAGAGTGGTATCCTTGCACTCCTGACATCCGGGCACCAGGTGGCGCTGACAGGCTGGCAAGAGCACTTCCAGCATGCCAGGATGGTAGTGCCAAGGTGTCCAAGTGCCATTTTGCCTGTGCCAGGGACTGGGGGCGCCTTTTCCTTAAGAGATGGGTTGGGGGGGCCTTGGAGGCCCCATGGGGGTAGGTTTGGTGCAGTGTTGGGTCCGGAAGCCAAGGTGGGGATGCTTAAGGGGGTCGGAATATTGGAGCGACATTTAAAAATGAAGCCCCGATCCCTTACTACTCTTCCTGCACTGGTGAGCTGAGCTCATCAGCACAGGAAATTATGTTAGTGCGGCCCCGTCCCGTTAAATCGCGACCATTGTATTAAATGGCGGAATTTTCCAGCCTCCCAGTTGTGTGTTTCTCGGCAGTGGGGGGGGGGGGGGGGGGGGGGGCGACGCACCATTAGCTGGCGGTGGGATTCTCTGCTCCCGCCGCTGTCAGTGGGAATTCCAATTGAAGTCACCCCCATGCCACCGAGAAATCCACGAGCAGGGCTGCACTGCTGGCAAGACCTGAGAACCCGCAGACAACAAAGCTGGAGCCTGGTGTCAGTGTGTGAGAATAAATAAATGTTTTGATTTTATATTCACGAAAGCTTGCTGCTGAGTCCTTTCAACTGGAATACACACTCCAAGGGTAAGAACAGACACACCTCTTTCCATACACAGCATACTGATCCGGGGCAGTAAGAGAGTAAGAGAACAAAATACATTCTGACCATGACATTGGTCATTACCATATCGTTGTTTCTGCCAGATTCCTGTACACAAAACGGATCGGCACCTTTGCTACATCACAGGAGTCCCACTGTACTCTGGAAGCCTAACTGCTTGAGCTAGTGTGGGCAAAGGGTGGTGGGGGGAACGTATCCTGGGCCCAGTGAAAGTGGCAACACTCCCCTCCGGGCCAGACGACAACCACCCCCCCCACCCCACCAGTTTCACTGCCTTGTCTTTTAACTCCCCTCACTGGCCACCCAGCAAAGGGAGTGCAGGAGGGCACAACCAGGGGCAGCACCAGGTTTACCGAAGAATGAGGCAAGACACAGGCTGCAAACCATTTTAACCCAAATTTTAAGTCATCCACACTCCAAACGTTTGCTCCCTTCCCTCTCCACAGCTGCTGTCGGACCTGCTGTCATTGACCAGCATTTTCTGTTTTTCTTTCAGATTCCAGCATCCGCGGTAATTTGTTTCTACATTTAACAAAAATATATTGCTTTTAATCTGAGTTGACAAGAATACTTGCCATTTTATGTAGCCATTAAAATAAAGAGGGCAAATTTGGTGATTTGTAGCTCATCATCCTTATTACTCGTTCGCAACACTCAGATTTTGTTTCAAAAATGTAGCTACCAAACCCAAATTTTGCATTTCAAAAATCACTCCCCATAATTGGTTCATCCTGAATAAATTCACAGCTTGATTCCGTTTTGCTGTAGTATTGTTAACAGTTTGACATTTGAATCCAACACCTAATTGACTATTCACAGCAAGTGATGCTTGAAAATGTGAAGTTCAGCAATACAAACACTTATGCAAAGGACTTCTTGGAAATCTGTCCAGGTACAAGGACTCCCACAATTGGTGAAAGCCACTGTAAACTTGCAAGCCATGTTATGCATTCAGATTATTTGTAACAATAACAGCCTCGTGTAACATTCCTGAGAGATTTAGGGACCCTATGGTTCAGTGTGCCTGAGGGTCACACTGGAAAACATATCAATATCCAACAATGTTATCTTGAAATCTCATCAACATCAAAATCCTAAAATAAACAATGATCCCTCACTGTGTTCAGGAACGAGTTTGGTGACATTAGTCTGTCAGTGATTTTTGCACACTGCAAAAACAGCAATACACAGTCAAACAGCCACACCTACGTGCTGCTGCTTTCTGCTGCGCACACAACGCCCGCCTGAAAAGTTCAAAGTTGTCTCTGGTAAACTCCAATGATCAAGCTGTACAGTATCATTCAGATAATATGCCTTGTGCTTTTGTATGGCTGGCATACTATTTTTTTTAAACAATCGATACTTTCCGGGTTAGGATTTACACATATTGCAGCTTGGAAACCCTTTTGGGGCATTACTCTCACAGAGGGTTTCCTCCGGGTGCTCCAGTTTCCTCCCACAGTCCAAAGGTCTGCAGGTTAGGTGGATTGGCCATGATAAATTGCTCCTTAGTGTCCAAAAGATGTGCAACTTAGGTGGGCTTATGGGGATATGGCAGGGGTGTGGGTCAATGGGCTGAATGGCATCCTTCTGAACTCTAGGGATTCTAGACTAGAGCAAAATGTGAGAACTGCCTGCTGCACCTCAGCAATGCAACACTGCCATTCCAGCACTTGAAATGAAATGAAATTCGCTTATTGTCACAAGTAGGCTTCAAATGAAGTTACTGTGAAAAGCCCCTAGTCGCCACATTCCGGCGCCTGTTCGGGGAGGCTGATATGGGAATCGAACCGTGCTGCTGGCCTGCCTTGGTCTGCTTTCAAAGCCAGCGATTTAGCCCCGTGCTAAACAGCCACTTTGAACAAACAGCAACACTAATCTGCATTTCCAGACAGTACTGGGTCACAGGGAGCTTTCCAATTCAAAATGCATTTGGCACATCCACACGCAGCATAATCGACAAGCTCATTCTGCCTTTGAATGTTTCACATTTATCAACAAATTATATGGGTTAGCGTCTAATTTTTAATCATTTAAAAGCTTGGGGGAAACATTTTTTTCAAGCTGTACAATCTCTTGTAACTGAATTTTATGATGTCCACAAATTTTCTGCATCTACCAATTGATTAAAATATACTTGTAGTCTGTTCTTCATAGCTTGAACTGTCAGTACTGATTACACAAATAGGATCAAGAGGGGCCTTGGGTCTTTTTATTTCATCTTCACAGAATACCAACTTGCTACTGGAAAACCTGTCAGCCATGGCCCCATTGGTAGTGCTATTACCTCTGAGTTCTGGGTTGGAGTCCTCCTTGAGGGCTTAAGGCTGACGCTTCAGTGCAATACTGAGAGAGTACTACACTGTCAGAGGTGTCGTCTTTTGGATGAGGTGTTAAAATGAGGCACTGTCTGTCTGCTCGGGCGGGTGTAAGAGTTTCCATGGCCCCACTATTTGCGAATGGTGAATGGTGTCCCAGACAATATTTATCTCTCAATCAACATCACCAAAAAAGACCAAATTATTCAGTCATTTTCTCATTGCCATTTACGGGACCTTGCTGTTCCTAAATTAGCGGCTGCATTTCCTGTATTACACTTCAAAAGTACTCCATTTTGCAGTAAAGTGTTTTGGGACATCAAATGGTTGTGAAAGATGCTATATGAATGTAGGTTTGGCACACACTCACAACCCCATCATCCACAAGAGCCAGGTGAAATAAGCTCACATCAGTGTAGGCTCAGACCTGTGTGGCTACAAGTGAGTGGTTTTGACATGTTTGCAGATTCACCACAAATCGCCATGCACTAAAAGGCTTGTGTTCAAATGCCTCCATGGTCTTGCCCTTCCCTATCTCTCCAATCTACTTCAGCGCTACAACCCTTTGCGATCTCTGCACTCATCCAATTCTGGCCTCTTACCCTCCCCAATTTCCTTTGCCCCCACCACGGGTGGCTGTACCGTCAGCTGCCTAGGCCCCAAACTCTCAGATTCCCACCTCTCAACCTTGGGTTGCAACTGTGATGAAATGTATTTTTGGAGGTTTCATCACATGACTTGTCCTCACATGCCAGCCATGCACAGTAGTTAGCACTGCTGCCTCACAAAACCAGGGATCCGAGTTCGATTCGGGCCTCGGGTGACTGCGTATTCTCCCCGTGTCTGCGTGGGTTTCCTCCAAGTGTTCCGGTTTCCTCCCACAGTCCAAAGATGTGCAGGTTAGATGGATTGGCCATGGAAAATTGCCCCTTAGTGACCAAAATATTAGATGGGGCTACAGGCTTAGGGGAGAGGGCAGGGGAGTGGGCTTAGGGAGGGTGCTCATTCAGAGAGTCGGTGCAGACTCGATGGGCTGAATGGCCTCCTTCTGCACTGTGGTGATTGTATGATTTGTCAGCCAATATATCCATCCTTGTGATGTACAGCCTTCCTGTGCCAATGGGAAACCTAAAAGACTCATGATCCAATTGGAGGATGCTTGAGTGTCAGTCAAACAGCAACCCCCCCCCCCCATTTTCAATATGGTAAAGAGAAATGTTCAAAGAAAATGACAAAAAATATATGTTTTTAATGTCCTGTTGATTTTTCTCCAGGGTTGCACAGAGCAGTGTCCTGGAGATTGATCTTCAATCCCTGGAGATTTAACACCAATCCTGGAGGATTGTCAACCCTAACTGTACTTCTCTTAGCGCCTTTAAATCTTTCCTTCAAACCTAGGGCTGAATATTGGGGGGGGGGGGGGGGGGGGGGGGAGGGGGGGGAGTGTTGTGCCTTCCCACCCACCCAGCACCAGAAACAAAGTCATTGTGGAAGGATGGAGCCGACTCACTCAATGCCAGCCTGCCCCTTCCCGTTGCCATAATGTGCTGCAGGCAGGCCAGGCAAGGGCTGAGTGTACTCTGTATTGACAAGCTGCGGGAGTATAAAATCCCGCCACCAGCAAACAGGACACTGCTGAGAGACAGGCGGCTGGTGGAACCGGAGTATCCAGCCCGCTTTGTAATTACAAGTCGGCGAAACAGGGAAAATCTGACATCCTTATTAGTTCCTCCCCATCACAAACAAAAATGAAAGAAAGACTTAGATTTCTTTTGCACCTTTCATGACCTCCCTACATTTCAAATTGTGTTAAATCCAGTTATGTCATTTTGAACACTGCTATAAAAGTGCTATAAAAGTAAAAAGTACATTTGAAATAAAATTTCACAAGAAATGCATCAAAAATTTATTAACCCCAGGAAAGGCTACGTTCAGGCAATACCAGTTAAGCAGTTCTGAATTAACAGCTTACTTGGGTCAAGTAGGGGAACACTATTATCTATTAATCCCTCCAGTCACATTCAGGCACTCAAGCTGCTACCAATCACTTCCTGTATACAGAGAGAATTTGTAGGTTGAAGGTTAATTGCAGAACACCTGAACAATAGTGCACGCTGGCAGGGCAGGACTGGATTACTTCAATTGTGAAGGTCTCTTAATTCATCAGCAACATAGGCAAAGACTGTTCTCCTTGCAACCAAAATGAACCCAGTGATGTTCTGCTGATGCACATTTTTTTAACTCAACTGGAATTTCTTTCCATTTTGACCAGGAGCACTACTCCAGGCTGACAGCTTTTTAAAACGTGTTTTTCACCTGCAAGGAGATGAATGAAGAAACAGCAATGCAGAAAGTTCCAGAGTGCTGAATGAAGGCTGAGTTGTCTCCTGCACTTACCCCTGGCAGAAGGTCATTTCTCTCCACCAGGGAAATGTGGATATCCAAGCTGAAGGGTGGGCACTCAGTCCTAAATGTGGAAATTCAGGCCCACATGTAACAACAATAATAAATTGCTTATTGTCACAAGTAGACTTCAATGAAGTTACTATGAAAAGCCCCTAGTTGCCACATTCCGGCGCCTGTTCGGGGAGGCTGGTACGGGAAACTCAAACCCAAATATGGTAGTCAGGATTACATGTGGAAATTAAGTTTAAGAAATTAAAGTTTAAATGTTCAAATTTCAAAAGCGAGCACTTTTCCAGGAGACACATCCGGAGTGAGACTCATACAGAGTGAGAGATTTAAACTTGGTAATTTGGTGCAGTGAGGTAATTCGGTGCAGAGTGTGAGGAGGTGCTTTTTAACCCTGGTAAGTGACTGGTAAGTAGTCTCTCTTTTTCTTTTCATTGTCTAATTTATTTATTTTTATTTTGAAATTCTAGTTGTTTAAGTTTACCAAGGGTTTAAGACATGGCAGGAGATCCCAGACCCGTGTCATGCTCCTGGTGTGCGATGTGGGAGCTCAGGGACACGGCCACTGTCCCTGGCTCCTTCACGTGCAAGAAGTGTGTTCAGTTGCAGCTCTTGTTAGACCGCTTGACGGCTCTGGAGCTGTGGATGGACTCACTTTGGAGCATCCGCGATGCTGAGGAGGTCGTGGATAGCACGTTTAGTGAGTTGGTCACACCGCAGGTGAAGGTTACTGAGGGAGATAGAAAATGGGTGACCAAAAGAAAGAGCAAGAGTAGGAAGGCAGTGCAGGTGTCCCCTGCGGTCATCTCCCTGCAAAACAGATATACCGCTTTGGATACTGTTGAGGGAGATGGCTTACCAGGGGAAGGCAGCAGCAGCCAGGTTCATGGCACCGTGGCTGGCTCTGCTGCACAGCAGGGCAGGAAGAAAAATGGCAGGGCTATAGTGATAGGGGACTCGATCGTAAGGGGAATAGACAGGCGGTTCTGTGGACGTAATCGAGACTCCAGGATGGTATGTTGCCTCCCTGGTGCAAGGGTCAAGGATGTCTCGGAGCGGCTGCAGGACATTCTGGGGGGGGAGGGTGAACAGCCAGCTGTCGTGGTGCACATAGGCACCAACGATATAGGTAAAAAACGGGATGAGGTCCTACAAGCGGAATTCAGGGAGTTAGGAGTTAAACTAAAAAGTAGGACCTCAAAGGTAGTAATCTCAGGATTGCTACCAGTGCCACGAGCTAGTCAGAGTAGGAATGTCAGGATAGATAGGATGAATGCGTGGCTTGAGAGATGGTGCAAGAGGGAGGGATTCAAATTCCTGGAGCATTGGGACCGGTTCTGGGGGGGGTGGGACCAGTACAAACCGGACGGTCTGCACTTGGGCAGGACTGGAACCGATGTCCTAGGGGGGGTGTTTGCTAGAGCTGTTGGGGAGGGTTTAAACTAATATGGCAGGGGGATGGGAACCAATGCTGGAAGTTGGAAGGTAGTAAAACAGGGACAGAAACAAAAGGAAGTAAGGGGAAAAGTGCAAGGCAGGGAAGACATAGTCAGAAATCCATAAGGGCGACAGTACAAGGTAAAGTGACTGAGGGGAGCACAGTGAATAGGCCCAGTAATAACAAAAGGAATAAAACTGGAGATGTTAAGATTCAAAACAGAGGTAAAAAAACCAACATAAGTGTACTTTACCTGAATGCTCGTAGTATTCGGAATAAAGTAAATGAGTTGGTGGCACAAATCATCGTAAATGACTATGATTTAGTGGCCATTACTGAAACATGGTTAAAGGATGGTCATGACTGGGAGTTAAATATCCGAGGGTATCAAACTATTCGGAAGGACAGAGTGGATGGTAAGGGAGGTGGTGTTGCTCTGTTATTTAAGGATGACATCCGGGCAATAGTAAGGGATGACATCGGTGCTATGGAGGATAAGGTTGAATCCATTTGGGTGGAAATCAGGAATAGTAAGGCGAAAAAGTCACTGATAGGAGTAGTCTATCGGCCACCAAATAGTAACGATATGGTGGGGCAGGCAATAAACAAAGAAATAACTGATGCATGTAGAAATGGTACAGCAGTTATCATGGGGGATTTTAATCTACATGTCGATTGGTTTAACCAGGTCGGTCAAGGCAACCATGAGGAGGAGTTTATAGAATGTATCCGCGATAGTTTCCTAGAACAGTATGTAATGGAACCTACGAGGGAACAAGCGGTCCTAGATCTTGTCCTGTGTAATGAGACAGGATTGATTCATGATCTCATAGTTTTTTTTTTATAAATTTAGATTAGCCAATTATTTTTTCCAATTAAGGGGCAATTTAGCGTGGCCAATCCACCTACTCTGCACATTTTTGGGTTGTGGGGGCGAAACCCACGTAGACACGGGGAGAACGTGCAAACTCCACACGGACAGTGACCCAGAGCCGGGATCGAACCTGGGACCTCAGCGCCATGAGGCGGTTGTGCTAACCACTAGGCCACCGTGCTGCCCATGATCTCATAGTTAGGGATCCTCTCGGAAGGAGCGATCACAATATGGTGGAATTTAAAATACAGATGGAGGGTGAGAAAGTAAAATCAAATACTAGTGTTTTGTGTTTAAACAAAGGACATTACAAGGGGATGAGAGAAGAACTAGCTAAGGTAGACTGGGAGCTAAGACTTTATGGTGGAACAGTTGAGGAACAGTGGAGAACCTTCCAAGCGATTTTTCACAGTGCTCAGCAAAGGTTTATACCAACAAAAAGGAAGGACGGAAGAAAGAGGGAAAATCGACCGTGGATATCTAAGGAAATAAGGGAGAGTATCAAATTGAAGGAAAAAGCATATAAAGTGGCAAAGAGTGCTGGGAGATTAGAGGACTGGGAAATCTTTAGGGGGCAACAGAAAGCTACTAAAAAAGCTATAAAGAAGAGTAAGATAGAGTATGAGAGTAAACTTGCTCAGAATATAAAAACAGACAGTAAAAGTTTTTACAAATATATAAGACAAAAAAGAGTGGCTAAGGTAAATATTGGTCCTTTAGAGGATGAGAAGGGAGTTTTAATAATGGGAAATGAGGAAATGGCTGAGGAACTGAACAGGTTTTTTGGGTCGGTCTTCACAGTGGAAGACACAAATAACATGCCAGCGACTGATAGAAATGAGGCTATGACAGGTGAGGACCTTGAGAGGATTGTTATCACTAAGGAGGGAGTGATGGGCAAGCTAATGGGGCTAAAGGTAGACAAGTCTCCTGGCCCTGATGGAATGCATCCCAGAGTGCTAAAAGAGATGGCTAGGGAAATTGCAGATGCACTAGTGATAATTTACCGAAATTCACTAGACTCTGGGGTGGTCCCGGTGGATTGGAAATTAGCAAACGTGACGCCACTGTTTAAAAAAGGAGGTAGGCAGAAAGCAGGAAATTATAGGCCAGTGAGTTTAACTTCGGTAATAGGGAAGATGCTGGAATCTATCATCAAGGAAGAAATTGCGAGGCATCTGGATAGAAATTGTCCCATTGGGCAGACGCAGCATGGGTTCGTTAAAGGCAGGTCATGCCTAACTAATTTAGTGGAATTTTTTGAGGACATTACCAGTGCAGTAGATAACGGGGAGCCGATGGATGTGGTATATCTGGATTTCCAGAAAGCCTTTGACAAGGTGCCACACAAAAGGTTGCTGCATAAGATAAAGATGCATGGCATTAAGGGTAAAGTAGTAGCATGGATAGAGGATTGATTAATTAATAGAAAGCAAAAAGTTGGGATAAATGGGTGTTTCTCTGGTTGGCAATCAGTAGCTAGTGGTGTCCCTCAGGGATCCGTGTTGGGCCCACAATTGTTCACAATTTACATTGATGATTTGGAGTTGGGGACCAAGGGCAATGTGTCCAAGTTTGCAGATGACACTAAGATGAGTGGTAAAGCGAAAAGTGCAGAGGATACTGGAAGTCTGCAGAGGGATTTGGATAGGTTAAGTGAATGGGCTCGGGTCTGGCAGATGGAATACAATGTTGACAAATGTGAGGTTATCCATTTTGGTAGGAATAACAGCAAACGGGATTATTATTTAAACGATAAAATATTAAAGCATGCCGCTGTTCAGAGAGACTTGGGTGTGCTAGTGCATGAGTCACAGAAGGTTGGTTTACAAGTGCAACAGGTGATTAAGAAGGCAAATGGAATTTTGTCCTTCATTGCTAGAGGGATGGAGTTTAAGACTAGGGAGGTTATGTTGCAATTGTATAAGGTGTTAGTGCGGCCACACCTGGAGTATTGTGTTCAGTTTTGGTCTCCTTACTTGAGAAAGGACATACTGGCGCTGGAGGGTGTGCAGAGGAGATTCACTAGGTTAATCCCAGAGCTGAAGGGGTTGGATTATGTGGAGAGGTTGAGTAGACTGGGACTGTACTCGTTGGAATTTAGAAGGATGAGGGGGGATCTTATAGAAACATTTAAAATTATGAAGGGAATAGATAGGATAGATGCGGGCAGGTTGTTTCCACTGGCGGGTGACAGCAGAACTAGGGGGCATAGCCTCAAAATAAGGGGAAGTAGATTTAGGACTGAGTTTAGGAGGAACTTCTTCACCCAAAGGGTTGTGAATCTATGGAATTCCTTGCCCAGTGAAGCAGTTGAGGCTCCTTCATTACATGTTTTTAAGGTAAAGATAGATAGTTTTTTGAAGAATAAAGGGATTAAGGGTTATGGTGTTCGGGCCGGAAAGTGGAGCTGAGTCCACAAAAGATCAGCCATGATCTAATTGAATGGCGGAGCAGGCTCGAGGGGCCAGATGGCCTACTCCTGCTCCTAGTTCTTATGTTCTTATGTTCTTAAGTGTGGAAAGTCAGGTCTAAGTGTGGAAACTCAGGCCGAAGTGTGGAAACGCAAACCCAAATGTAGAAACTCAAACCTGAGTGTGGAAACTCAGTTCTACGTGGAAACTCAAACCCAATGTCAAAAGTCAGGTTTACATGTGGAAATCTAAGTTTAAATGCTCAAATTTGAAATGTGGAAACTCAGGTCATTATGTGGAAACTCAAGTCCTATGGTGAAAATTCAGGTCTACATGTGGAAACTCAGGCCTCTTCTGGAAATTCAGGCCTATTCTGGAAATTCAGGCCTGCATGTGGAAACTCAAACCCAAATGTCAAAAGTCAGGTTTACATGTGGAAATCTAAGTTTAATGCTCAAATTTACAGGGCGCAATCAAATGACCATGCTGCGCCCGAAAGCGCTGCGGTGCTTGTGGCCTATAAAAGGCGGAAGACCCCACTATCAGAATCTACCCAACTTGCAACGCCTCGTGCGATCTTGCAAGATGCTGTGGTGTAAATCCTGCCCAATCTGGGAGGGAATACTTTTTAGCAAATATGCAGATTAAAGCGAGACAGATAGTCTCACTCTAATGTGCAGATTCCCAAAGTACCCGAGGTGATGTCCTCTATCCCCTTTGCCTTGTAAACCTTGGGCAAGCGCTGTTCAGCACTGGTCCCCACAAATGTAGACCAGATGTAACGGCACTCGGGTGGGTCTCCCAGTAGATCGGAGGACCCCAGGTGCATGCCCTTTGGGCAAGGTGGTATCCAGGCACTACTGGTGCCATCTGGGAACACTGGCACTGCCAGCTTGGCACCATGGCAGTGCCACCTGGGTGCCAACCTGGCACTGCCAAGTTGCCCAGGTGACACTGCCAACTGGTAGTGGCACTGCCAGGTTGCATTTTTGTGTACTGGCGATCAGGCTGGGGATGCCTTGCGCGGATGTTACAGGGGGCTGTGGGGGGGAGGCACCTCCTTCTCCCATAGTTCATTGAGGCTTGGGGGGAGGTTAGGGGCCTTGGAGATCAGGATACCATTTACAAATGGCAGACTGATCTCTCACTATGCTGAGGCGTTCCAGTGAGCGGAGCTCCTCGGTGTAGAAAACAGGATTATGTGCAGCCTTCGCCATGCGTTCCCTGCTGAAACCCTTATTTAATCCAAGTGGCGGTTTATAGTCATGTCTTTCTTGGTGCTCCAGCACTGGGAAACACGTGGCTCATCGCACTCGCTATGGGACTTCTTTCCCATTTAGTTGAGTCGCGCCCAAAGTGTAGAAACTCAGGTCTATATATGTGGAAACTGGTCTAAATATAGAAAGTTGGGCAGGATTTTCTGCGCACCAAACTGCGTGTTTTTCGGCGGCATGGCCACCCACCAGCAGGATCTTCTGGTCCTGCCGTTGCCAATGGGATTTCCCGCTGAATGCACCCCTCATCGCCGGGAAACCCGAGGCGGGGGTACACTATTGGCGGGGTTGGAATACCCGTCAGCATGAACAGCCAGTAAATTCCCGTTGCTCTGAAATAGGTTTAAATATGGAAACTCAAGCCGAAGCGTGACTCAGGTCTAAATATGGAAACTCAAGCTTAGAGTTTCAGTTTTAAATGTGGAGAATGAAGTACGCATGTTAGTTTAAGTGCAGAAACTCAAGCCTAAGCTAAGTGGAAAATCAGGAATATAATTATTATTATAATAATTGATTGTCACAAGTAGGCTTCAATGAAGTTACTGTGAAAAGCCCCTTGTGTGGACACGCAGGGCTGAAGGTGAAAACCCGGGCCTCCGTGTCAAAGACTGAAGTGTGGAAATTTTGGGCTTAGTTGGGAAAACAATTTGCCAATATTTAAAAACAGAAAGGAAAAGTTTGCAAGGCTTCATGAAGATACTGCTGTGATTCAAACTCTGGGTGGTTCCACATGCATGATTAATAGCAGCACTCATCCCTGTACCAAAGGAGTTTGAATGACATTTTCACACGTTTGCAATATCATTCAGTTTTCAGAAATAGGGCTGATGGGGACACTGATAAAATTACAGCAACAGACTGATAATAATTGCTGTCAAATAAAAGCTGCATTACAACACTGATCAGGTGCCTTCATCTCAATTAATATGGAGGTTGATCTTTATTGAAAGATATCTGGTTGGACACTGATAAGTATGAAGAATATTAATACCGACTGAGATATCTTCTGTGTCCTTCCAACTTTGGTCCACTGCACATCCATGTTTGCTCCACTATTGCCGGCCCTGTATTCAGCTGCCGATGCCCTCAGCTGTAGGATCTCTTCCTACCACTCTTTTCTCCATCAGGATGTTCCTCAAAACCTACGGACAGAATTTTCTCCCCTTGCCGCCGCAGAATCTTTCAGTCGTGCCAAATCGATACCGTGCGGTGGGTTCCCCAGTGGCACAACCGATGATCAACGCAAATGGCCTTGACTTCAGCTGGACTACACAATCCTGCCGGTGGCCAATGACAGTCAGGCTCGGAGAGCCAGAAACTCACAGCCTACATCTTTGACCAAACTCCTGTTCACCTCTCCCAGCATCGCCTCATGCAGCTCGATGTCATATGTTCCCACTCCCGTAAAGCATCTTGGCACATATAACTGCATTAAAGATGTTGGATGCGATCTACCCAAATGTGAACAGAATCCCACAGCGCACGAATAGCCAAGTGTCTCCTGGCACTTGGAGCACTGAGAAATACCATGCTATCAAACAGCCATTTGGATAGAGCGGGAGCCTCAGCGGAGAACATGCAGCCAAGGCCGCACTTAGACTCCTTTTCTGCAATGAGGATCTTCACTTGCCAGAACTTCTCAGTGCAAGGGGAGAGAGCTCTCTACCCCACTAAGCCCCAACTCATGTATAATGGGGTCCTCAGCTCCCAAACCCCCATTCAGAACACCCCTGGACCCTATCCCATTTGTGCTCAAATGCCAACCTGGCACACTGGCTGTAATCCTGCCAGCTGGAAGTGTCACTTAGGCGCAGCCAGGATGACAAGATGGCAATGCCAGGGTGTCAGGTGACACCAGCAGTGTCAGGCTGCCAGGCTGCCACCCTCCCCAGCGGGAAATCACCTGGGAGACCCCCACAAGTCCCATTCCATCTGGTCCTCGTTTGCAGAGACCAGCACTGAACATCGCTCACCCAAGTTCTCCATGGTGAGTAAGTTAGATCCCATGCCTTGGTTAGATCTCGGGAATGCACATTAGAGTGAGACTAGCTGTCTAAGATGTAGATTTGCTAGAAAGTGATCCCGCCCACAATGGGCAGGATTCACATTACGACGTCTTGGGAGATCGAGTTTGATCTCGTGAGGTGAGGCAAGCTGATTAGATCCTGGAAAAGGAAACTCCGGGCATCTACCGGTTGCATTGTGTTGCTTTTTGGGCAAATCACGGCCGCTAGATCTCGCCCACGATATAAATGTAAGTTACTTTGATTGTTGAAATGAGGGGCGGGATTCTCCCCTACCCGGCGTGACGGGGGGTCCCGGCATAGGGGAGTGGTGCCAACCACTCCGGGGTCGGGCCTCCCCAAAGGTGGGGAATTCTCCCCACCTTTGGGGGCCAGCCCCGCGCCAGAGCGCTTGGCACCAGAACACTGGCGCAAAAAACCGGCGCCCCCGGCAGCGGGGCTGGCCGAAAGGCTTTCGCCGGTCGGCGCATGCGTGATGTGGGTTCCTCTTCCGCTTCCGCAATGGCGGAGGCCATGGCGGCCACGGAGGAGAAAGAGTGCACCCAAGGCACTGGCCCGGAGTCTGAGCGGGGGGCCCTGATCGCGGGCCAGGCCACCGTGGGGGCACCCCCCCGGGGTCCGATCGCCCCCCCACCCCCCCCCCCAGGACCCCGGGGCCTGCTCGCACCGCCGATCCCGCCGACACCAGAGGTGGTTCAAACCTCGGCGGCGGGAGAGGCCTCCCAGCGGCGGGACTTTGGCCCATCCGGGCCAGAGAATCACCACAGGGGCCTTGCCGATCGGAGTGGCGAGATTCCCACCACCGCCACTTCCCGGGTGGCGGAGAATCTCTGCCACGGCGGGGGCCGGATTTTCGGCGGCCCCAGGCGATTCTCCGACCCTGCTGGGGGTCGGAGAATTTCGCCCGAGATTAGTAATGTAGTTAATCACATTTCCAACCCCTCTCCTATATGTGCAGCCTTTCCTCTGCACATTGCTGGAACTTGGGAAGGGCTTCCCTCAAGTAGCACATCTTAGGCTGGTTTAGCTAAGTTGGCTATACAGCTGGTTTGTGGTGCAGAGCAAGGCCAACAGGGTTCAATTCCTGCACCGCCTGTGGTTATTCATGAAGGCCTGCCTTCTCAATCTTGCCCCTCGCCTAAGGTCTGGTGATCCTCAGGTTGAATCACCACCAGTGTTCTGTGCTGTATTTTTCTGTGTTCTGTGTTCAGTCAGCTCTCCCCTTCAAAGGGGAAAGCAAAAGACGACACACCTTTGCATACTTCTGCACCAGGCTGCATGTTCATTTATAAGATCCCTTGAGCTTTGCAGAGTTTAAAAAAATCTTTAGTTGCTGTGGGTGTTTTCAATACAGCAGCAGCCAATGTTTGTGGCCCATCTTGATGCAGAAACACAAACTATCCCTTTTTCCCCCAGCAGTTGGCATGGAGCTGAGCCATGATGAATGGGCTTTGCAGTGCAGTGTGCAGAAATGGTTAGCTGTTGCCCACTCACTACTTAATGAACATAAAAGAAAGGAAAAGCTTGCAATGGAATAGCATTTTCATCCCTAACTGATCCCATTTAGACTCTTGTCAAATTAATGGTAAAATAAATTGCTATAATTGTAAAGCCAACTTCATCAAATTCATAGCTGTCCCTTATTCGCAGTCTGCAGAATGAATCACACAGAAAACATAAAACACTTTCAGTCCAAAGTTCTCTTCATTCTTGGTGAAATAAATTATAAATTGAAGCAATATTTTAATAAGCACAAGACTACAATGAACAATTTTTTTTCACTGATAATTGTGAAGCGATTTGATTAAGCGTGAACATTTTCAGGTTGGACAGGGTTCAGTATCGCCTTCTGATTGCTTTGTTATGCAAGCCAGTTTTTTTTTGCTTTTAGCTAGAGCAGTACAATATTCACCACTTGGTTGCACTTTCACCCCTCTTATTTTTGCTTTCCGTTTTCTTCCTTACTCTCCGAAAGGTGCTGACTCCTGCTGGGGGGGCACTTTGACAGGTGACAGTCTTCCTATAGGCAGCTAGAGGCAGACAATTTGACATTATAGTTTCTGTCTGCCAATATTCTCACTACATACACGTCCACAGGCAAACATGCCCTTTCCAGCAGAAGTCTTTGCAAACATCAGCTGATATTTCCTTGCCATCAATAAGTGCAATTGTAGAGCTCCCACTCAAATCAGTTAGCAATGCCCAGGTTTCGAACCAGAGCTGTGTCTGGCTTGTATGGTAGCACTTAAATATGGTTGATATATAAACTTAAATACTGGAATAAAAAACAATACTGGAATTTAAATAATAATAATTAATAACCATAAAGACAGAAAAGTAATTTACATACGATTATTTAGGAGCTATATTTATTTAATTCGGATTTAGTTCTTTATTTGTGGGAGTTGCTGAGCATATTGGTTGCTACATTGCAACAGTGACTGCTTCAAAGCTACTTCACTGGCTTCATAGAGGTTCTGGACATCCTGAGGTCATGAAAGACATTTTATAAATGCAAGCCTTTCAAATATTAAAAGGCAACCAAAAAATATGAAACAATGCATCAATTTAACCTAAATTAATATATTTGGTTCAATAGTCACTGATCAAAAAAGCAGCTAAGAGCATCATGAAACAACGAGTAATAACACACAGTCCCTTTAACATGATAAACCATCCCAAGGGGCTTTACAGGAACAGAGCAAACAGAATTTAGCATGGTGCCACATGAGTACATAATAAAGCAGACTGGTCAAAGAGTTAGGTTTTAAAGAGTGTCTTCAAGGAGGAAAGAGACACAGAGAAGTGGAAAGGTTTAGGATGGGAATTCCAGAGTTCAAGGTAGCTGAAGGCATGAATGTCAAAGTGGAGCAATAAAAATATTCGAGAGACCAGAACTGTAGGAGTGCAGGTTTCATGGAGGTGTTTAGGGGTGGAGGAGATTAAGATAGAGAAGGGTGAGGGCATGGAGGAATGAGGAAACAAGGATGAGAATTTTAAAATGAGGGCACTGCTTAAACAGGAGCCAATGTAGATACAGTGAGCACAGGTGTAATGAGTGAACAGGACCCGGTGTGAGTTCAGACAAGAGTAATGGATAACCTCAAGTTCACAGAGTGGGCATGGCGGATGGGTGTGCATTGGAGTAGTTAAGACAGGAGCTAAGAAAGGCATAGATGAGGGTTTTGGTAGCAGATGAACTGAAGTAGGGACCAAGTCGGGTGATGTTATGAAGGTGGGAATAGACAGCCTTAGTGACAGTGCAGATATGTTGTGGGAAGCTCATCTCGAGGCGAAGTGTAACAGCAAAGGTTGTGAACTGTATGCTTCAGCCTCAGTTACCTGGAAGAGGAATGGAGTTGGCTCCAAGGGAACAAAATTCATGGTTCAGTTTTCACAATATTTAATTTGAGCAAATTTCTACTCCTCCTGTACTGGTTGTTGGACCAGCAGTCTGACAACTTAGAGAGTAGAGGGATTGAGGGAGGTGTGAGATACAGCTGGGTGTTACCAACGTACATCTGGAATTTGATGTTTTATTCAGACAAAATCGCCAAGGGGCAGAATGTAGATGAGAAATAGGAGGGGTTCAGGGATAGATATTTGGGGGAATCAGAGGGAAGAAGAAAAGCCATTTCAAGTCACTCGCTGGCTACAAAGGGGTAGATAAGAATGGAACCTGGCGAGTGTAGGCCCACACAACTGGATGGCAGTGGAGAAACATTAGAGGATGGTGTGGTCAACCATGTCAAAAGCTACACAGACAGTTTGAGAAGGTTGAGAAGGGTAAGTTTACCTTGCTCACCTACACATAGAATATAATTTATGGCTTTGATAAGAGCAGTTTTGGTTCTTTGACAGGGGTGGAAATCTTTTTTTTATATTTTAATAAGAATATTACAATTTTAACAATTTAACAATTAGACATATAAAACACATAATACTTACAGAATGAGATGGTTCTTACATACAATTTATATGCAAGACAGAGATGGAAACCTGATTGAAGGGATTCAAATGGTTCCAGGAAAGATAGACACAGATTTGGGTAGCAACAGCAGTTCATGGACTTCGAGGAACAAAGGGAGGTAAGAAATGGGCCAGCAATTTGCAAATATATACGGGATCAAGGGTTGTTATTTTTTAAAGGAGGAGTGATGACAGCAGATTTGAAGGAAAGGGAAGCAGTACCTGCCTGAGGAGAAAGAACCATCAATAATCTCAACCAATGGAGCCAGGAAGAGAAAGTTGGGCTATCAACGGGATTAAGGAATGGCAATCTCAGAATCGCCTCAATGCTTTGTTGATTTTGAGCTCCAACTCCATCAGTAAAACAGGCTGCTTAATATTTCAGGTGAAAATCTTCAATTCCTATGACAGCTTTTTCTGATCTTACATCGCTTCAAGAGCAACAGCCTATTCAGCAGCTCAGGAGTGACGTGTTGGCACTAATCCAGTTGAGGTGATGGAAGGCTGAACTTCTTGAGGTTTTTCCAAAACACTCTTCAGACCAGTGACCTTAAAGATTTAATTTTAATTTTCTTAAACCTGGAGTGTAGGGATAACAGAAGTATAACCTGCTGGGAATAATTTACCATAAATCAAAACTGCAGTTGAAAAGGTTGCACATATTGATGTGAGAATCGCTAACACAACAGCACAGTTTAAGTCAATCTGAAATAGTTCTGGAAGTTTGTGTTGCAATGTTTTCCAATGCACTTTTGTCTCACATTGTATCAGTTTCCAAAGGGCTGAATTATCACAGCAGCTTATCAAAAAGGACTGTAAACAATTTAGCCAAACAGATACAGAGAGGGATGACTGGGCATGAGCTACACAACATGTCCACAGATTGTGTGATGGTGGTAATGTTGACACAGAAGAATTTCTGAGCACAAACTAGTTCAGGCGCTTCTCCCCCTTGTCTGCTGATGACATTGTTTAACGTGTAATGTAACTGGCTAGTAAGCACTGTTTGAGCATTCTATCCCTCTCAGATGTGCTAGATACTGCAGCATTATTGTATATATCGAGTCCAATGATAGTTTTAAAAAAGTTATATATTTGTATTGCTTTTTTGTGAGATGTGTATCAGCTTTAACCCTGCTCCCTCAATTAGTATAAGGTGATCCATAATTGTGACTTAGCACTCAAAGATGATCAAAAGATTGTTATCATAACTTCACAGCCAAAATATTTACTATTTCTGTGCACCTTTTAATTTGCTTGTTGTCGACACAAGGAAATCTCAGCCATACTTTGTGGCTGAGTTTGATTTGATTTGATTTATTGTCACATGTACTAAAATACAGTGAAAAGTATTTTTCTGCGGCCGAGGGTATGTACATAGTAGACAAAAAGAATAATCAACAGAGAACATCGACAAATGGTACATCGACAGTGATTGGTTACAGTGCGGAACAAGGGGCCAAACAAAGCAAATACATGAGCAAGAGCAGCATAGGGCATCGTGAATAGTGTTCTTACAGGGAACAGATCAGTCCAAGGGGGGGTCGTTGTGGAGTCTAGTAGCTGTGGGGAAGAAGCTGTTCCTATGTCTGGATGGCCGGGTCTTCAGACTTCTGTACCTTCTGCCTGATGGAAGGGTCTGGAAGAAGGCAATGCCTGGGTGGGAGGAGTCTCTGATAATGCTATCTGGTTTCCTGAGGCAGCGAGAGGTGTATACAGAATCAATGTGGGAGTTTTGTGCTCTGAAAGGTTAAAGAGGTTGGTACTGCTGAACAGGCTATTTGTTGTGTCTCTCAAATTAAAGCTTCCTCAATACTGGGGAGCAGTAATGGTAAAGATTTTTTATGTGTGCTATATGCAGCAAATTATAAATGTGTTTCTTATTGAGTACTCTCAGTGTGTCACGATTTCAATCACAGGTGGCACCTCTAAATATAGAACACATAGAATTCCTACAATGCAGAAGGAGGTCATTCAGCCCATCAAATCTGTACCAACCCTCTGAAAGAGCACCCTACCTAGGCCCAGTCCCCCGTCCTATCCCATAACTCCACTAACCTGCATATCTCAGGACATTAAGGGGTAATTTGGACTGTGGGAGGATACCAGAGCACCCGGAGGATACCCACGCAGACACGGGGAGAATGTGCAAACTCCACACAGACAGTCACCCAAGGCTTGAATTGATCTCCGGGTCCCTGGAACTGTGAGGCCGCGGTGACAACCACTGTGCCACCCTCGTATAACTCCTCAACTTACTAGTGTAACTCCTCAATTCTCAACAAAGGAGATGCCAAGAAAAAAGCAATATTTGCAGAGCTATGGGGAAAAGGCAGGGGACTGGGGTTAAGCACTTTAACAAACTGGCACATGGACAATGGACCCAATGGCCTCCTTCTGTGCTGTATGATTCTGCTGTCCAATAATGGGCAGGGCATGGTTACCATGAATATTGCAGAAAGGAAAGAACTTGCAGTTATTTAAGATAGGAGTTTCCAGTCCTGCCGGTGGTGACCCCCCCCCCGTCCCGTCCCGCGGGTTCCCTGGTGGCACAGGGTGCAAATAACGGGAAATCCTGTTGACAGTAGCACGACTGGAAAATCCTGCCGCTGCTGCTGCCACAAAACATGCCACAGGTTGGGTGGAAAATCTCACTGATAGTCTTTTATATCCTCAAGGCATCTCAGATGCTTCTGAAGTGTATTACATACAACATGCAGCGCAGAGCACATACGGCCTAACTAGTCTGTGCTGGTGCTTATATACCACATAGATTTGTGCCCATTCCAACTGCCTCATCTCAGCATCTTTATGTTCCATTTTCCCTCATGCACTCGTCTAATTTCCTTTTGAAAGCAACAAGTTCAACATTCAACTCTTCTTTGAATAAAGGCATTTCTCCATATTCTCACCATAGGATTTAATCAGAAAATTTGGTATTTGTGGTCTGGTCTCAGTCATTGTTACTTAGATCAATAATCATAGAATTTCATAGAATTTACAGTGCAGAAGGAGGCCATTCGGCCCATCGAGTCTGCACCGGCTCTTGGAAAGAGCACCCTACCCAAGGTCAACACCTCCCCCTATCCCAATAACCCAGTAACCCCACCCAATACTAAGGGCAATTTTGGACACTAAGGGCAATTTATCATGGCTAATCCACCTAACCTGCACACCTTTGGACTGTGGGAGGAAACCGGAGCACCCGGAGGAAACCCACGCACACACGGGGAGGATGTGCAGACGCCGCACAGACAGTGACCCAAGCCGGAATCGAACCTGGGACCCTGGAGCTGTGAAGCCATTGTGCTATCCACAATGCTACCGTGCTGCCCTAATAAGACAGCTGAAGGTGTCACAAACAACAATGGGATGACTATCTCATTGAGTGGTTTGCCAAACCAACAAATAGTGACTCCATATCATTGATAATAGTGACTAATATTTACTTCTGCATCAAAACATGTGATCTCGGATTCACAAGCCTCTAAATTAAAATACGTAGAATACTATTGACCATTCCTGTAACCTTCGTAGAAATTTTGGCATCAAAACTAAACATCTATTTGTGAGTCACTTTCCCACTAATGAATAAATTACATCCACTGAAAAACAGAGCGGATTTGATGTATTGCTCATAACTTCTAATTAGAATTTCTCACTAAATCATCAAAGGGAAGAGTTTGTCTGCTTCAACATGCCAACATGCATTATTATCAACACTAATAACTTTCAGACGTGCTTACGTTTCCTCAACAAAAGCTGCAGCCCTTTGCCTTCAGATATGAGCAATATTTCTAACCGTACAATGTAGAATGCTGCCCATAGTGAAGCTGGAATATGAATGTAGAGACTTGATAACATTTCACGTCCTGGAATTTTTAACATTTCTTTTTAGTTTAAAGTGCCAATTCTTTTTTTCCCAATTAAGGGGCAATTTAGCTTGGCCAATTTACCTACTCTGCACACCTCTTGGGTTGTGGAGGTGAGACGCATGTAGACATGGGGAGAATGTGCAAACTCCACACAGACTGTGACCCAGGGCTGGGATTGAACCCAGGTCCTCAGCACAGTAGGCAGCAGTGGTAACCACTGTGCTGCCCTCTGGAATTTTAAACTTAGCCATGTACATCCATCTTGCGGTATGTTCATCCATTCCCTACCAAGTGTGAGGTCATGAACCAGCAAATAACAGAGCTGCTACCAGTGCAGGCAGCAGCTTCATACAAACAGGAGATTGAAAAGGATGGTATGACTTCAATGATCTCTTCGACATACATTTCCCTTTTTTGGTGGTTTTTTCATCTGTTTAGTTAAGTTTAGTTTAGTTTAATTCTCGTAACAACACACCCAAGGCAGGGAAAGAACGGCTAGGGATGGCACAGTGACACAGTGGTTAGCACTGCTGCTTCACAGAACCAGGACCCGGCTTCAATTCCGGCCTTGGGTGAACTGTGTGGAGTTTGCACGTTCTTCCCGTTTCTGTGTGGGTTTCCTCCGGGTGCTCCGCTTTCCTCCCACAGTCCAAAGAAATTGCCGGTTAGGCGGATTGGCCACGCTAAATTGCCCCTTAGCGTTCAAAGATCCGCAGGTTAGGTGGGGTTACGAGGATAGGTCCGGTGAGTGGGCACAGGTAGGGTGCTCTTGCAGAGGGTCGGTGTAGACTCAATGTGTTGAATGGCTACAAAGAAAAAAGCTGCCTCTACACTTTTTCATCAAACACACGCAGGGAAATTGCAACATGGACGAGATAGAGAATTAAACTGCCTCTATACTCTCCCATCAAACACTCCCCGGGCAGGCACAGAAATTGGTTCGATAGAAAGTTCCCCACATACTGTTCCTTTTTACATTCCCAGAGCAGATAATGCACAGATTAGATGCAAAGTAAACTTCCTCCATAATCTCCCATGAAACACTGCCAGGACAGGTACAGCATAGGTTTAGAAAGTAAAGCTCCCCTCGCACTTTCCCAAACAGTCCCAGACATGGTGCAACTTTAAAGTTCCCCTGCATTGTCCCATCAATATTCATCCAGTTCATGTACTGTGTGGGTTAGTTAGATGCAGATATCTCCTCCTCCCCAAACCCAACAAACATTCCCTGTTTTAGCACAATACAAATTAGGTGCAGGTGGAGTAAAGTTCCAGCGACATTGTGCATCAAATAGCTTTAAGTCAGGTGCAGTAAAATGAGTTACAGGGATTGCGATTGAACAAAAAAAGGAATTTAAGATCCTTACAGTCAAGAATGGTGAATCGAAGAGCAGGCAAATTCATCAGAGAAAAAAATAAAGATAAGGGGCGGCATTCTCCCCTACCCGGCGTGACGGAGGGTCCCGGAGTAGGGGAGTGGTGCCAACCACTCAGGGGTCGCGTCTCCCCAAAGGTGGGGAATTCTCCTCACCTTTGGGGGCCAGCCCCGCGCCGGAGCGGTTGCCACCAGAAGACCGGCGTAAAAAACCGGCGTCCCCGGCAGCGGGGCTGGCCGCTGACGTCACTGCCGGCGCATGCGCGATGTGGGGTTCTCTTCCGCTTCCGCCATGGCGGAGGCCGTGGCGGCCGCGGAAGAAAATAGAGCAGCCAGGGCACTGGCCCGGACTCTGAGGGGGGGGCCCTGATCGCGGTCCAGGCCACCGTGGGGGCACCCCCCGGTGTTCAATCGCCCCCCGCCCCCCCAGGACCCCGGGGGCCTGCTCGCGCCGCTGAGCCTGCCGTTCCAGAGGTGGTTTAAACCTCGGCGGCGGGAGAGGCCTCCCAGCGGCGGGACTTCGGCCCATCCGGGCTGGAGAATCACCGCAGGGGCCTCGCCGATCGGAGTGGCGAGATTCCTGCCCCCGCCACTTCCCGGGTGGCGGAGAATCTCTGCCACGGCGGGGACGGGATTTTAGGCGCCCCCAGGCGATTCTCCGATCCTGCTGGGGGTCAGAGAATTTCGCCCAAGAATTTCATGTCATCATTCTGCATTAAAAAAACCGGCTTCTGGGGTCCATGTGGAGTTTGCACATTCTCCCCGTGTCTGCGTGGCTTTCGCCCCCACAATCCAAAAATGTGCTGAGCAGGTGGATTGGCCACACTAAATTGCCCCTTAATTGGAAAAAATAATTGGGTAATCTAAATTTTTTTATTTTTTTTTAAATTTTAAACCAAAAAAAACGGCTTTAGGGCAGCATGGTGGTGCAGTGGTAGCACTGCAGTCTCACGGCGCCGAGGTCCCAGGTTCGATCCCGGCTCTGGGTCACTGTCCGTGTGGAGTTGGCACATTCTCCCCGTGTTTGCGTGGGTTTCGCCCCCACAACCCAAAAGATGTGCAATGTCGGTGGATTGAACACGCTAAATTTCCGCTTTATTGGAGAAAAAAATTAATTGGGTTCTCAAAATTTATATTTAAAACATTTGTTTAATTTGGTGTTTTGAAGCGCCTGATAAGAGAAGGAAGATGGTAAAGCAACATTCAAGGCAGCTCGACCCTTAAGCATGATCTGACACATGCACAACATGCATCCCTCGGTCTTGAAAAATTCAGCTCTATTGTTTTTTTTAAATAAATTTAGAGTTCCCAATTATTTTTTCCAATTAAGGGGCAATTTAGTGTTGCCAATCCACCTAACCTGCACATCTTTGGGTTGTGGGGGCGAAACCCACGCAGTCACGGGGAGAATGTGCAAACTCCTCACGGACAGTGACCCAGGGCCGGGATTCGAACCCAGGTCCTCAGCGCCGTAGGCAACAATGCTAACCACTGTGCCACCGTGCTGCCCCTCAGCTCTATTGTTAACGCTCCTTGGCTGCCATTGAATAGAAAGCACCAGGAATACAGAGCAGGTCCAACAGCATCGGAGGGCACAGTTTTTACCTTTTGGATGCAGACCTTTTCTCAGAACGGTTGGAGGGTTCTACCCGAACCATGAACCTGTCTATTCTCCTTTCAAAGTGATGGAGGACCTGCTATGTATCTCCAGTAATTTTTGTGTTTTTTTAAAATTCCAGATTTCCGGCATTCCCAGTTCTTTACATGGCTGGCGAGAATACAGATCACAGGCCAAGAAAAGATAATTCGCCTCAGCAACACTCCTCTTTCTGTCATCTTACCTGACCATCAGGCTGTGCTTTGTATGACCCGAATGTTTTAGTCCCTCTTACTTTGCCCAGGGTGGTAGCTCCAAACAGGAGACAGCCGTTGAGGAAACTTTTCTGCTGATACCTCCTCTCAGCTTTACTTTTCCTGAATACAAATTGGTGCATGAGATCTCACCTTCTGCAATTATTTTCCAGTAATAATGTAGGTTTCCCTTTCCTGTGCCATGTGAGAATTTGTAGATCCGATCTTCCTCTCTCAAAACTGCGGAGCCTTAGCTACTTCAATGTTTTCTCATAGCTTCACATTACATCCACTGGTCACATCTAAACCTTCTCCAAGTCGGTGAAGGCACAATGGGCCTCCTTCTGCACTGCTGTGAGTCTATGATTTGCCTTGCAGCAGTTACAACTCTTGTCCATTGACATGTGACTGCGCAGCCACTGTGTCACTGTTCCATTCTGAGCAGTGGTAAACTGGAAATGTGCTGTTAGCCATACAAACACAGAGGAACGTTCAAATAACAATAGGAGGGAAATCTGAAGGTGTAAAATGTCACCTTAACCATGAAAAAAAGACTATCCCTTTCACTGCGTGGTTCTTGACCATCGGGTTTCTCAAAGTGCTTTTCAATCAATGGAGCGCTTTTTGAACGGTAGTTACTGTTGGAATGTAGAAAATACAACAACCAATTTGCGCTCAGCAAAGCTCACAAACATCAATGTGATAATGACTAAAATAATTTTTAAAAAAAATAAATTTAGAGTACCCAATTATTTTTTCCAATTAAGGGGCAATTTAGCGTGGCCAATTCACCTAACCTGCACATCTTTGTGTTGTGGGGGCAAAACCCACACAGACATGGGGAGAATGTGCAAACTCCACACGGACAGTGACCCAGGGCCGGGATTCAGACCCAGGTCCTCAACGCCGTAGGCAGCAATGCTAACCACTGTGCCACCGTGCTGCCCCAAAAATAATTGTTTTTGTGATGTCGATTGAGGGTTTAACAGTAGCCAGGACATGAGAGATAACTCCCCTACTCTTCTCCAAAACATTGCCACTCGATGTTTTACATCCACCAAAGCAGGCTGATGGGACTTCTGTAAATGTCCCAGCCAAGAGACCTGTGACAGTGCAGCCCTCCCTCAGCATTACATTGGCATGTCAGCCTTGGGCATTGCGCTTAAGCCCTGGAGTGGGACTTGATTTCAGAACCTTGCGATTTGCTATCAACTGAGCCACAGCTGACACATGGACGTTTTGCTCCCCTGAAAGATATTCTTCGTAACATATGCGTTAGAGGATTTTAAATAAGCTCAATGGAAGAAGTCTGCAGAGTAAGCACTGAAACAGTCGAACAAATGAAAAGAAGATTTCCATGTTGTGTGACAGATTGCTACAGTAATGTATCTCAAGTGGGTTACTATAACATACTGTGTTAGCTCACATTCAACCGTAGGGATATGATGCGAAATGCATAAGAGACCAATGTTTCTCACTTCAATTATTCAACTCTCTTTAGAAAGATGATTTGACACACGCCTGGGAGGGAGAGTGGGCAAATGTGTCACCCAGTGTGGTCCTGAAACAAAAAGAGCCCCGGGAATTCCCACCAGCACTGACATGTGCTAAATGAGATTATTACCTCGTACATGTGATAATGAACAATGATCGACAGGTATCCAACCACAACTGCGATTCCTTGTCCATCACAGCATTCTTTATCCCAGACAAAACAAGGTGATTTTTGGAGGGAAGGTAAAAGCCCCAAAAACCCAGGCCAAAAACCCAAAAAGCCCCAAAAATAGAGCCTTTTTACAGCTTGGCGTACTTTTATATTATAAAAGATTTTGAGGTAACCTCCTATTTTCTCCAACTGAACTGTCCTCTCGCAAAAGCCTTTTACCTCTAAAACCTCCAAAAACATGCCAAGCCACCATTTAATGCAAATTTCATTAGTTTAAGAAGTTTACAATGAAAGACTGAGCTTTCTTAACTTGCATGTCATATACAATGGGCTGGATTCTCCATTCTTGAGATTAAGTGTTGACGCTGGGGCAGGATTCGTGGATTTTCACAACAGCAAAACTGGCACCGAACCTGGACCGATTCAGCGACTGTGGAGGGACTAGCACCAGTGCCACGTGGAACATAATCGATTCCAATGAAAAATGGTGCGGGATTCACCGGGTCCCTGATTGACTCGGGAGTCTGACAAGCTGCAGCCATGTATACACAATTCACTCCCACACACACTCAACCTAGTCAACAAGGCGGCACTGGTAGAGCTGGAGCAGGCCCATCCCGCTGACAGGTCAGCTGGGGCCAGAGGTCACCTCGGGAGGTGCCCTGCGGGGACACCCATACAACCTGTGACCCTAAGTTCACAGTGGGCAGTCAACAATGTGCACAGCTGCATGGCTGCCTCACAGGCTGTGGCAATGGTGTTCCATGCCCATCCACCCTGGCACAATTGTCAGCAGACTATGGCCATGTTGCTCATTGTCTGTACCCCCTCTCTCTCCCTTATAAACAATGACGCCGTTTTCATGTTTTTTAAAAGCACAAGTGAAACTCGCAGTCGGGAATTCGGTCCATCGAAGGCAGTGAATCGCGGAGCCCCGGGAGAATACCAGGTTGGGCTCACTAATAATATGCAAACGGTGTTTAGTGCATGTGCGTTCACCCCATTGACGCCACTGTTGAGGTGAAGGTGAATTGCGATTTGGCGTTGGAACCGATTCTCTGCCCAAACGCAATTTCCCATTTCATCCTCAGCCGACGGAGAATCCCGTCCAATATCTCCTTTCTGAACTGTATTGGTCCTGTTTCTTACCGCTGTCTTCTCCCTTACTGGGAACATTGGGCAGGATTCTCCGTTGTCGGGATTCTCCGTTGTGCCAGCAACCCGAGGATTTCCCAATGGTGTGGGGCTGCCCACAATGGGAAACCCAATTGGCCGGCTGGCGAGACGGAGAATCCCAGGGTCGCACTGCACCAGATTTCTGGTCAGAATTGTGCCTATTGTTTTTATTGAAGTGAGGGGCAATTTAGCGTGGTCAATCCACCTACCCTGCACATCTTGTGGGGGTGAGGCCCACTCAGACACATGGAGAATGTGAAAACTCCACATGGACAGAGACAGGGCTGGGGTCAAACCCGGGTCCTTGGTGCCGTGAGGCATCACTGCTAACCACTGCGCCGCCGTGCTGCCCAACATTGTTTTTTTATAATGTCTCCCTGCCTTCCCTCCTGTTTTCTTCCTCAACCTCTCCCTGTCTCCCTCACTTCTCCCATGCTTTTGCTCCCTGTTTGTCTTTTTGCTTTTTGTGCAAGCACATGAAGCCGTTGCCTTCACCTCCATAATCGGCATCTTCAATTCGAAAAGAACCTGGGGTGGGATTCTCTAATCCCGCGGCAGAGTGTCTCCACCATCGTAAACGCCGTCGCGTTTTACGACGGCGTGAACAGGCCGACCCGACGACTAATTCTGGCCCATGCGCAGTGATGCCCGCGCCAACGCGCGCATGTGCAGTGGCCTCCCTCAAAGCGCCGGTACCGATGCAACATGGCGCAGGCTACAGGGGCCGGTGCACAGAAAAGGAGGCCCCCAGCCAGAGAGACTGGCCCGCCGATCGGTGGGCCCCGATCGTGGGCCAGGCCACATCAGAGGCACCCCCCCACAGGCTGCCCCCCAACCCTTCAACGCAGAGTTCCCGCTGAGAGCAGGTGTGGATGGCACGGGCGGGACTCGGCGTTTTTCCGATGGCCGCTCGGCCCATCCCTGGCCGTGAACCGGCGGGCCGGCCGCGTAGAGCGTCCCCTGACTGACGCCGCGTCAACCAGGCTGGTGCCAATGGCAATGATTCTCCGCTCTGCGGAGAATCGCTTGCCAGCGTGGGGTGATGTGGCGCGATTCGCGCTGGTCGCGGTGATTCTCTGGTCTGGGCCCGGGTTGCAAGAATCCCATCTTTGGTATCTCTTGTGCATGCATCAGCCAGGAAAGGGCTGCAGATGCGCAGTTTGGAATGTTTTGGGCGGGATTCTCCCCCTACTCGGCGGGACGGGCAGTACTCTAATCGGAGTACGGTGTACGGGTGTAACGGTGCCGAGGAGTGGCCTGAACCACTCCGGCGTCGGGCTGCCCAGAAGGTGTGGCAGGGGCTAGGCTGGCTCCGGCGGGGTTGGCGCCGCGCCAACCGGCGTTGAAGTGCCTCTGCCTGCCGGTGCAAGTTGGCGCATGCGCGGGAGCGCCACCGTGTGCTGGCGTCATCCCAGCGCATGCGCAGGGGGGTTCTTTTCTGTGCCGGCCATTGCGGAGATTGACAGCAGCCGGTGTGGAGGGAAAGAGTGCCCCCACAGCACAGGCCCGCCTGCGGATCGGTGGGACCTGATTGCGGGCCACCCTATCCCCGTAACCCAATAACCCCTCCCAACCTTTTTTTTGGTCTCTAAGGGAAATTTTGCATGGCCAATCCACCTAACCTGCACGTCTTTGGACTGTGGGAGGAAACCGGAGCACCCGGAGGAAACCCACGCAGACACGGGGAGAACATGCAGACTCCACCCAGACAGTGACCCAGCGGGGAATTGAACCTGGGATCCTGGTGCTGTGAAGCCACAGTGCTATCCACTTGTGTTACCGTGCTGCCCAAACAGCAGACTTGAACATGATTGTACTGCTGTTGGTTTTGTTAATAAAAGGGATTCTGGTGAAGGGACCTCTGTCTCCGTGGACTTTACAGCACTGTACCCAGGTCTACAAGTTGACTTTGTGCAAAATCTAATTTTAAATGTCTTTGTAATAAATTATGTACCTGTACAATTTAACACCATTTTATTCCCATTGGTTGCACTTTACTAACAATATGTTAATGTTATTTTTCCTGTAGCTCTCTGAATGAGTTGGTGGATAAGGTTGCGAAGGATTGAACCACATGCACCAGGAGGGTCACAGTTCAGGGGTCAAAATGGAGGCAGCTGACCTCAACCGGGGAGGCAGGTGGAGAAAGGGAGCCAGCCAGGGTTACAATCTTGATAGCTATTCAGTGACCCCTGCTGGGGAAAGAACGTGGATGAGTTCAGATTGAAATGAGGGCCATCGAGACTTGCACGTAAAGGAAGCAAAAGGATTATTAAAAGGAAGCAAAAGGATTATTATATTGTAAATAGCAGCCAAGGATGTTGCTCAAGTGGCAGAGTGTTGAAAGTCAGACATGGCAAGTAGATACACTACATAAACGAGAATTGAATACATTTGTAGTGATATCTATGGCTCAGTTCGTAGCCATCTGAACCAGACAGCTGTGGGTTCGATCCCACTTCAGTGACTAGAACAAAAATAGGCTGACATTGTCCATCCTCGTTCGGTCGATTCAAAAGGTCCTGCGGTAAACCTTCAAGGAGCAGCAAAACATTATTTCTGCATAAGGACGAGGCTGAGGGCACAATTTAACACCTCGGAGACTTGTGAAGATCACACTGAGAGATCTCTATTTGCCAATGCAGTAGACTGGAATTTCTGGCTATAATTCCAGGTGACAACCCAAACAGAGAGAGGCAGTATTCTTTTTAAAAAGGGAATTTTTTTTCAAAATCCAACTTTTTCCTTTCAATCTAAAAAAATGTCATCTTCTGTGTCAGGTGTGAAGTGTCAGTGGACGTACCTCATTTATCTGGCACACACACATTACCAACATGTCACTGAGTGACAAACTGACAGATTGAATGAAGATAGCAGTTTGAAGGACTCAGTAGGTGCAATTTTGTTATCAGAAGGACTACAACCACTGCCGAATTAAATTCACATAGATGTTAGATTGCAATTTTCTTTGAACAAATGCTTTCTCAACTGAGCTCCATGTAGTACAAAATAGTTCACTTTGGTTTCACAATGAATTGAAAGAATGGACTCATGCTTCGATGATTCAAGGAAACTCTAAGATAACTCAAGGGATGTCCAGCAGGTTCTATTAATGTAAAATACAAGAACAACTCGTATTGGAAGATAACTCTGCATTGCTGCAATTCCTGCATCCCACGAATCTCAGATTTTCTTTGCCCCATCAATGGAGGCTGTGTCTTGAGCTGCCTCCGCCACAAGCTCTGGAATTCACTCCTTAGGCTCCCCTCCTCTCTGCTCATTTAAGGCAATCTTTATGCCTACTTTTTTTGAGCAAACGTTTGGGATGCCTTTCGGGTGCTGTCCCACTGCTTAAGGAAGTTTCCCTGCAGCAGAGTGTGCTGGGTGTCAAGCAGAGGCAGGCAACCAGTTTAAATAATCAATGACCTACTTTAGGTTGATTCCTTGGGGGCTACCGAGCATTTCGAAGTTGGCGGAGCAGATGCCAGCTTCATGGAGGTGGCCTCCATGTGGTATCGAAAACACCATCAATGCTTGAGGCTCCATGATCCATAGAGGAAGCTGTGTGCAGGGAAAACCACCATGAGGCCCCAACTAGTCATCTAGGAGAGAGTCTGTGTGGAGTCTGCACGTTCTCCCCGTGCCGGCGTGGGTTTACTCCAGGTGCTCCGGTTTCCTCCCACAGTCCAAAGATGTGCAGGTGAGGCGGTTTGGCCATGATAAGCTGCCCTTAGTATCCAAATAGGTGGGGTGGGGTTACGGGGAGGTGTGGGCTTGGATAGTGTGCCCTTTCCAAGGACCGGTGCAGACACAATGGGACAATTGGCCTCGTTCTGCACTGTAAATTCTATAGGGCCAGCCACCTTGACTGCTCTGATCCTTAATTTAAAACTCACCTTTCCAAAGACACCTCTACATTGAGGCACCTCTTGATCCCCAACTTTCTTCAGCAGCGCCTACCTGTCCTTGTGAGATTATGGGGGGTTGTCAGCTACTGGTCCTCTGCATGTGCTGGCCATATCCATATCCTTAATTGGATGGTGAGCCAAAAGGTGACCAGGTAGAGGCCTGCTTCTGGAAAAATTACTGAGCTGGTCCCACTGCCAATTGGTAGGGGATCAGATCCCATTTCATCCTTCATTTGGTCCTGAAGCCTGAGGTAAAATTCTGTCCATTATGTCTAAGGTTTCTGATTTTACATGCAATTTAACAAGAATGATAATCCATGAAAAAGTACTGGGAGCTGATTTTCACAATGATTAACAGATATATAAAGATTTCCATGAAAGTGCCTTGCAGTATTTCTAAGGCTGTGAATGTCTTCAGTCATCCAGACTGTAAATATTGTATATCCTTAATATTGTTGTGAAAATGAAGCTATTTTAATCCAGCCATTGTACCGTCCATTTCCAACCCCTGACTATATTACACTGATTTGCGACACATCTGCTTTAACTTGGTCTTGTACCTGGCTGTTAAGAGGACAAATGATAGCACTGATATGTTTATTTGCTGGAACAAAAATCAATGTCCTTCCTGCATCTACAATTTGAAACAGGTTCTTTTCGACCACTGATAATGGGTCCCTTATTTTCTCCAAAGAGCTGAACATCTTTCAGATGTGACTATAAACCGAGGCCCCATTTGTCCTCTCAGACGGATGTAAAAGATTCCAGAGAATAATTTGGAGAAGATCAACAGAGTTGTTGCCGGTGTCTTGGCCTTCAAACATGGTTCAGTAGGTGATCTGGTCATTTATCATATTGCTATTTGTAGGAGCTTGCTGTGCAGCAATTGGCCTCTGCCATTCCTACAGTGTAACAGTATTGACACATCAAAAGATATTTAATTGGCTGTGAAATTAAAGGATAAATGAAAAGTATAGAACCCCAAATTAGAAAACCCCAGCTAGCATTTTCTGTCGCTTTAGTTTGAAATAAATATTACAATCTCTTCAGACAGACATTCTTTGTGCCTGCCAGATAGTTGGCTCTTCTTCATGTATTCCATGCCAGATATCTTGACTGGAGTGAAATTCTTCTGACCAATACCTGAGTGAGGTGTGTCAGACCTCTGCAGGATTTCATGCATGAATGTCACAAGGAGGATATAACTGAGGCTTTTTTCTAAACAGACAAATTCTCAGACCAAACTGATTCAAAAAGGTAATCCATGTCGGCAATTTTCAAAATGAATTGCCTTAGTTCATCGCAGCACGGAGGAACATGCACTCTCAGCCGTTAGGACATTGAGTCCATTGATATGAACCTGCAGAAATATGGCTATGGATTTGAATGCTGCACTAGTACTCGAAGTCTTGGTAATACATCAGGTCGACACTCATAAAATCCATAAAGTTCACGGGGTAAGATTACTACAATTTAGCTTGTGGCAAGGTTAAAGTCATTTCATATTATTGAAAATCCTCTTGCTATTGAGTACCTTGATCGCCTCAAACAGGATAACACCAATACAGTATTGATATTGATAACTGGCTTATCTGCATTCCTCCATCTTTGATATAATGTTTTCTTGATATCTCCATTAATTTTTTTTAAAAATAATTTTTATTAAGATTTTAAAAAACATATAAAAAACATAAAATAACAGCAAGAAAACCGTAGTAGCAACAACAAAAAGAAAAAACACAATAACCCCTAAAACTAAACCCCCCCCCCCAGTAACTACAAAAAGAAGAAATAGATAAGCACCCGGCATATTCAATAAACACATATACACATTTCTCCCTTCCCCCGAAACAACCCCCCCCCCCCCCCCCCCCCCCCCCCCCCCCCGGGTTGCTGCTGCTGCCGGCCTATTTTCCTACCGTTCTGCCAGGAAGTCAAGGAAAGGCTGCCACCGCCTAAGGAACCCCTGTACTGATCCCCTCAGGGCAAATTTCATCCTCTCCAATTTGATGAACCCCGCCATATCATTGATCCAGGCCTCCACGCTTGGGGGCCTCGCATCCTTCCATTGCAGCAAAATCCTCCGCCGGGCTACTAGGGACGCAAAGGCCAGAACACCGGCCTCTTTCACCTCCTGCACTTCCGGCTCCACTGCAACCCCAAAAATTGTGAGTCCCCAGCCTGGCTTGACCCTGGATCCTACCACCCTCGACACCATTCTTGCTACCACCTTCCAGAACTCCCCCAGCGCTGGGCATGCCCAAAACATATGGGCATGGTTCGCTGGGCTCCCCGAGCACCTAGCACACCTGTCTTCGCCCCCTAAAAACCTACTCATCCTCGTCCCGGTCATGTGGGCCCTGTGCAACACCTTGAACTGTATGAGACTAAGCCTCGCACAGGAAGAGGAGGAATTCACTCTTTCCAGGGCATCCGCCTACGTCCCTTCCTCAATCTCCTCACCCAGCTCCTCTTCCCATTTACCCTTCAGCTCCCCCACCGAGGCCTCATCCACCTCCTGCATGACATGGTACACGTCCGAAATCCTCCCCCCTCCAACCCACACCCTCGAGAGCACCCTGTCCCGTACCCCACGTGGGGGCAGCAGAGGGAACCCCTCCACCTGCCGCCTGGCAAACGCCCTAACCTGCATGTACCTAAACATGTTCCCCGGGGGGGAGCCCAAACTTCCCCTCTAACTCACCCAGGCTCGCAAACCTCCCATCCACAAACAGGTCCCTCAACCTCCTAATACCTACCCTATGCCAGCCAAGAAACCCACCATCGATGCTCCCTGGAACAAACCGATGGTTTCCCCGTATCGGGGACTCCATTGAGCCCCCCCACCTCCTCCCTATGCTGTCTCCATTGCCCCCAAATTTTGAGGGTAGCCGCCACCACCGGGCTCGTGGTATACCTCGTGGAGGGAGCGGCAACGGCGCCGTTACCAGCGCCTCCATGCTCGTGTCCACGCAGGACGCCATTTCCATCCTCTTCCATGCTGCCCCTGCCCCGTCCATTACCCACTTACGCACCATCGCTGCGTTGGCAGCCCAATAGTACCCATAGAGGTTGGGCAACGCCAGCCCCCCCCATCCCTGCCCCGCTCCAAAAACACCCTTCTCACCCACGGAGTCCCATGCGCCCATACAAATCCCGTAATACTCCTATTGACCCTCCTAAAAAAGGTCTTCGGGATAAGGATGGGGAGGCACTGGAACAGGAACAAAAACCTCGGGAGCACCGTCATCTTGACGGACAGCACCCTGCCCGCCAGCGACAGCGGCAACATGTCCCATCTTTTAAACTCCTCCTCCATTTGCTCCACCAGCCTAGTGAGGTTAAGTTTGTGAAGAGCCCCCCAGCTCCTAGTCACCTGGACTCCCAGGTACCGAAAGCTCCTCCCTGCCCTTTTCAGTGGGAGCCTACCAATCCCCTCCTCTTGATCCCCCGGGTGCACGACAAACAGCTCACTCTTACCCAGGTTGAGCTTGTACCTAGAAAAGCCCCAAAATTCCCTAAGAATCTTCATCACCTCAGCCATTCCCCCCACTGGGTCCGCCACATATAACAACAAGTCATCTGCATATAATGACACTCGGTGCTCCTCCCCGCCCCGCACCAGACCCCTCCAATTCCTCGACTCCCTCAATGCCATGGCCAGGGGCTCAATTTCCAAGGCAAAGAGCAAGGGGGACAGGGGACACCCCTGTCTCGTCCCCCGGTACAACTGAAAGTACTCCGATCTCCTCCTGTTCGTGGCTACACTCGCCATCGGGGCCTCATATAACAGCCTCACCCAACAGACAAACCGCTCCCCGAACCCAAACCTTTCCAGCACCTCCCACAAGTACCCCCACTCAACCCTATCGAAGGCCTTCTCCGTGTCTAATGCTACCACTATCTCCGCCTCCCCTTCTACCGCCGGCATCATTATAACATTCAGAAGCCTACGTATATTGGTGTTCAGCTGCCTTCCCTTCACAAACCCCGTCTGGTCCTCATGAATGACCCCGGCACACAATCCTCTATCCTTGTGGACAAGATCTTCGCCAACAGCTTGGCATACACATTTAACAACGAGATCAGCCTATATGATCCACACTGCAGGGGGTCCTTGTCCTGTTTAAGGATCAAGGAAATCAGCGCCCGTGACATAGTCGGGGGGCAAAGCCCCCCCCCCCTCCCTCCCTTGCCTCGTTAAAGGTCCGAACCAACAGGGGGCCCAGCAGGTCTGCATACATATTGTAAAATTCAACCGGAATCCCATCCAGCCCCGGCGCCTTCCCCGACTGCATGCTATCTATCCCTTTGCATGCTACCTACCTATCCCTTTGCCTTCCCCGACTGCATGCTACCTATCCCTTTGCATGCTACCTACCTATCCCTTTGCCTTCCCCGACTGCATGCTACCTATCCCTTTGCATGCTACCTACCTATCCCTTTGCCTTCCCTGACTGCATGCTACCTATCCCTTTGCATGATACCTACCTATCCCTTTGCCTTCCCCGACTGCATGCTACCTATCCCTTTGCATGCTACCAGCCCCTCCACCTGTCCCTCCTCCACCTTCGGAAATCTCAGCCTGTCCAAAAAGCGCCCCATTCTCCCTCCCCCCCCCCCCCCCCCCCCCCCCCCCCAACCGGGGTCTCGGCCCGGTACAATTCCCCATAAAAGTCCCTGAAGACCCCATTAATGTCCACCACCCTTCGCACCACATTGCCTCCCCTATCCGTCACTCCACCAATCTCCCTGGCTGCGTCACGCTTACGAAGCTGATGCGCCAGCATCCTACTCGCCTTCTCCACATATTCGTACACCGCTCCCTGTGCCTTCCTCCACTGAGCTTCCGCCTTTCCGGTGGTCAGCAAGACGGACCTGGCCTGAAGGTTACGTCGCTCCCTCAACAATCCCTCCTCCGGAGCCTCCGCGTATCTCCTGTCCACCCTCACCATCTCCCCCACCAACCTCTCCCTCTCTCTTTGCTCTCCCCTCTCTCTATGGGCTCGGATGGAAATCAACTCCCCTCGAACCACCGCCTTCAATGCTTCCCAAACCGTCCCTACCCGGAGCTCCCCATTATCATTGACCTCTAAGTACCTCTTGATACGCCCTCGAACCCGCCCGCCCATCTTCTCATCCGCCAGCAGTCCTATCTCCAGGCGCCAGAGCGGGCGCTGGTCCCTCTCCTCCCCCAGCCCAAGGTCTACCCAGTGCGGGGCGTGGTCCAAAATAACTATGGCCGAATACTCGGCATCCTCCACCCTCAAAATCAGCCCCCTGCTCAGGACAAAAAAAATCGATCCGGGAGTAGGCTTTATGCACGTGGGAAAAAAATGAATACTCCCTGGCCCTCAGCCTCGCGAACCTCCACGGATCCACCCCTCCCATTTGGTCCATAAACCCCCTCAACACCTTAGCCGCCACAGGCCTCCTGCCCTTCCTGGACATGGATCGATCCAATGGGGGATCCATCACCGTGTTAAAGTCCCCCCCAAGTATCAAGCCCCCCGTCTCTAGATCCGGAATGCGGCCCAACATGTGCCGCATAAAGCCCGCATCGTCCCAATTTGGGGCATAGACATTCACCAGCACCACACGCTCCCCTTGCAACTTGCCGCTCGCCACCACATACCTCCCTCCACTGTCAGCCACCACCTTTGACGCCTCAAACGACACCCTTTTTCCCACCAGAATCGACACCCCCCAATTTTTTACATCCAGCCCCGAATGAAACACCTGGCCTACCCAGCCCTTCCTCAGTCTAACCTGGTCCACCACCTTCAGGTGCGTCTCCTGGAGCATAGTCACGTCCGCCTTCAGCCCCTTCAGGTACGTAACCACCCGGGCCCATTTGACCGGCCCATTCAGCCCCCTCACATTCCAAGTTATCAGCCGGACCAGAGGGCTCCCTGCCCCCCTCCTCTGCCGACTAGTCATAACCCGTCCCCTACCCGCCCCAGGCCAGCGCCCCTCGCACGGCCTGTTTAATATCTCAATTAATATAGAGAGAACTCAGAGGAGGTAGTACACTGCCTTTTCACATGTAATACTTAAAAACGCAGTTGAAAGACCTCAATCTCTGCCCGGTCAGAAGGTTCCAATTGAATCATAAAGCTGTGGGCTGAGTCCCATATCAGTGATGAGCATATAACCCCGATGGCAGTAAGGTGCCACAACATATTTCAAAGAAGAGAGTTCTTCCCCGTGTGGTGGTCAATATTTATCCCCCAGTGTCAATTTAATTGTTGAATGCCAGCTATAGTTCAAGCGGTAGTACACTTGGCTCTGAGGTGGACGGTTGTGGGTTCAGGTCCCACTCCTGGATTTGAAGGCAACAGTCGAGGCTGGCATTCCAGTGCGGAACTGATGGACTGCTGTACTGTTGGAGGTGTGCCTTTTGGATGAGCTCTTAAGCCAAGGCCCTATCAGGTGGGCACAAAAGATCCCATGGCACTATTTGGAAGAAGAGCTTGGGAATTTTCCCAGAGCCATGGCCAATATTTGTTCCTTAATCAAAATGACAGAAACCGATAATCTAGTTGTAATCACATCATTATATGTGGGAGCTCGCTGTGTGCAACTTTCCTGATGCTTTTCTTCCATTGCAACAACAATTGCACTTTGAAAGTACTTAAATGTTGCTATGTAAAAGCGTCTTTCATTTTTCAACCAAAATCACTCAACACATATTATCTGGACATTTATCACATTGCCACTGGAGGGGAAGTTGCCCATGTGCAAATTGGCGGCCAAACTTCTGATATTACAACAGTGAGTACACTTCAAAAGTATTTTACTGGGCTGCAAAGCATTTTGCAACATTGAGAAATGTGCTAGATAAATGCAAGCCTCTCTTTTTGCTCACTCGCTTTGAAGCAAGAAAATAAAAAGAGACCTTATAATGCCATGATGACAATATTTTGAGTATGGGTTCCAACACCAGAAAGCTGGCAGCCAGCAGCTACAAAACCAAGAGAAGGTGTATTATTTATGGTTTTTTTAGTCAGAGTGTCTAAAAGCGGCATACACCTCAACATATGACCAAATAAGGACCATTTCAGCAAGCCAGCAGTGACATTGCACCGAAATACATTTGTTCTGAGCATACAAATCATGTTGTTCTGCATCAGTGCATTATGCATTTGGTTAATTTGATTTATTATAATAGATTCAGGTGTTGTACGTCTATTGATCTTCCTAAATACCAGTAATATGAACTTTATCATGCGTCAATGCTTGAATAAGTCCAACAACAGTGAACATTTCCATCTCTCCAGGCCCCTTAAAATGCAGACCTTGAACAGATAGGATATTCATAGTGTGTAGAATCTCCTCAGAGAGATTTTATTAGATGAAAATAAGTCTGGTGTAAAGGATTTCCTTGCAAATACTGCCGTGCCATTATTCTAGTCATACATGCTTGCAGTTTTTTTTGAGCTAATACTCTTAGTTTTCTGAGTGGCTGATCAGGCTGCAGGATCCTACGGGGAATGTTATTAACAAGTAAAGTCATTCAAGCATTTTTTAAGATGTAGACCACTTCTAATTATGGATGGAGGTACATTATCAGCTTCAAAATGCATCATACTGAAGCAGCCACACTATAACAAGCACATGGAATGGTGCATGATATCAGCATGTCCCCGCCCCCCTCCCCCCCCCCTCCCCCACCAACCTTTACAGATGGATAAGCCTCATATGTTGAGTATATATTTTACAGTGTGTGTCTGGGAGGGGGAAAAAGGACTGTTAGAAGATAAGGCCGTGAAGTTGAATTTTTGAATGCTGATGAGGTAAAGCGTTGAGAGGCAGTGCTTCCAAACATGATTTTAGGAACGTAGGCAGATTTACAAGGAAATGCCTCCCCCTCCCGAGTGGTTTGAGACCATCCAGATCATGCGCCTTCCACACTCCAAACTCTTTTGTGGATTCAGGTCCCACTCCTGGATTTGAAGGCAACAGTCCAGGCTGGCATTCCAGTGCGGAACTGATGGACTGCTGTACTGTTGGAGGTGTGCCTTTTGGAGTTCCAAACTCTTTTTATCCTTTTAACGCGGATATATGTTTCCACATGAAGCTTGCAGACCAGGCCGGTGGTGAATTGTAAAACTGAGAGTAAATTGTACAAACAGACTTTGGAGAGTATGGTTGACGGGAAAAGATGTGGCTTACGTTGTGACCTGGCCCCTGGTGAATCTCCAGTGTAAGTGCTGGAAGGCTGGTGAGGTGCCGGGGTATAGGAATCAGAATGTGGAGCAGAACCCAATCAAATGAAGCAAGGGAATTCTGGTTGGAGGTCTGAGGGGAGATTTTCCACCCACATCTGCCACGCCAAGAGTGCGTTTGTGTGTGGGGAGTTCATGGGACGACAACACAGAAGGAGGCTATTTGTTCCATCGTGCGTGTGATGGCTCTTTGAGAGAGCTGTTCCCTGCCATCTCCCCATTTCCATGCATGGGTTTTTTTTTCAAATAGTTATACCTTTTGAAAGTGACTATTCCACCACTCTCTGAGACAATGCATTCCAGATCATAATAACTCGCAGATTTAAAAAAGTTTTTTCTTCTCTCCCCACCCTACAAACCGGTTCTTTTGCAAATTATCTTAAATCTGTGTCCTCAGTTACCAACCTACCACCAATGGAAATAATTATTTCCCTATGCACTCTATAAAAAATGTTTCATAATATCCAGCACCTCTATTAAATCTCCCCTTACCTGTTCAAAGTTGGTCTGGTAATCTTCTCTGCACCCGCTCCAAGAATCCTTTCTAAATGTGGTGGAGAATAATACTAACCAGAGGTTTGACTTATGAACTTTTTAAAATCGCCTCTTAGTTTTTGTTCCAGAATTATGAAGCTTTCAAATTTTTCCAGCAAGGCCCAACAACACCACTATTTACTGAGAGCCAAATAAATGCCCGAACTGCTGAAGGGAGCAGATAATTAATGTTAAATGGGTGGAACGTTGGGCTGTTTTGTGTTGGGGCTAGGGTGGGCTTAGTCTCAGACTGACTTTCCAAGCCCTCATCAGGCACACTGATGCATCATTACAGTCTTTGGCAGCCTCTCTCCAGTCTCTCTGCACCTTGTCCCATTTATAAATACTGGTCCCACTCTCTTCCATGTCCTCTGCTTCGACTCAGTTCCTTTCTTTTTCCTCTGTCTCTCACTTTTAACCCTTCTCATTCCTGTTGTTGCCTGTCATTCGGACTGATGACCCTTCAGTTTCCGTTTCTTCTCATAGGTTTGTGTGGGTCAAATATTGCCGATGAATTATGGACAGAATTTTACAGCCCTGTCACAGTGGGGGCCTGAAAATGAGGCGAGCCCTTCAAAAGTCCATCAAAGTTGGAACGACCTGAAAATCCCACCTGCAGGAGGAGCCATGAAATTCTGCCATGTATTGAATATGCAGCAATAACTTTGCTCCACCAGGCAGCTAAAACACCTGTGGTTAACTTACCTCAATGTTCTCACTGGCATGTAGTGCATTTCACAGAAAGGAAACAGTTCTGGGTGGATATCTCCCATGTCCCCGCAATAGCCTTTAAAAGCGGGGGGGGGGGGGGGGGGGGGGGGGGGGCAGGTTTGGCAGAAGTCCAAAATGAATCAGTTTCAATGCACTGTGAATTTCCCATTGGGATCTTCCGCTAGTGCCCATCATGGTGGATTGGGAAACCCACGAGAAGTGGTTTTCTCACAATCAATTGCATTGCCATTTAAAGTATTGAAGACTGTTTGTATGCCTAGAAAGCTAAAAGCTTTGAACTGCGTTGTGTACATTCAATTTCATGCATCATTGCCTCCTAAAAACTTTTTGATTGACAGGTCAAGACTGTTTCAAAGGGGGATTAAGATTGTTTCTTTATATAGCTCTGCCACGGCCTATTTTTCAGGAGAGGCAGGTAGTTTTCTAAACACTTGTTTTTAAAAAGCTGTCTCCTCTTTGTTCTCAAGTGCTTCCCAGAAAGGAAGCCCTTGAAATACACTGTGAGAAAACTACTTAAACGTTTTCCACCACATGAAAGACATTACTTTTACCTTCATCTGACAGATCTTTGAACTAGGCATACGGACAGACTTTTTGAAGGGATAAGGGGTTCAGATGGGGATACTTTCACTTTATTACAAGAAAAATTTAACTTCTACATACCTACTGACTGTTTAAATGCTGCAGATGTGAAGATTAGCCAAATGAACCCAATCTCAGGAAATACCACCGGCCTGATCCCCTCCAGCCTAGCAAAAGATCCGCTGACCCCCCCGCCCCCCATGAAGAACCTCCTCAGCACCCTGGAGGCAGATATCACTTTGTACACGAGGTAATGACCGAAAATATATATTGGGCATGATGTGATCTCCTCCACTGGGATCGGTTATCTGAAGGGTTTGGAGAGGAACTGTCTATTTCCCAGAATTGGCAAATGTTTTTGATCTGGTTTGTCACCAACTCTCTATGCGGTAGGTACTCATCCCTTTTCTACCCCTCGGAATGTAAGCCGCTAGCAATGCATTTTTAAATATTTGCACCGAATCACGCCCGCATGATCCCTGTCTGGAGAAGGCTGGGAGCAACACAGCCGGCACTTGAATTGTGTTTCCAACCTGACAATAGCATTCAAATAAATGCAGCTGAGCATGTTCCTGCTAGTGCAGGGCAGGAAACCTGTCATGGCCGGCAGGGTGGGCTGGGAGATTCACGATGGGTCTGACATCTGGCACGAATCTCGATTTTGGCCCAATGCGGGATTCAGTGGGCCATCGTGAATCCCATGACTAGTGAGTGGCCCTGGAGAATTCTGGCCTTAGTCCGAGATGGGGAAATACCACCCACTGTAGACATTTCCCTTGAGGAACAACTGAATTGTGACATGAACCTTCACCTTTGTATTAATGAAAGTCTACAATAATAATAATCTTCATTATTGTCACAAGTAGGCTTACATTAAGACTGCAATGAAGTTACTGTGAAAATCCCTTAGTCGCCATATTCCGGAGCCTGTTCGGGTACACAGACAGAGAATTCAGAATGTCCAATTCACCTAACAAAGTCTTTTGGGACTTGTGGGAGGAAACCAAAGCAGGCGGAGGAAACGCATGCAGACACGGGGAGAACGTGCAGACTCAGCACAGACAGTGACACAAGCCGGGAAATCTCACTGTGTTATTCATTTGGCTTTTCCTCTAAATATTCTCCCCTGAGCGCCCCAAGATTAACAAGGCGACTTGACCATGAGCAGTAGCAGTCCTCTCATAGCTTACTCAGTTGTTCATTTTTCATGGATGAACCAAGGCAGCAAGCTAGCGCGTAGTGACAGGCTATTTAACCACAGATGGCATTACATCCTGGCCTGAAACCTGTTCTCAGCCAATATCCATGCACCCTATTTCCAGCATGGGAAGACTGCATTTCAAGAGGGATCCATTTGGCTGCAAAGTGATTTGGGGTTTGCGTTGCTGGGAATGGTTTCTTTGGCCTTTCTAAGACAAAATGGAACGCACTGCCTAAGAATGTGGTCCAGATAGATTCCATTAGTGGCTTTCAAAAGGGAATGGGATAATTATCTGAAGCAGGACTGTGGGGCAAAGGTGGTGGGCTGGGTGCTGGTTGATTTGCTCTCGCAGTGATCCATCACGGAGGTGAAGGGTCAAGTGGTCTCCATGGGCCTGGCGTCAATTGCTAGGGAGCAGAGTTTGTTCTCTCTATGCTAGCAGATCACCCACTGCACTATTGTGCTACTTCCTGCATGGGGACTGAGTAAATAACATCAGGGAATTAACAGCTTCCACACATACCTTAGAGATGGAGGTTTCGGAGGTAAGCATTCATCAGCGTCAACTACCTCACAGGCCAAGCTTGAATGAGTTACAGGTAAGTGAAATGATTCGTAAGCTTAATAGCAACAGAGAAACAAAATGAAATAATGTGGGCAGCATGATGGGACAGTGGTTAGCACTGCTGCCTCATGGTACTGTGGTCCCAGGTTCGAATTGACCCTAGGTCACTGCCCATGTGGAGTTTGCACATTCTCCCCGTGTCTGTATGGGTTTCACCCCCACAACCCAAAGATGTGCAGGATAGGTGCTGGCCACGTTAAATTGCTAGCAGATAACTTGGAGAATTACTTGGGAGTCTCTCAAGCTGCTACTCAACAATCATCATCTACATCTCTTAGCTCACATTCATACTGCTTCTACATTATAAACACCTTTGTTAGTACCACTGACCCTTGTCAGAGGGTCTCACATTGCTAGCAACGAGACAAGATTTTCTCAAGCTGACTCCAGTGGAAGCTAATCCGACAACGGTACTTTGGGCTTGCTGGTATTCACATTGGACAGGAGTCGGCCAATCAGCCTTTCGAGCCTGCGTTGCCTCCTTTTGCATCATGTTGAAGAAATTATGAGCATTTATGAAAGCATGGAAAACACTGGGTGGGATTCTCCAATCCCGCGGCAGAGTGTCCATGTTATCGTAAATGGCATCACGTTTTAGGACGACGTGAACGGGCTGCTCCAACATCTAATTCTAGCCCTTACAGGGGCCAGCACGGCGCTGGAGCGGTTTGCACCGCTCCAGCTCCAGATCCCGGCACGAACTGTGAGCCGCGGGATCCACGCATGCTCAGTTATGCCGGCGCCAACGAGGACATGCGCAGTGGCATTGGCGCCAACGCACGCATGCGCTCTGGCCTCCTTCAACACACCGGCCCCGATGCAAAATGGCGCAGGGCTACAGGGGCTGGTGCGTAGGAAAGGAGACCCCAGCCACAGAGGCCGACCCGCCGATCGGTGGGTCCCGATCGGTGGGCCAGGACACATCGGAGGCCCCCTGGGGTCGGGCCCCCTCCCACCCCGCCCCCCCGCCCCCCGACAGGCTGCCCCCCGACCCTTACACGCCGAGGTCCCGCCGGCCCAAAGCAGGTTAGAACGGCGCCGGTGGGACTCAGCTCTTTTCCTACGGCCGCTCGGTCCATTCGGGCCGGAAAACCGGCGGGCCGGCCGCGTACAGCGGCCCACGACCGGCGCCGTGCCAACCATGCCGGCACCAACGGTGCCAATTCTCTGCACAGCGGAGAATCGCGTGCCGGCGTTGGGGTGGCGTGGCCCCGTTCGTGGGGATTCTACGGCCTGGCGGGGAGCTGGGAGAATCCCACCATTATGTAATGGCAGAACCATCTGTTTTGCATCTACGATATCAGGAGCTGGATGTGTACAGCAGTAGACTTCACATATCAAGTGCCACTAAAGTACAAAGCCAAAGTGCCATCCCTCTCACTTTTCTGGGTTCCTCTTTATTAAAAGACTGTCAGCAATCTTGGCTCTGGAGCTTTGAAGCTCGCAGTAGACACACCTCTGAAGGGAGTATCAAAAGTCCTCATCAATCGGTCCATGATTACCACATGGTGGACTTTTGAATTAACATGCCAAGTACATGCTAATTTTACATGGAATGGAGAGTGTACAAAACTGTAATCAAAGAACAGAGACTAAAGATAATTGGTTAAAGAAATTGCAAGGCAATGAGGAGATTTTTAATAAGCACAGTGTTGTAATAATCTGGAACGCACAGCTGATGATCCCGCAATGATGAATAGGTGAATGACCTGTTAATCTGGGGTATTTTGCTATCCAGTGAACCACTCTCTGCCTTCTTTCATGGGTCTGCTCTTTTATGATCACCTGAAGCACTGGAGATACCAGGCAAGGCTTTGGTTTCATGTCCCAACTTCACACTTGCTCCCCCTCCATACTGGACAATGAATATCAGCATAGAATCTCCACTCATGCCCTGGTGAAAAGCTTGAACCAACAATATATAGTCAATGTATTGTCGTCTAGACAATTTGGAAATGTTAGTAATTCAAATTTGGGTTGCACTGCAGAAAAAGGCCAGAGCAGGTTTGGATCGGATTGATTTATTCTTCCATTTCCATTCAGAGGATGCAATTTATACTTGACCTCGGAGTGGCCTGGGTTTGGACTGCATTCAATCAGCTGGAACTGTTCTCAATTCCATGTCATACATCTTCCCGTTTGGCGTTTTTGTTACAGGATTGTAAAAGGTTGATATTAATATAGTGAGGGACACACCGAGAGATCTTTGATATAGTGCCTTTTCTTGGGTATTGAATTCAATAGTAAAGGAACAAGTAGGCACTAATTTACACCGAAATCTGGCCCAGCAGGTAACGACAACCTGTCATGATACCTTATCTCAAGGCTAGTCTGGGTAAAGAGTGTCAACGGGTCATTCAGCTGTGTGAGGCATCACGGTTGTGTCTGATCTCTTTGAGAAAGGGGAGATGGAAGGGGATGTCACATCAAGACAGACTCATGGGTATTCTGAGGGCTGTGAATTGCAGCAACATCATCACTGAGATCTGCAAACTCAGCACAAACTAGAGTTGAAACAGCAACCCTTTTGGTCTGTACAGTTTGCAAACATGCCACTGGCTATAGATGCAGCCTCTCAGCCGCAGAGGTACACAGCTTGTTTTCCGATCCCTCGTGGCATCATCCCCTCCTCATCTCTGTAGCCTCCTCTGGCCTGACAACTCTCCAAGATCTCCTCTAAATCTGTCCTCCTGAGCATCCCTGATTTCCTCCATCATTGGTGGCCGTACCTTGGACCCAAGCTCTGGAATTCCTCTTTAAATATCTCTGCCTCTCTAACTCTCTCTCCTCCTTCAAGATGCTCCTCAAAATTTACCTCTTTGACCAAGCATGTGGTCAGCTATTCAAAAATCTTCTTATGCAGTTTGGTGTCAACATTTTTCTGATAACACTCCTGCTGATGTGTCTTGGAAAATTTTATTGCTTTAAAGATGCCACATTAATACATCATTATTGGTAAGACATTGGGGGACAGCTCAGTGACAAAATGTTAATTTGGAAATTATTGAGGGTTTGTTGTAATTCTGAAGGAGCAGGTAGGAAGCACTACGTTGGTCGACTATTGTCAGAAGGAATACTGGCAGACTTCAAGGCCAGGATTCTCCGTTCTGGAGTCTAAGTGCTCCTGCCAGTAGAGACCAGGGGTGGGATTCTCCGACCCCTCCACCCCGGGTAGGAGAATTGCCGGGGGTCGGTGTGAATCCTGCCCCCGCCATCCTCCTGATTCTCCCGCGCTCCAAAAACCAGCCTGGCGTGAGTCGCGCCGCCCGCCTCTGTTGCCAGTCCCGCCGGCGTAAATTGGAGTAGGTCCCTTACCGACGGGACTTGGTGGCGCAGGCGAGCTCCAGGGTTCTTGGGGGGGCGCGGGGGACACTGGCCCCGGGGGGTGCACGGTTGCCTGGCGCGCAATCGGGGCCCACCTATCCGCGGGCGTGCCTGTGCCATGGGGCACTCTATCCTTCCGCACTGGAGGCTGTGCCAGTCCGCCATTCCTGGTGCGGAAGCGATTCCCTCTGCACATGCACGGGGATGACGCCAGCACAAGCTGGCGCTCCCACTCATGCGCCGAATCGCGCCGGCCGGCGGAGGTTCTTCAGTGCTCGTTGACGTGACGCCAAGCCCCTTTCCCGCTGGCCGGCTGGGCGCCAACCACTCTGGGACGGGCCTAGCCCCTGAAGGTGCGGATGATTCCGCACCTTTGGGGCGGCCCGACGCCGGAGTGGTTCGCGCCACTCCGTCACGGCGGGACCCCCCCCGCCCCGCCGGGTAGGGGTGAATCCCGCCTCAGGTGTGTTTCCCAGTCCTTGGCCATGCAAAACTATGCATGGTGGAGAGCACGCCGGATTTCATTCAAATCCTGATATCGGGTCGCCAGTTCAAGCGGGTGTTCCGATACCAGCATCCAGCAGCAGGCCCCCTTGCCCATCACAATGCAAATCTTGACTCCCCCGCCCCTCTGACAAGAAGGGCACCCTCAACACCTCAAGGGTGGGCATCCTCCCCCCACCACATGAATAACGGGCCACCCCCTTCAACCCCATACCATGAAAGCATGAAGATGACCCGGCCACACCCTAAAGGGTTTCACTTCCTCTTTTCTAACAGCTGATAGTAGTTCACTGCCTTGAAGTGGTCAGAAGCTGTCAATCATATCAAGTCGGTTTATAAACATTCTCA